>NC_133011.1:39301500-39623500 GCF_048564905.1 Vicugna pacos
GGGACCTGGCCCACAGAGCACAGCATCCCACACCTTCCCACTTGGGGCGCAGAACACCCAAGCTGGTGTGTTGTTGCTACCTTGTCCCTGTCTGTGACCTATTGAACCCCCCTCCCTAGGAGGCCCTGTGGTCTAACTGCCAGCGTGAAAAGTGTAGACCTCCCCGTGGGCGGGGGTAGGGAGGGGTGAGGTCCTCATTCCCTTGACCAATAAATTAGGCAACTTTATCTGGAAAAGAGAGCCAAGTTCACCTTGTTTTAGTGAAATTTATTCCAAGTTACAGGTCAATATAAGCCTCACACTAAACAAAGGACCCCCCGGGAAACAGCAGAGACCAGACCCCCCCACCTGGCCCTCAGGCCAGAGGGATAGTCTGCTGACAGCGAGTGTGTCCTCGAGCACTTGTCTAGGGCCCTGAAAATGAGCACATGATTTTGGCTTGTTTCCCTCAAAGTAATGGAACCACACCCTCCACGTTCTTCTGCTCGTGTATTTTGTCCGCCTCTCAAGGAGCCTCCTCGTCCCTCCCTGCTCTTAATAGCTTCGTGGTTTCCATAGCTCAGGACTGCGGACGGCCTGTTCCTGCACTGAACAATTTTACTCTGACGTCTGTTTGTGTGAGTGGGTTGTATCTGTCTCCTGGGACAACCATACTCCAAATGTACCTCAAAAGTGTCACAAACTGGGTGGCTGAAGACAACAGAAATTTATTCACCCCAGTGTTCATAGAAGCACAATTTATGATAGCCAAGACATGGAAACAACCCAAATGTCCATCAACAGATGACTGGATAAAGAAGGTGTGGTACATACATACAGTGGAACACTACTCAGCCATAAAAAAGAATAAAATAATGCCATTTGCAGCAACATGGATGGACCTGAAGATTGTCATTCTAAGTGAAGTCGGCTGGAAAGAAAGAAAAATGCCATATGACATAATTTATATGAAGAATCTAAAAAATAATAACAATAATAATGACACAAATGAACTATTATTTTGATTTCTTGAATCTGTCAGCACATTTGACTGTCCTTTATGATTAGTTACCACATTCTGTTGATTCTTATTTTGTAGTTGGCTTTATTCCTTTGATAACTATGTAAGTTTAAAAAGCTAAAGATCTAATCTGTTCTTAGAAACAATTAGCACATATATATAAACTAAAAAAAGTGCAGTATACTGTATATATGTATTTACATGCAATATAATGTGTATGTGCAGTCAAACTGTAATTAAATTCTACAAAATAAGACTGAAAAAGGAAAAAAAAATAGACAACAGAAATTTGTCTCAGTTCTACAGGCCAGAAGTGTGAGGTCAAGGCACTGGCCCAGTGGTGTACCTCTGAAACCTGCCTCTCAGCTCCTGGTGGTACGGCCATCCTTGGTGTCCCTTGGCTCGTGGCCAAGTGGCTTCATATCTGGCTCGGTTATCGTGGGTCTTCCCTGTGTGTCTCTGATTCCTTGTAAGGACTCCAGTCCGATTGGATTAGGGCCTTCCGTACTCCACAGTGACTTCATCTCAGCTAATGACATCCGCAACAACTCTGTTGCCAAGTCAGGTCTCATTCTGAGGTCAGGATTTAAGCATCTTTCACGGGACACAATCCAGTCCACAGCGTATTTGCAGAACAGACTCCTGGAAGAACTAACTCATCAGGAACAGACAGCCAGGGAGGTGGGGCGGCCACGCGCTCAGGCTCAGCAGGCCAGCGCCCCACCCCACCCCAGGGGGCCCTCCCTCCCTGGGCCCTGCTGTCGCTGGCATTGCCCTGTGTCCTGGACAGCTGCTCTTCTCTGATGTGCACTGGCTTTGGGTTTCTTCTTTAGTGCCTGCTTTTTCCGGTAGGTTTTTGTTGGCTCTCTTTCTTTACAGTTTATTATAAAGTTATGTTTTGTCTATTTGGTCGCTGTAAATATTTTTTCCAAGATTGTCATTTATCTTCTAATTTATAGTATATTTTACCATAATGCTTTTCATGTTGATTTTCCTATCTTTGCAGAACAATCTTTTCTTTTATGCCTTGGAGTTTTCTTTCTTGTTAAAGACCGGCTTTTTAAAAAAATTAAAGTATAGTCAGTTACAATGTGTCAAGGGAGATATAGCTCAGTAGCAGAGTGTGTACTTAGCATGCACGAGGTCCTGGGTTCAAACCCCAGTACCTCCACTAAATAATTAATTAATTAATTTAAAAAAAAAACCAGTATGTCAACTTCTGGTGTACAGCATGATGCCCCAGTCATGCATATACATACATATATTCATTTTCATATTCTTTCCCATTAAAAGTTGTTACAAGATACTGAATATAGTTCCCTGTGCTACACAGTAGAAATTTGGCTTTAATCTATTTTTATATATAGTGGTTAACATTAAAAAATGGCTTTCTACTCCTCAGAATCATAAAAGGATTCCACTACTTTAATGTTTTTACTTAAAAAAAAAACTAATAGGCTGTACATTTAGAGCAGCTTTAGGTTTACTGAAAAATTGACCAGGAAGTATGGATTTCCAGAGCCTCCCCAGCACCCCACCCCGTGCTTCTCATCTCGCTTCGGTGTGGCTCGTCTGTCATAGCTGATGTACCAGCACTGATGCGTGGTTAACAAAGGCCATGGTTTGCCTTGGGGGTCCGTCTTGGTGTTGTATTCTGTGGGTCTGGATGAATACACAGACACGCATCCACCATGTAGCATCGTCCCCACTCAGTGCCTGGCATCACCAGTCTTTCAACTGTCACCATGTGTTTTTGCCTTTTCCGGAAAGTCAGAGTGGGAATCCCACAGTAAGCAGCCTTTTCAGGTGGGCTTCTCTCACTTAGTGATGTGCATTTAAGGTTCCTCCATGTCTTTTCATGGCTGATGGCTCATTTCTTTTTAATGCTGATTAATATTCCATTTTCTGGTTGGACTATCATTTATCTGCTCACCTACTGAAGGACATCTCGGTTGCTCCCAAGCGTTGGCAATTATGAATAAAGCTGCTATAAACATCTGTATGCAGGTTTTTGTGTGGGCTTGAGTTTTCAGCTCCTCTGGGTTGGAGTGTGATTGCTGGGTCCTGTTGTATGAATATGCTAATTTTGTAAAAAACCACCAAACTATCTTTCAGAGCAGCTGCACCATTCTGTGTTCCCGCGCCAGCAGTGAATGGGAGCTCCTGTTGCCCCACCTCCTCCTTAGCACTTGGTGGTGTCAGCCTCTGGGACTTCAGCCATTCTAACAGGTACGTGTTTACTTTTTGTTCAATGTTTGGATCTTTCGTCACAAAGAACTGACTTTTCAGGCTAGCCTGACAGTGAGAGCCCTTTACTTGCTCTGGTGTCCAGCCGTCCCCCTCATCCCCGTCTCCACTCTTGCCCCAGGGTCAGGCCTCTCTGCGCTAGCGGGCTCTGTGCAGAGGGACAACGCAGGCCAAGGCAGGGAGGACCAGGTCGTCTCCCTCCCTGCACATGCAGCCTTCCTCTGCAGGCTGGGTCGCCGTACCCACAGGGTGCCCTGTGCCCTGCCTACCACACAGCCACCCACTCCCCCTGCTCTCCAGCCAGTCTGTGTCAGCATCCACCCTAGCCCAGCCTGGCCTGGTTCACTGAACCCCCGGAGGTGCTGCCCTCACCTGAGTCCTCATTGCACCCTCTGAGGGGCCTGTCCGGTGGCACCCTGCCCCTGCTGAGTGACCAGAAGCTAAGCAGGGTCAGTGGCTTTTTGCGGGTTGGGGGTGGGCTTGCTGTGGTCCTGCTCACCACACTGGCCTGGAAATCCTAGGGAGGGTCTCTGGGTGGCATGTGAAAAGCCCCCATGGCGCCTGTGTGGTGAGCAGTGGTTACATGGGGCAGGAACCACAGAGCAGTGAGCAGGGGACAGAGGAGAGTGGTCTGAGAGGGGCTTAGACTGGAGGTGCCCATTGGGGCCGTCCCACCCCCTCTGCTGCTGGGTGTCCCTGGGACTGGTATCCCATGTGGCCCAGCCTCAAGGCCATGCTCTCCTCCATCCCCATGGCCGCTGTCGGGGTGGCAGGCAGCCTGATGGGGCAGACGAGGGCTGAGTCTGAGCTCTCTGTTCAGCAGCAGATGCCGGAAGGCCATGCAGGGAATGAGGAACTACCAGAACTAGCCCAGCAGGATTTTTAAAATAAATTTTTTTAATCAGAGCATAACATACACACAGATATGTCCTAAATGGTAAGTACGCAGGTGGATGAATTTTCATAAAGAATAACAGTGTCCAATTTGTGGGTTAACAAAAGGCAAAGCAGAACTAAAATCTTATTATCAATAGGTTCTAAGTCAGGAAGGTATGATAGAAATTTAAAGCATTCTGAGGGTTGGGAGGAGGGTAATAATATTATCTTCATGAATTATAAACTTAAATGTGCTTGTTAACATTTCTTAGGTGACCACTAACAGAGAAGAGTGTGATTTCCACACAAGTGGAGAAATGAAAGGAGAAGGAGGGGTTCAAATGAAACACAGAGAAAGGAGACAGTAAGTAAAAAATTAACTGATAAAAAAAAAACTTCTATAAATACCGTAAATCAACCCATGTAAAATAACTATACTCCAGTCAAAAGACAAAGATTGTCAGACTGTATTCTAAAACATAAGAACCATTTATACTGATTCTAGGGACACATCTGAAGTATGAAACTGACGCCCATAGAAAGGGGTGTGCAAGACAAAACCAGAAGAAAGCTGGAGCAGGCTGTGGGCAGAGGCAAGGAACACTGCAAATTGGTAAATGAGTCAATTCACAGAGAAGAGCTAGTAGTTCTAAACTTGAATGCAACTAATAATTGCTTCAAATACATAAAGTAAAAATGACAGAACTACAAAGAAATTGACAACTGCCTACTCTGGGTGATGTCTCTCAGGGAGCTATTTCACGGAAAGTCATGGGCTGGAGGGTCTTGAGGACAGGGGCTGTCTCGGCAGGAGAGAGTGGAGTGCCAGATGCTGGGAAGAATGCCTGGGAACAGGAAGTGTGGAATACGCTGCTCTTCAGTAGCTTCATAATTACCAAGAAACTCTGTCTAAATCTATTGATTTAACACTACAAATTAAAATAAAGGTTTGAACAAGGTCCACAAGTTGCATTAAGTGGAAATGTGTCTTAAGTTTGTCAGTTGTTAAGAACTCCCCCCCTTTAAAATTCCTTGCCATTTATTTTTTTGGGGAAAAAAAGTCATTTGCCTTATAGAGGATAGGATGATTACATCCTAACTGTCTTTTAGCATGTTCCTCTGTCCCCTGTATTTTGTATACATTGGTAGTTAGAGCTAGAAGCTTCATTATTATCAGAGTTTTGTTTCTTTTTTTTTTAAATGGAGGTACTGGGGATTGCACCCAGGACCTCACTCTACCACTGAGCTATACTCTCCCCCAGTTTCATTTCTAGTTGAGAATGTTTTGTAAGTTGCACAGTGCAGACGCACTTAGTGTCTCACTCTTAGCAAAGTTAAGGTCATTCAGGGGCTCAGGAGATCAGCTGGAGCCATCTGTTATCCTCATTAATCTTTCACCAATAGGCTTTAGCAACCATTATGACATAAATATTTTTTCTGCACTTATAGGTGGAATTCTGTACATAACTTTCCTTCACCAACAATTTGTTTATCCTGAAATTCAGTTCATATGGGAAAGGCAGAATGGATGTGATTCTTCATTTACTAATTTTCAGAATACTGGATTATTGTACTAGGAACCTTCAAGATGACCAGTGGAGTGGGGTCTTACAGTACTTTAAACTCATGCATTTTGTATATCTTATGTGTTTCTACTCAGTGCATTCTTTTTGATGATGAAATTGTTGGCTTCTTGGCCCATCAGGACCCTTAACTTTGCTACTCTGTCCTGACAGCTCTCTCTCTGGGAACAATCTTGCTTTCTGGCACAAGATGCAAGATGTTCTGGACTCAATTTGTATTATTTCCTTCCCCAAATCTCACAAGAGCCCTAGTTCCTTTTAAAGAGAAATGGTTATGGAAACTTTTACCATCCTGGGTTTCAAGTGAACTCTTCCAAGAGAATCTGTTTGCTGCTGCAGTCATCTACAAACTCTCCCAACCCAGATCGAGAACATTTAGCTAAATTTTCACCAGGAGGGTAGTGGGAGGGCCGTCAAGGTACACAGGTCATGAACAGGAGCTCCGTTTTTGTTTTGTTTTTACAAGGGCCTGTGTGCTTTATTGCTTGTGCTGCAAATGCAAATGAATACAATAAACCTCTTTAAAAAAGTAAGGCACATTAGCAGCCTTCTGTGCAAGTTCTGTATTATTTAAAATTTCTATTGGCTAATAAATTATCTTCACTCTAGAACGGGGGAGCTCCGTTTTAAACCTGTGATCTGAACTCCTCCCTCCACCAGGCCCAGGCCTGCCGCGTGAGTGTGCAGTCTGCGGTCCATGGTGGAGCGTTGGCCCTGCAGAGCCCGGGGGTCCCTCTGGGTCTGCGCCCACCGCATGGGCACCACCCCGACAGGAAACCATCTCGCTGCTCAGGCTCTGCAACCCAGCACTCCAGTCTGAAGACCTAGCGTTTTTAAAAACCTTGCTCTGTGTTGGGCAAGTTCCTACCCCTTCAGCCAGCACTGAGGGTGTGTGGGGCCTGGCCTCCCCCACGCTCCACCTCCCCGATATAGCCGTGGATGAGTGCAAACCATACCTGAGGGACACCGTAATAACTGGCCTATGCGCACTGGGACTGACAACTAAATGTGGTGCAGGGCCCTGGCAGAGGGAGAGGCCACAAAGGATACTATTGGGACAACTGACATTTGAACGTGAGCTATGGATTAGCTAATACTATATTCCCCATTCCAAGTTTCCTAACTGGGATCACTGTACTGCGGGAGTGTGGTAGGATGTCTTTGTGCTTGGGAAACACTAAAGGATTTAGCTGTGAAGGGGCAGTCCTCTCGAACTTAATCTAAAATGTCTCAGGAAAAAATGCACAGACAGAAACAACCAAGGTGCAGAACACAAACTGCTGTGGAATCTGGATAAATGGTATATGAGATTTCCATGTGTTACTTTTCTCTAGGTTGTAAATTATATCAAAATAAAAAATTATTCCCGGGGGAGGGTATAGCTAAGTGGTAGAGTGCATGCACGAGGTCCTGGGTTCAGTCGCCAGTACCTCCATTAAACAAATAGGTAACCTAATCACCCCCCCAAAAAAACCAAGGTTTACAAAAAGAAAAAGGAAAAACTTACCCCCAACAGGTTAAACATTAAAGACTCCCGTGGCTCTTCGTGCCGCTAGAGCAAAGGCACGCCCCTCCCGATGGCTCTCCTGAGCAGCTGGCCCCACGCTGGCACTCTCAGCCACAACACGCCGCAGGCCAGCTTCTCCCTGGCCTGCTGGATGCTTTTCCTGCTGTTACATGCCCTGTCCATGCTCGCGATGTCCATCTCTGCCACCAGACTGTCAGCCCTCGTGGGCAGGACGCTGGTGTGGCCGACTTCCTCTGCCTCTGCCAGAGCAGCCGGAGGTCAGCTGTGGAGTGGGGGAATGCTGAGTCTTGGCAGACACACAGGGCGATGGACGATCAAGCTGCCTTACAGGCTTGTAAACTAGAAGCCATAATGAGTGGCCCCTGCACTGGCCAGAAATGCTGGACAGTGAAGCAGGCGGTGCCAGAGCAGGGTAAGGTGGAGGGGGTCACACCTTTATTGATAATCCGCTCACCAAATCTGCGTCCTGCACACCCCTCTCCCCCCACCGTCTGGCCTCACTGGCCTTTCTTCAGGGAGGTTCAGACTCTCCTCGAGGTGGCTTCGGCTGCAGCGTCATGTTTGTGGTCTCCTTCAGCTGGGAACCGGGAAGAGCCTGATCCAGGGACGGACTTCCCAGAGAGAGTGGTGTTCTGTGAGGCCGCGCGCAATGAGGACCGCGAAGAGACCCGAGAGCTCGGGTGGGACTGGGTCAAGGAAGGGACCCGGGAGCCCGGGTGGGACGGGGTCAAGGACGGGACCCTGGAGCCCGGGCGGGACGGGGTCAGGGACGGGACCCTGGAGCCCACGTGCGATGGGGCCCGGGATAGGACAGGTGAATCCATCTTCGAAGGGGCCAGCGATGGGACTCCGGAGCCCAAAAGCCACGGGATCAATGACGGGACCCGAGGAACGGCGAGCTTGGAGAGCAGGGACGGGGTCCAAGCAGCCGCGCTCCATGAGACCTGAGACGGGTTCCGGGAGGCCGAGACTGAAGGGAGCCGAGAGGTCGCGCGGGACAGGTTTGTGAAGGAGGCCAAGGAGACGGGGCGCGAGGCGGCAGGCGGCGGTTGCCACAGCGGCGGGCCCTCAGGGCCCCGGCGCAGCCAGCCATGCACGCGCGCCAGGTCCCGCGTGTCCTCGTGCTCGCGCCGCAGCTGGTCTCGCTGCTCCAGCAGTTGGCGCCGCGTGGCCTGCAGCAGCTGTGCCCGCTGGAGCAGCCGCACCAGCTCTTGCCGCAGGCGCCCATTATCCGCTTTGATGGCCTGCGTGTGCGCGACGAGCGCGCGCGCCGCCTCCCGCTCCGCGCGCCGGGCCAGGGACTGCACTCGCTGGCGCGCCTCGCGCTCGAAGGCTGCCTTGTCCTCCAGGAAGCGCCGCTTCACGTGGTGGAGCAGCTGCGTGTGCTCCACGCGCATGTGCAGCAGCTCCCGCTCCAACGCCCGAATGCGGGCCAGCTGCTCGAGCTGCAGCTCCTGCGGCGGGGATGCGGATCAGTCCTGGTCCGCGGCGCGCGCCCAGCCAGCCCGGCCCCCGCCCGGCCCGCCCGCGGGCGCGCGCGCACTGGCCTTGTAGGGCTGCAGCTCCTGCACCTGCTGCGCCATCCGCGCCGCGCGCGCCTCCATCTCCAGCAACTGCGCGCGCACCCCGTCCTCACGCCCGCGGTAGAGCGACGCCAGCTCTTCGCGCTGCCAGTGGATTAGCGTCAGGTCCACGCGGTTCTGTTCGTCCAGCCGGACGATGGCGTTGGCGCAGCGCTGCGCGCGCGCGCTCATGTAGCTGGCGTAGAGCCGGTTCTCCTCGCGCAGGCGCAGCGCCTCGCGGTCAAGGAAGGCGTTCTCTTGCAGCATCTGGTCGACGCGCTGCTCGCAGGCGTCCAGCTGCTCCGAGAGCAGCTTGTACTCGCGCTGCAGGTACTGAGCGCGCTCCGACAGCGGCGGCTCAGCGCCCTCTCCTGCCACGGCCGACCGGCGCCCCGCGCTCGGCACGCGCTTCTTCTTGGGCGCCATGGGTTGGGGCCCCCTACTCTCTCCTCCAGCTCAGCCCTTCCCCTCCCCTAGCCCGAATATTCTGGCGGAGTTGGACGCGTCTCAGGGTCACGAGACTGGGGGAGGCAGAATCAGGGGTTTGGGGTCAATCAGGGGTCAGGGCATCGTCGCCAGCCTTTACTAGTGGGCTCCTTGGTCTTCCGTCAGCGTCTGGACCACCTTTAGTAGTGTTGCCGTTCAGCCTGCACAGTCTCCATGGAAACAGAACTTAGTCGCCCTCCCCCACTCCCACCTCGTTGCTTGGGCAACAGCCCGCGTCCCCTTCTTCCCTTCCCCCAGCCCCCTCACTGGAAGTCGGTGAGTGACGGCCTGTGTGCGTGTCCTACAAGAAGCTGGATCCCAGATGGGCAGGACTTCGGCTTCCCCCCGGCAGGTGATGCTGGACTTGCTCCGGAATCTAACAGACCCAGCCACGGCAGTAGTCCCCACTCTCCACGTGCCAGACTTGTACCCTTTGCAGTCTGTCCACCATTGGCCTCTACACCCAGTCATCCCCATGTAGGGAGAGTTTTCGCCAAGTTCCTGTCCTCCCGCACCACACACACGTGTGAAATCTCCCTATTTGTTGTCAGGACAGAGCTCTTCCCCACATCTTTTCCTCTCTCAGGGGACCCTAGTTTTCCTGGAAGCACTTCTATGTGATTGCTTCCTTCTGGAGGCCTTCGTGGGGTGAGGGCTCCTGGGGAGGTCGGGCCCATTTGTATGTCATCCCGTTGTCCAGCGTGTTTCTCTCTGGGATCTCCTCTCAGAGGCTCCGATGCCCGCACAGGGGGCACCTGTTCAGCTCATCCCACCCACCTGCCATGATTCGCTTCTTTCCCTTCCCAGCAGGCTGGCAAGGTGGAGTCGGGGGGGGCAGGGGTAGGCGATGCTTCAGGGTTTGGCTATGGCTCTTTTTGCTGTTGATATTGGGGAAGCAACATCCTAAACCCTCCCTTTTTTCAGTCGCCAGCAGCCAGGTCCAGCCTCCCATCCTGTCAGATGCCTCTGGAACAGGTGCCTCCAGACAGCCTTTGCAGTGAATCAAGTCTACAACGAATTTGGCCCTGTCATCATACAGTTGCGTTTCTGTCCAGGTCTGTCCACACTTGCTACAATATGAACAGATTCAAGATTATTGACTTGTAACTTTGTGCAGAGCACAGCTTAGGAAAAAACATTTGTAGGAAGGCTTGTCTTGAAAACTATCTTAGGAGGTTGATTTCAGAGCCTGGGCTTCGCTCCTGTGCCTGGACTTGCTACACCTGCCCTAAAGATGTGGCAGAGCCTCTTAAAATTAGGAACACGAGGTATTTTCCCCCATGCATTGTAAAAACAAATACATTTTTTTACAATGCATGAAAGACAACGCAGAATTTCCGTTTGCTTTAACATTAAAAATTTAAAAGAAATGTTGACTTATAAACTAAAACAGCATGAGTGTTGGCCTTAAATGATACAGGCTTCTTACAGAAGACTGGGAAAAGACCAAGTAGAACCAGGAGAAGCATCGCCCGTGACCCTGCACGGGGCTCCACCGTGCCCATGTGGGCTGTCTCCTTCTCCAGGCCTGGCATTCCAGACCAGGATCTCTCTGCCCCCAGGGGCTACCCGCGCTCTCCACCCTCAGGCCCGCCTGAGGCCACTGTCCCTATTTAACGGACTGAGAAACAGACTGCGAGCGATGGGGACCTGCTCACATAGCCGGGCCGGTCCTCAGCAGTCTCGACCCAGTGCCCTCCCACACCATGCCGCGGCTGCAAGTCGCCCCTGCCCCTCCGGGCTTGTGCTCAGCACACATCTGTCGCGGGAGTGTCTGGGTCGACCTTGGCCTTTTAATTTCTGTTTCGAAGTGAGGCACCCGATGGACGGAGGTTTTTACGTTTTAAGCCGTCCCGGCCTCCCGGAATTCTTGGCGACTTGTCCTCGCGTTAAAGCTCATAAATGCCTCCCCTCTAAAAGAGATGTGGTGAGCGTCTTGTTCTTCTCGGTCTCCAGGTTCCTCGAGACGTCCTTCTTCCCAGCTCTGCAATTCCGGATTACGCAATCACAGTGTTCTCCATCGCGGAGCCCAGGGGGAAGCCGCGCCCCCGCCCCAACCCGAGCCCTGGTCCTGCCCGGGCCACGCCCAGCCTCGGCTCCACCCCTCCCACCCCTCCCCCCGGCCCTCTCCCCGGCCCCCCTCCCAGTCCGCCCCTGCCCCGCCGGGACCTTCCACCTCTGCGCTCCCGCTGGAGCCCAGCCGCGGCTTCTCGGCTTCGCCTCTGACTCGCGGGGATTAGGGGCAGGAGGGGACTTTGTCTCCTCTGCTTCCTCGGGCTCGTTCGGCGCCCAAGGCTAAAGGGCGCGTGGGACAAGGAGGGTGCCCGGTCTGGAGGCGGGCTGAGTGAGCCGCGCCCCTACTCCGGACCTCTGGGGCCTGTCCCTCATTGTGTTGAGGACAGGGTGTATCGTGTCCACCAGGTCTCGCTGGCGCCCACGGGAGATAAAATTCACCTCCAAGGGCCGAGACTCAAAGCCAGGTGTTTCTTGCGATACTTCGCCCCACCCTTGGGGTCCTTTCCCTCTCTCTTCGTGAATGGCGCGGTGGTCTTTGTCCCTCCAGAGATCGACTACATCCCCCACAGACTCAGGTTCTGGAAAGTCTGCAGGGGTCACTCACCTCTTGGCCGGGACGCTGAGCTGGAAAGACACTGGGAGGAAGAGGCGCCAGCAGTCTGTTCAGCTTCTACCAAGGCTGCCCCTCCCCCACACCATGTCGCGTCCCCTCCCCCTCCGTCCCTCTCTGCTGAGGGCCTGCCGTGGACCCAGAAGGCTGCAGCACGAGGTCCTATGTGGCCCGTTCCTGGGATGTTGCTCTCACCACTCGGCCGCGTCCCCAACCCCAGCAGGCTGCCCGAGGGCACACTTTCTGGACCATCTTGCTGTTCTCTGTGCCTTGCAGCCCTCTCTACTGAGCTTCGGAGACTTGGGGTGAGCTCTCCTCCTCAGGAGGGCTGGGCTGTGTGTCTGAACCTGGGGTGAGCACTTCCAGCAGCCCCTGTTCTCCTTTCCCAGATGGAGAAACTGAGGCACAGAGTGAGTGGTCCAAGGACTCCTGAAAGCACTGGGGCTGTGACTTGGACCTTGGTAGGCTCTTCCCACTGTGTGCACTGCCTCTTGCTGAGTCCCCTCCTGTCCCTGCCCTGTGCCCTGGAGCAAAGGGAGGAACCAGCTGCCATAACTGAATCCTACTCCATGGCAGCCTGTGGCCAGTACAGGGCCAGTGCTCACGACCATTCCACCTGCCAAGGCCAGTTGGACCTTGGAGTGGGGCGTGGGTTCAGGTGACGCCAGAGACCCTGTCCTTGCAGTTCAACCCTGGTGGGAGCCTGAGACCCACAGAGGTGGCCTGAGCAGTGGCCAGACAAGGGTGTGCCCCAGCCCCACCCTAGTACCTTGTCCTTGATCAGAAGCACAGCATTGGTGGCGATCCCCATGGTGAAGAGGAGGAGAGGCAGGAATGTAAGTGGGGTCCAGGAGAGCGTGTTTGTCCAGTGTGTCCTCTGGCTGAGGTCAAGCCCTGGAGACCCCAGACCTGGCTGTTCTCTGGGTCCTGGGCAGGACCCGAGTGTGTCCCCTCCCCTAAATTCCAGTTTGTGTGCTGCCTGCAGGTCTCCCTCTGCCCTCCTGCCCCTAAGCTGCCCTTGTCTTCAAGTTCAGGAAGGACCCTCCCTCAGGTGGCCTCCCCTCCATAGCCAAGTACCTTGGAGCCGGTGCCAGACCCACACCAGGCTCCCAGTCAGCCCCAGGTGGGATAACCAGATCCAGGCCATGATGTGCGTCAGTCCCCACAGCCTTGGCTGCCCCTGGAAGAAGACCCCTCCCCGGACACGCAGTGCAGTGAGGGCCACGGCAGCGCTGCCGCCCGTGTCCCAGGGGCAGAGACCAGCCAGCAGGAGCCCTGCGGTGCGCGTGAGGGCCGGCTGGGGCTCCGCAGGGCTGCTGCTGTGTGACCGCGGCTCTGGCCTGCTCAGGCTCGGCAGGGCAGCAGCTCCAGGTGGGGGGCGTTGTGGAAGCCCAGGGCCAGTGGGCATGGCTCCCTGGTCCTCCCTGAGGGGTCAGGCCAGCTGGCTGGGTCTCAGGCTGTGGTCCAGGTTGTCTGGCATGCCCCCGCCAGGGGTGCCCACCTACCTTTGTGTGTTAGGAAGAGGATGACAAACAGGACGATACCCAGAGTCCAGAGCCCTGCGTAGGCCCCGATCACGATGCCAAGGCCCACCTCCACAGGCTGGCTCCGAGCTGCCCCTAAGAGGTAGCCGTGAGAGGGCATCCAGCTGGCAGGCACGCCTCCTCCGAGACCCCCATTTTAGTGTTTGGACGCATGATCTAGAGATAACCACCCAAAGGTGCCCTGCTGGGAGGGGCCCAGGCAGGTGCCTGGAGTGCCCTGGGGTACCTGGGTCCATAGGCCACGCTGGGGGCAGGAGATGGGAGGGCCCAACATTGGAGACCCAGGTGCTGGGGGAACGCAGCATGTCCACCCCCACAGGGTCGGGGGTGGGGGTTGCGAGGGAGACAGGATGGGCAGTGGGCGACAACTCTGACAGATGGGGACACAGCCGGTATCTACTCAGATGTCCACACTGAGGGGCAGAGAGGGGCGGGGCCCACACACAGACTGTGACACACAGGGAGGGGCGGGGCAGGGCCCACCCACAAGGGCTGTGACAGTCTGCAGTCTGGGAGGCGGAGGTCCCTGTGAGTCTGGTCTCCAGGGTTATAAGGAGGCTAGTAATGGATGAGGCGGGAGGTTGGGGCCAGATTGTTTCAACTTGGGGGGTTGAGCTGCCACATGCCCACTCCCCCTAACTCTGGGTCTTTCGGGTGAGGCCTCCCAAATGGCACAAGATCCCCTCATGGTTCAACTGAAAATTAAATACTTGGCCCCCTTTTTCTCTAAGGCATAATAAATACCCCAAGTTGACAACGTACTCGAAGCTGAAGGTTACAACTGCAACAAGACTGACAGTCAACTAACGACTGATGAGAAAATAAAACCTCCTGGACAAAACGCCTACTGCAAGGCTACATGAACACAAGAAGGCTGGGCTGGAGAGAAGTCATGACCCAGAGGAAACCCGTGAGAACAGGTTCAAACGAGACTCATGGGCGAATCAAACGTCCACTGACCAACTGACTCAATAATGAAGTAAAGGCAATGCAGTTCACTCTGCAGAATTCTTTTTTGCTGAAATTCACTGGTTTTGGTCTAATTCTGCTTATTGGCCACATTCTCAGTGGCAGAATGGCAGGGCTGAGACCTCCTCTGGCTGGGGGCTCCTGGGGGGAGGCGGGGAGAAAAGGGGCTGGCCTGCCAGGTGTCCCACATCCTCAGTGTGCTGGGGCCAGCGCTGCCCACTGCCCTCCTGGGGACCGGCTCCCCTCTGCTGAGTTTACTAAGGCTCCCACTGTCCACTTGCGGTCCCTGCTGCCCCCGGCTCGGGGGCGCCCAGCTGTGCCTTCCCGGTCACCCGCGTCGGCTTTCCTGGCCGCTCAGCCCCGCTCACGGCTCCGCTCCTCATGTCGGACCCTCCAGGGGGACTTCGGCGCTCATCCCTGCAGCCTGGCCAAGCAGTTACCAGCACCTCCGCCACTTCCTTCTGCTCCTCTGTCCTCATGGGCGGACAGCTTTCCAGTCTATGTTTCTGTGCTCATCACTGACTCTGCATGGGGGAGGGTAGCCCCACTCACTCAGTGAATGTGCCGTTTCACCTGAGTTAGCAGATTTCTTGGTGGGAGGCTGCTGATGATAAGCCCTTATTTTCTTCTCAGTGTTTGAAGGATTTGGTAGGAATGTCATCTTTTTAATTTAGTTTTATTTTTCATGGGGTTGCTGGGGATTGAACCCAGGCCCTCGTGCATGCTAACTCGTGCCTGCTAAGCACACGCTTTACCACTGAGCTACACCTTCCCCCCAGGAAAGTCATCTTTCATTCCTGACACCTAGTAATTCCTCTCTTAGCTTTTTAATTTTATTTTTTATGTTCTGTATCAGTTGTCTGGATTATAAGATGTCAGTAATATGAAAACATTTTTAATATAACAGAACATTTAGCCACATCAGTTTCTCATCAAGGCACAAGTCATTTACTGATGAGGATACTGACCATTTCCATCCATTGGCAGGAGGCTCTTCCACTAAGGGCTCCCATGGATCCCACTGTACCATGTTTCTCACCGGATCTAGTGCATTTTCAGTCTGAAGAATCACCCCGGCTATTTGGCCACCCTGAAGTGGCCCTTCTGATTTTCTAACAATGGGTTCTGCTTTAACCATACCCAGCGTCTCACTTGTAATCTGTTCTGAATGTTTTCTGTGTGTTGTGATTTTAGGGATTTGTTCATGAACTCTAGATTGGCAGTTTTTTTTTCCTTTGAGTACATTAATGATATTGTTTTTTCTTCTGGCTTGAATTTTTTTTTCTGATAAGAACTCTGCAGTATGCTTATTTTTGTTCCGCTGCATGTAAATTTCTTTGGCTATTTTTCGTATTTTTTCTTTATTACTGTTTTTCAGCTACTTAGGTTCTGTGCTTGTTGTGGCTTCCTTTGTGTTTTTCCTGGATCTGTGAGTGTATGATTTTTCCTTCAAATCTGCAAAACTTTCAGCCATTACTCTCTCAGACAGACTTTCTGCAGCCCCCCCCCCCCATTTGCTGACACCAGCTCCTGGGTCACTGAGGGCTTCTTCTCTGAGGGTTTCCATTTGGATGGTTTCTATTGCTGTGTCTTTGAGTTCACAGATCATCCTTCCTGCTAAGTCCTTCCAATGAGTTTTTCATTTCAGATATTTTATTTTTCAACTCTAGAGATTCCATTTGATTCTTTTTAATATTTTGCCTTTCTTACATCATTATATTCACATTTTCATTATATCAATGCACGTATTTATAATAGCTGTTTCCAAAGTCATTACTGGTTCTTTCATCTCTGTCATTTATGGGTCTGGTTCTATCAACTGCTTTTTCTCCTGGATTGGCTCATGGTCCCCTGCTTCCTCACAAGTCCTGTAACTCATTTTTTAAGGCGAAATTCATACAACATAACCATATGAAAGTGTACGAATCAGTGGCATTTGGTACATTCACAGTGTTATGTAACCATCACTTCTACGTAGTCACATTGTCATCGCTCCAAAAAGAAACCCTGAACCCCGTAGGCAGTCACTGCTCATTCTCCCTCCTCCCTGCCCCTGGGGACCACCAGTCTGCTTCCTGTGTCTGTGGACTTACCTATTCTGAATACTTCACAGAAGGGGAATCACATCATATGTGACCTCTTGTATCTGACTTACTTCACTTAGCACAGTATTTCTAAGACTCAGCCTCATCAGAGGATATGTCAGTGCTTCCTTGCTTTTTTATGGCCACATTATATTCTGTTGTTTGTATAGACAACATTTTGTTTATCCATTCATCAGCTGACAGACAGTTGGGTTATTACAATTTTGTTTTTTATGAATAGGCTGTTGTGAACACTTGTGTACATGTATTTGTCTGAATACCTGTTTTCAATTATTTTGGATTTATTCCCAGAAGTGGAGTTGCAAGGTCACAAGGTAATTCTATCTGCAATGTTTTGAGGAATTTCCAGTTTTCCACAGCAGCTGCACCGTTTTAAATCCCACCAGCACTGTATGGGATTTCTGATTTCTCTCCATTTCGCCGAGATTTTTTCTTTTATCACAGTCGTCCTAGTGAGTGTGAGCACGTGTCTTGAGTGCATTTACCTGGTGGCTAGTGATGCTGTGCATCTCCTCCTGTGGGGCTGACCTTTGTACGTCTTCTTTGGAGATGTCTGTTCAAATCCTTTGTCCATATTTTTAACTGAGTAAGTCTAGTGACTTTTTATTGGATGCTGGATATTGCGGATTTTAGGTTTTCGAGTGTTGCTTTGTTGTTGTTTCCTTTTAAAGAGTGTTGACTTTTTTGGCAGCTATGTTTGTATCGTCTGGTTCCCTCCGCGGCTTGTTCTCCACACTTAGGATGGGAACGGAGTAGCCTTTAGTCTAGAGTTAGTTTAGTCCCTTCGCTGAGGCATGCGTGACCGCCTGAGGTCTCTCTTGAATGTTCTGGTGTCCACCCTGGTTGCTTAGCACTTAAATATCTCCTCAGTCTATGTGAAATTTGGAATGTTCAGCTTCCCTCGCCCCTTGCTTGTTCCTTACGTGGACTTGTGGAAATTTCTCCAGCTCCTCCCTGATGTGGTGCTCAGTGACAGAGTCAGGATGACCACATCTGTTTGCATTTTGCTGAGAGCACAGTCCAGTGTGGGTTCTTGTCCAGTGTTCACATCCAGTTGTTCCATATACTTTGTCCAGTTTTCTAGCTGTTCACAGTTGGAGGGCATGGTCTGGGCCAGTTACTCCATCACGACCAGAAGCGGAAGCCTCTCGGCCTTCTTGGCTTCTTTTTCCCTTGTTTATTCCCCACCCCCTCCAACTTTTATATTGAGATACAACTTAAGTATAATAAACCACACATATTTAAAGTGTAAAATTTAAACAGGTTTGATATAAATGTACACCCCAGAACCATCACCACGCTTGCACATTCCTGTCGCCCCCAAAAGCCTTGTACCACTGGTAGCCCTTCTCTCCCCTCCTCCACCACAGGGCTGTCAGTGATCTGTAGTTGGCATTTTCTAGAATTTTGTACAGATGTAATCATACAGTGAGCTCTTTTATGAAGAGATCTGACTTCTTTCATTGGCATAATGATTTTGAGATTCATCCCTGTTGGGTGTATCAATAGGTTTTTCCTTTTTTTTCCTGAGTAATATTCCATTGGATGGCTATACCACATTTTATTTATCCATTTCTCTGTTTCAAACGATGGAAGCAGCATTCAGGATGTTTCCAGTTTTGGGTTATTACAAATAAAGCTGCTATGAACAAGTGTGTGTGCAATTCTTTGTGTGGATGTATGTTTCCAATTCTTTTGGCTAACTACTTGGTGGAGAATGCCTGGGTCACAGTAAATTCATGTTAAAGATTTTAAGAAACTATCAAATTGTCTGTAGCATCTTATACTCTTGTCAACAGAGTATGAGTGTTCCAGTTCCTCCATTCGTTCACCAACACTTGGTAGGGTCAGTCTTCTTAGTGTTAGCCATTCCAGAAGGCACGCAGCGTATCTCCAGTTCTAACTGGCATACTCTTTCCATTTCAGACGTTATGTCCTCACGTGGCCACTGGACAGCACATGTGGCCCTGGCCTTCATTCCCTCCTTCTCAGTCTGCAGCGCCATCCCACAAACTCTTACAGGTCTGCAAGGAAGTAGCTCAGAAAGGGAAATGAAGAGTTAAGAAGCACAGTGATAGGAAAGAGCAATTTAATGACTGTTGAATCTAATAAAAAATGATGGGCTTTTGTGTATGTCTGAAGTTAAATTTTTTTTCTAGTAACTCATTTTTATTGGATTTCACAAAATTTCTGGTCTGAATTGGTTCAATTAAATAGATTGAAAGGTTTAAAAACTGCTGGTCCCCAGACAGTTTGGGAGCTCACCCAGATACTGCAGGGCCCTCTACTGCCTTTTCTCCTGTATCCACATTCACTGCCTGGTGGTCTTGCCTGGCCACTGCTTCCAACCCTCAGCACCTCCTGCATCAGCACTCCCGGTGTACACCACCTCACCCCTGAGCGCCAGAGTCAGGTCTTTCTGTGATGTCTACTTGGATGTCCTACCAGCTTAAGCTTAAAATCCCCCAATTCCTAGTCTCTCTAAACCTGGTCTATGGGCTGCCTTCCCATCTCAGCCCTGTTCCAGACACTCCCTTCCCGTGAACTTGGGGGTCACCTGACATTCCTCTTTCTCTCACACCCACAGCCCCCCCAGCAAATCTAGGGGCTCCACTGCAGCCAGAACCCACTCTTCCACACTGCCACTGTTTCCTCTTCTTCCCTGGTTCCACGTGGTGCCTGATCAGACGCTGTCACAGCCCGGGTCTCATTCACAATAACCGCCTCCTGCTTTGCCTATCCGCCCGGCTGACACCGTGGTCTCCATCCCAGGGCTCCCACCACACCGGGCCTCCCTGTGGTTCCAACGCGCCAGGCACACTCCCACTCAGGCCTTTGCCGAGCTGCCCCCTCGATGCTCTTCCTCCAGCGTCCAAAGGGTCACGCTCCCTCTTCCTTCCCTGGACACCCTCGCCCACCAGCAGCCCCTTTACCTGGCTTTCTCATCGCCGTCTGGCGCTTGACCTCGGCGCACAGCAGCCCCTCTCAGCCGGTCTCGTAAACCCTCACCTCCTCCAGCTTTGCGCTCCCAGCCACCCGTCCTGGAACTGCCCCCAGGCTCCTCGCGGCACCTCAGCAGGAGCTCCCAGTTCAGACGCTGGCACCCGCTGGGGACGGCGCGGCCCCTGCCCCCAGACACCTCCGGAGCGGAGGGGCTGTCTGCGAGTGGCGCCCTAACCATCGGCACCCCCGTCACAGGGCCGGGAAGAAGTAAGGCAGAGGGAGCAAACGGCATCCCGGCCGGCGGGCACCGCACGTGCAAAGGCCGGGAGTTGGCACGGAGGTTCTGGAGGTTGCGGAAGGCTCCGTGGGCGGAGGTGGGGCGGAGGGCGGCGAGGGGCACCTTCGGGGGCTCTGGTGGGGGCAACGCGGAAGGACCGAGAGGAAGGCAGCGCCGACCGGGGGCGGCGCCGTTGGGCGGGACTGTGGGGAGGAGCTCCTCGGGGGCTGGGGCTTGGGCGGGGCTTGGGCTGCAGACCCCGCTCTGCCCCGCCCGGCGCAGGCGCAAGGGAGGCACCGCCGCCGGTTCCCAAGGCAACTGGATTCAACAGCTCGAGCCCAGCCGGTGTCCGGAGGACTCCCGGCTCTCACCGGCCGGCATGTGCGCCGCCGAGGTGGACCATCACGTAGCCCAGCGATACCTGCTCAAGCGTCGGCTCGGGAAGGGGGTGAGTTCCGGGAGGCGCCCGGGCGTCCGTGGGATCAGGTTCCCTGCAGGGTGTGGGCAGAATCACTCGGAGGACTGTTTGTTGCCTTCCACACTGCCGGGGACTCCTGGACTCGAGTCCTACCTCCTCCACGAGCTGCAAGTGTGGCCTCGGGCAAGCCATCGAGCCCCTCGGTGCCTGTTTCCTACAACAGGGCCCTAACAGTGCCAACTCCCAGGGAACTTGTCACCTGGCTCTGGGAGTCTCAGGCCAGGGCCTCTAGGAGTCTCAGGCCCCATCTTGATGTCCCATCCACCCACCGTCCCCACTCAACGTCCCCGGCTCCCGAGCTGCCTCTCCCAGTGCTAACGGATGCTCCAGGGAGTCTGGGCACACCAGTCGTTGAGGGGGAAGGGCAGATCTCAGGCCCCACCCAAGAAGGGCCTGAGCCAGAAAATGGGGTGGGCATAGAGTGGGGGCCAGAACTTTGTGTGAGCCCGTATATGTTTGTGATTGCGAGTGAGTGAGAGCGTGTGGGATTATGAGAGTGTATGTGTGAAGGTGTGTGACTGGGTGTGTGCAAGTGGGTAATGGGGGAGGGGAGAAAGAGCAGTCCAGACAGAGCAAACAGCATGTGCAAAGGCCCTGAGGCAAGGACCTACTGGGCTATTGGTGAAACAGCAGAGTTGATGTGACTGGATGGGAGTGACTAAGAGCACTGTCCATTTGTGTGGGGCTTTGGGGGAACTGTGAGGGCTTTGGCTTCCATTGTGGGTGACATGGGAAGTGGTAGCAGCCATTGGCACCACTTTATGAGGCTCTCCTGCCCACTCTGTTGAGTATGGACAGTGGGAGTGGTTGAGGGAGATCCAAGCGAGAGGTGCGAGAGGCTCAGACCAGGGTGGGGGCAGCAGAGATGGTAGGAAGTGGTTGGATTCTGATGAATTCTGAAGGTGGAGCTAACAGGGCTTGCTGATAGGCCAGATGAGGGTATGTGAGAGAGAGGGATGAGGGCACCCAGGATGGAAGGCTGTCCAGAGAAGGGACAGGCTTCAGTTCCTGTCCAGAAGCATGCTCCCATCTACAACCTCATTTCTTCCTGGAGCCTCCACAGATGCCCCCTCTCTTTCCTTCAACCCTCCTTGCTTCCTATTAGGAACATACTAGGGTCCTCGGCCTGCCCCGGGGCGGGGGGGGGCTTTGCCCCTCACCATGCTGTATCCCCTCTCAGGAGCCAGGGTGGGAAGGAGGAGCCTCATGTCTGCAGGGGACAGTCTGGCGGACAGGGGATGATGGGGCAGGAGGCTGACCCCATGCCCAGCAAGCTGACTGCCCTCCTCCCCAGGCCTATGGCATCGTGTGGAAGGCAGTGGATCGGAGGACTGGCGAGGTTGTGGCCATCAAGAAAATCTTTGATGCCTTTAGGGATAAGACAGATGCCCAGGTAAGTGAGTGGTTAAGAGGTGTGGGAAAGGATGAGGCATGGGGAGGGGTGGCCCCCTGCTGCTATGCATCTGGAAGATTCAGCAGAAACTTGAAGCCCCATCACAGCAGGTTTCTGGCATCTCTCAGAGCACTGCCCTCGGTGACCCCGTGTCCAGTGTGTGAGATGAACATCAGTCCTATCAGCTCCTCTCAAGATATGGGCTTCCTTCTTGCTCTGCATCCACACTCCTGTTTTCGTCTCTTTCCAGAGAACGTTCCGGGAAATCATGCTGCTCCAGGTGAGTGGCCCAGGCCACCTGCCTGCTTTTCCAGGTGCCGTCTCTCCAAATAAGGGGGAAGCCTGGCCTGTTGATCCCCAGAGCACAGCACCCTCCACTTTCTCCCCAGGAATTTGGGAACCATCCCAACATCATCCGACTCCTGGATGTGATCCGGGCGGAGAATGACAGGGACATTTACCTGGTATTTGAGTATATGGGTGAGTGAGGCCTCATGCAGACCCCAGCCCAGATTCCCCTGGCCTGGCCCCCAGTGGCCTGGCTCCCTCCACATGTCCCTTTGCTGCTTGGGTCCCCATAGTGCCCAGTGTGCTCAGCTTGGGCCATGTCCCTGTGCCCCAGGACAAACAGCTGGAGAGTATCTGCCCCCAAGCCCTGGTGGCAAATACCCTGACCCCTCCGTGAGGCTACTGCCCTGTCACTGTTTGCAGATGCATCTTCCTTTTTCTATTCATTTTATAAAACAAAGGCAACATGAAATTAAGTATAAAAGTAATTTCACAAACTTTTACTGCTGTACCAACAGATGGCGGGCAGGCTTGAGAAGCCAGCAGAGGGTCCCAGGCATTGCCTGCACCCAGAACAAGGCTCAGAGGGTGGCCAGCGGGACCTGGAGACTGTAGGCAGTAGGCAGGCTGAGGCGCCCCCAAAAGGGTCCAAAGTGGGCCAGACCTGCCTGCTTTCCCTAGGCCCCCCAGACTGACCTGAATGCCCCCCTAGACACTGACCTGCATGCCGTCATCTGCAAGGGCATGGTGCTGAAGGACACCCACAAACGCTACATCTTCTACCAGCTCCTGCGGGCCACCAAGTTCATCCACTCGGGATGCGTTATCCACCGGGACCAGAAGGTGCTGCCCCACCCCATCCCCTGAGCTGTGCCCCCACCCCAGTGTCCTCGAGCTCCCGTCCTTATCAGCCCTCCACCCACCTCTTCTCCCCCAGCCATCCAACGTTCTCCTGGATGCCAGCTGCTCGGTGAAGCTCTGTGACTTTGGCCTCGCCCGCTCCCTCAGCAGCCTCCCTGAGGGGCCAGAGGGCCAGGCTCTGACCGAGTACGTGGCCACACGCTGGTACCGAGCTCCAGAGGTGCTGCTGTCCTCAAGCTGGTAACAGCAACCCACCCCCATCCCACCCCATCTCCCCCTGCAGGTCCCCTCATGCCCTCCTGCCCAGCCAGAACCCCTGGCCTTCCTATGTCCCCCACAAGTGTCCCAGATCCCACCCCTTGAAGTCCCTCCTCTCACTCTCACCTCTTTCTCAAGGGTCACCCCCACACATCCACCACCTCTTCCTGCCCCAGGTACACCCCTGGGGTGGATATGTGGAGTCTGGGCTGCATCCTAGGGGAGATGCTGCGGGGGAGGCCCCTGTTCCCTGGCACATCCACACTCCACCAGCTGGAGCTGATCCTGGAGACCATTCCGCCACCATCCGAGGAGGGTGAGCGCGTGTGCAGGGGTCCACTGGGCACCAGGCACACTGAGGGTCAGAACACACAGCTGTGGGGGGACAGCACCTGACAGGCCAGAACTGCATAGGGAGGATGGCGAGGAGTGAGCTGGGGATGGGAACCTGGAGGAGGAGGGACTGGGAGAATCCAGATGCCTCAAGAAGCCTGGAAGGTCAGGCCCTGCAGGTGGTGGCCCAGGGAGGAGCTGCTGAGGGGTTTGGGGGAGGAACTGGACAGATTCTGCAAGGGCCACGAGGTCCCTGAGGGTCAAGCCGTGCTGCTGAAGCGTCCATCCAGGTCAGGACAAGAGCACTGGCTCTGCTGAGGGGTGATGGGGGACCCACACTGTGCTGGGAGCTGGGGAGGGACACTGGCAGAAATGGGGGTGGGGCCTCAGGGTCCTTTCTCCTCCCTGGGGGAGGGAGGGTGAAGGACAGCGCTAGGGGAGCCCTGTTCTCTCCCCAAGTCTCTGCTCTGGTGGAGAAGGCAAAGGGCTCTCCTGTGGAGGTGGGAGCACAGGACAGGGGGACGTGTGTGCACATGTGAGTGTGCACATGTACGACGGACAGGTGGGGCTCTTATGCACAAGTGGCGGTGCGCAGCCAGATACTGAGGGTTGGAGCCCTGCCGGCAAGAAGGTCGCTCACGGGTCAGAAGGGCTGGCTGCTCCCGCCCTCCCTGAGCTGCCCCACCTACCACGTTCCTAATTGCTTGTCGCACCTCCTCCTACCTGCACTCCCAGACCTCCTGGCTCTCGGCTCCAGCTACAGTGCCTCAGTTGTGCCCCCGCTGGGGTCCCGGTGAGTGTGGGTGCTTGGGAGCGGGCTCTAGTGCCCTTCCTACAACCTTAAGGGCCAGTATGTGCCAGCTCAGGGGGCCCTGCCCTCCTGATGGTGCTCCCAATCCAGAAGCTGTTGGTCTGGCTGAAAAGGAGGAGATCTCAGCGTGGCCCCAGCTCGGCCCGGGCGTGCAGCAGGCGCTGCGCCAGGCCTTGCAGCGAGGGGACTGGAAGGGAGGCGAGGGCTGACGACCCTCCCGGGCTGCCTGCGGGTGGTGCTTGGAACCACAGAGACAGGAAGGTGGGTAGGGGTGCAAGACTGGAAGCCTAGCCGGGGCCACAGCTGTGGACGTGGGGAGGGATGCCAGCAGCAGAGGGGATGATAGGCAGGTGCTGGCAGGCCACGGCAGACACTGGATGCCCTCCTGCCGGCCGGCACGCCCCCGGAGGCCCTGGACCTGCTCAAGCGACTGCTGGTGTTCGCCCCAGACAAGCGGCTTAGCGCGGCCCAGGCACTGCAGCACCCGTATGTGCAGAGGTAGGGCGGCTGCTGGGTTGAGGGCTGGAGTGGGTTGGGGAGGTCAGAGGGACGTGCTTGACTGCAGCCCGGGTCTCCCCTCTCCAGTGCCCGCCTTGCTGGCTCCCTGCAGGTTCCACTGCCCGGCCCGTGAATGGACACTGGAGGCGGCTGTGCAGCTTCCAGTGCACGAAGTGGCCCAGCTCTCAGCCACCGAGTATCGCAACCATGTCTACCAGGTGCTCTGTCCCGAGACCCCGATCGCTACCCATCCACTCGCCCTAGAGGCCTCTCCCTGCCTCAGTAACCTCCAGTGTCCCCCACGCCCACACCAAGCACCTCTGAGCGCCCCTCCCCTCTCACAGATGGTCCTGGAGCGCAGGGGCAACAGCTGCCTCCGGAGAGGGAAGGGCCTGGGCGCTGACCCCACGCCCCAGGTGCAGCAGATTGAACCCAGAGCCGACCCCCAGCTGCCCTTGGGCTCAAGGGCGCGGATCCTGGGACCCAGGCCTCAGAGCAGCCCCGGTCACGACCCTGCGCACGGTGTGTGATCTCTGTCCGCCGCCCTACACAGAGCGGGACACAGGTCCCTTCTGTATGAGACCACCCGCCGTCAGCAGCACTGGGCTCCTAACCTTGGGGCTTGATCTTCCCACCCACAGATGCCCCCCGGGGAGCCAAGAACCTTCTCGGACAGATCTCAGCCCCCCTGCTCCAGCCTCCGCCCCCAGGAGGTCTTGGGAGAGGAGCCAGTCCCCGAGGGGCGACAGCAGGATTCCCCTTGGCATCCTCGTGGGTAGGTCGCGGTGGGTGGGCACGGGAGGACCCCACCCACTGGTCCTTTAGGGGGGCAGCAGTGATCCTGCGACAGGCCGCTTCCCAGGTGAAGCCCAGCGTGAAGGAGGTGGAGCCCTCCTTGACCTCGCAGGCCGCAGCCCAGGTAGCCATCCAAGCCTTGATCCGGAGTGACTGGAACCCGGGCCGAGGGCTGAGCGCAGCAGGCGCAAGACTGGTGAGCCCGCGTCCCTCCCGCCCTCCCCTCCCTTCCCGTCCTCCCTCCCCATCCCCCGCGCCCCCCACCCCACTCCAATTAGCTGCGGTCGGGGAGCCCCCTCCAAGCTTCCCTTCTGCCCCTCCCACCCCCTTACGGGGATCACGTGTGCGCAGGTCTCTCACCGGCCTCCGTGGGAGGCGCGGCCAGAGCCCCGGCCTGGCCGGAGGATGTTCAGTGCCTCGGCCTCGCAGGGGGCCCAGGGGGCCGCCAGGGCCGCGCTCGGGGGCTACTCCCAAGCCTACGGTACCGTCTGCCAGTCGGCACTGGGCTGCCTGCCCTTGCTCCCGGTACCCCGCCCCTGAGCCGCCCTGCCCGCCTTCAGCCCCGGCCCCGCCCTCCCCCCCTGGAATACTCCCGCCCCTCCTCCAGCCCGGAGCCCCGGAAACCAGCGCTTTCCACCCACCTTTTCCCCAAACCCCCTTCACCTGGCCACATCTGGGTTCCGGAGCCTGTCTGGGCCTCCCTGGGGGAGTAGGTGACGCTCACTCCCCAGCGTCAATCACTTCCTCCAATAAAGTCTTGTCTGTCCCCAGCCTGCCTGCCTATCTTTCATCCTCAGCCACAGACTCCCTGTGAGGCTAACCACCTCTTTCCCTGAGACCACCCCTTTCTGAAGACCCCCACCCCTGTCTAGGACAGAGCCCTTGAGAAGCCTCATGGACACTATATGCTGTCATTGCCGTGGCTCTTGTCTGCCCAGAGTCCAGTCCACTGCCTTCCTTCTTGGTTAAGGCTGCTTGACGGGTGACTTGGGGCCACCTTTGCCACAGCATCCAAGGGTCTGCCTGGTGCCTGGGGCCATCAGATCCCAGCTGGCGCTGCTGCAAGGGCCTGTCACCAGGGTGGTCCTGGCAGGGGAGGCACTTGTGCATCTGTTGCCGGGTGAAAGCCACCATGTGACTGCATTGTGGCCCTGAGACAGAGAAGGAAAGGGGGTAGATGACAGGGCAGTGCCCCAGTGGTCACTGTCATGACCCCAGCCCGTGCCCCACCATCACAGTGACTGGCACCTGACTGTCTCCAGGCCTTGGAGAAGCAGGGAGAACACATCAAGGCTGTCTCATGGGGCTTGAGGCTACCTCCTCTGGTCAGCACTGGGCAAAGGGGCTGGCATAAGCCCAGTCTGGGGGCATGGGGGCCTGAGGAGATGGAGGGGGGCACTGAGGTGTCTCTGGTTCCATGCATGCCCCGCATGGCGCCCGACCCTGGGCAGGGGTCAGAACACAGGGAGGTCACTTCCTACCTGGCTAAAGGAGCTCACAGCCTAAGGTTTCGGCCTGTGTGATGAGGCCAGGGTCAGGAAGCCTGTGGGAGATACTGGCCACTGCAGGGGAAGGGCAAGGTGTGGATGAGGAGAACTGGGCAGAAGGTGGGCCCAGACCTGGCAGCTGCAAGAGAGATTCAAAAAGGAGAGAGAATTGGACTTGGGGGAAGGTCAAGGATGGGGGAGGTAGGCATGGTTCTGGCCTGGAGGTGAGATGAGATGGGCCTGCAAGGAGGCAGTTTGAATTTCTAGAGGTTGAGGCATAGCTCAAAGGTGATGGGCACAGGGGCACAGGAGGTTGTGGGGAGGTGTGCCACTGCCCAGAAAGGAGCAGGGGCCCAAGAAGTCCAGCCTTCAGTGCAGAGGCAGCACTACTGGGGCTGGAGGGCCTGGGAGGCCCAGACAACTGGGCAAGGGGCCGCCTGGCACCCAGGCCAAGGGTGCGCCCACAGCAGGTTGGGCGGCCATGAGGACAGGGAGCAGACAGCTAAGTGTGGCGGCGAAGTGAGGCCTGTTACAGGAAGGACTGAGAGGCAGAAGGAGGTTGTGTGGGGCTGCAAAATGCGGGTGGAGGTGTTGGCAGTATCGGTGGGGCGGGGTCTTCAGTTCTCCCCACAGAGATGAGTGAAGGTGTCTGCAGGGAAATCGGGGCAGTTCCTTAAGGCTAAAGGTTGCAATACAGAACCGGGTGATTATCTTATATACGTACATTTGAGAACATGTTGGAATCTTGTGCATTGTTTTATTATTAACACCAAATGTGCAGAATCACATTTGAGATATGTCTTACTGAGCACGATGCAGAGGGTGCAGACAAGAGGACCTCTGGCCTCTCCACAGGCAGAACCTCCTCCTCCCACGAGGGCTCTCCCTTAGCAACAGGCCGGGCCAGGGGAGGGGCCTCGCACCAGGCTAGTCAACGCGCACGGGAAGACCCCGAAACGCTTCGACTTGCCTGGCTGCTCAGGCACCTTTTCTATCTGAACCAAAGTCCCTGCTGTCAGCCCTACCTGGGCAGTGACTTTGGTAACCAGACTGTGAGCCACCAGGGAGCACACGTGTCCCCTTGCTCACCACCCTCCCTTTTCTGGCTGCCCAGTCAGAACTGCTGCCTCACTCAGCAGTTGTGCTTCTTAGCTCCTTTCCCAGCCTGAGCAACTGCGGTTTCTTATACTAACAAAACAAAACAAGACAAAAAACCAAACCACAAAAACTATTTAAAAAGAAATAGTGCAAACACTAATTTAACAATGCTAGCACCTACAGTGGGGGACTTACAAGCATTTGGTGCCAAGATGTGTCATTCCAGATCACAGTTCCTGTCTGGAGGTGAAAAGATACCAGAAGGCTAAGTGGGGAGACCTGGACAGAATTTTTGGGTTGGTGACAAGGGAAAGGACGCAGACCAGCGTGGGGTTGGGCTCTGCTGGCCACCTGCAGGGCAAGGACCACTCCCACCTCACAGGGCACCAAGGCCCCTCGGATTTGTGGGCTGGGGCCCAGGTGCCACTGCACCCCTCCCCTGCCCTCACAGAACAAGAGCACCACACCCACCCCTTTCTCGAGTGTGGCTGGGATGGCACCTGTGAGGAACCCTTAGTGAGGCTGGGGCCCCGCGCTCTTGCTCCTCACCAGGTGCTGGCCACAGCCTCGCTGCAGGGGCAGCCACGTCTCTTCCAGCTCTCCTCAGTAGGGCTGCCCCACAGAGGGGTCCTCTGTGGCCACACACTCCCCCCGCCTCCTCCACCAAGACAGGTGCCAGGAGGCAGTGAGGGAAGGAGCAGGGCAGGAAGTGACCTCTCAGTGACCTGACAGGGAGGTGGGGGCAAACAGGCCCTGAGCAGGTGGGAGGTCTGGAGAGAGGACGGGGCAGCCAGGAGACAGTGGAGAGGCTGCCGGTGAAGCAGCACAGGGAGGAGGCCATGCACAGAGGGGACCCTGAGACACAGAAGCCCTGAGATACTAGGACCTGAGAGAAGGGCGACTGAGGCACAGAAAGATGGGTCTCTGAGGTGACCCAAAGTGGACGTGAAGCCCAAAGAGACAGTAGAGACAGATGTGTAAGAAGGGGGAGGCCAAAGGTTCAGAGACTGAGACAGAGAAGAAGTGGAGTTGGGGGGTACGGCAGCGCAGTGAGGGCTGGAGCCCTCAGGGGGAGAGGCCAGGGGGCAAGAGGCAGGGAGGCTGGCCGCCGGGCGAGCCCCAAGTTGAGCCGGGCTAGCCCCAAGTTGAGCCGGGCTCTCTGGCTGTGCTCAGTCGGGTTCCAAACCGCTTTGGCTGAGGGCCAGGTCGCAGTAAGCAGGCGCCCCAACCCGGGCTGGTGGGCCAGGAGGCTCACTTCTTGCTTTTGAATGTACCTAGGATCTTGGGCATGAACTTGCCCACCTTGCTGTCCCTGGTGTCCTCCTCGGCCGGGCCCTCCCCGGCCCCTGGCCCCCCGGCCTCCTCCTTTTTGCAGAAGACTTCGAAGCGGCTGTAGACACGCTTCTCTTTGCGCATGCTCTCCATGCGGCGCAGCAGCCGGTCGCGCTCCTCCACGCTGGCTGGCAGCGTGCGGCTCAGCCGGCCTTGCGTCCCCAGGCTGTCTGAGCGGAAGATGGCTGAACATTTGTCCTTGTCGGACATGTCAGGGGCCAGGCCGCTGGCAGCTGGTGGGCGGCCTAGCTCGGGGCTGCCATGGGCGGGGGTCGGGGTCGGGGCCGGGGAGGGGCCTCCCCGGTGCTTCTGGCCGTGGGCGCTGATCTGCTCCAGAATGGCTTTCGTGTCGTCCCGCAGGTTGCTGCTGTACAAGGCGTTAGCTGTGGCCGAGGCTACGCGTCCCCGCGGGCCCCGCTCATCTCCCGTTGTGGCCTCTGCGCTGTCAACCCGGCCCAGAGACGGGCGCCGGGGGCTCTCAGGCTGCCCGTTCTCCTGCGGAGCTGGGAAGCTGCCCTCATCCTCTGTGCGCCGCTCACCCTTGGGGCTCAGCAGCTGCCGCAGCCGCACGGAGCCCTTGCGCAAAACTTCCATGGGACCGCCGGCCGCCTCCTCTGTGGGCCCGGTCTTCGGAGACTCCCCAGAGAGGGGAAGGGTGAGGCTGCCTCTGCGCTCTGGCACAGGGGGTACTGGGCTGCCCCTGCGCTCTGGCACAGGGGGCACCGGGCTGCCCCTGCGCTCTGGCACAGGGGGTACTGGGCTGCCCCTGCGCTCTGGCACAGGGGGCACCGGGCTGCCCTTGCGCTCAGGGTAGACAGAGGTGGGGTTCCCTTTCTGCTCGGTGAATGCTGTGGTGGGGCTGCCTCTGCGGGTGGGGAACCCAGGCGTGGGACCCCCCTTCTGCTCTGGGTAGGCTGAGGTGGGACTCCCTTTTGGCTCAGAGTGGGGTGCTTGGTGAGCTCCAGGCCCCTCTGGTGGGGGGCTGTCTTGCCCTTGCAGGGAGGTGGAGTGGCCCTGGGCAGAGAGGAAGCGGGAAGGCAGCCGGTCTGTGCCGCTGCCGCTCCGACCCAGGGTGTCGAGCAGCTGGGTGGCAGTGAGAGTGGCAGCTCCCGGTTGCCGCTCAGCCTCCTGGTGAAGCCGCTGTGTGAAGGAGTCGCGCAGGTCCAGCAGGCAGCTTTCCAGGCTGCGGCGCTCACCCCCTGTGCCACCAGGCACCGACACCTCCTCCCGCCACGCCTGGGACATGACAGCCTTGCTATGGCTGGCCACCGTGACTGAGGCCCCCACGCCGCCGCCGCCGCCGCCGCCGGGATCTCGAGACGGGCCCTTGTACTTCTCCAAGAGCTCGGCCACCTTGGTGGAGGCAGCAGAGCGTACAGCCTCGCCGCTGGACCCCACCATCTCGCTGACCGCCTGCTCCTTGTGCAGCAGCTGCACCTTTTCCGTGGTGGCTGCTGCGGCCCCACCCGTCCCCTCAGCCTGCGAGGCACTGAAGATGAGCGAGGAGCGCAGCCGCGAGCTGCGCTGAATCAGCGGGTTCAAGCGCGAGCGGAAAGAATCCTGTTTGGTAAGGCCTGCCTCCTCCAGGCCCTCGCGATCTGGGCCATCCCCACCACCGCCGCGGAAGGCTGAGGGAAGTAGGTCCCCGGCGGCCACCCGGCCCCCAGAAACCAGCACATCGTCTTCATAGGCCTCGGCCTCCATTGGTGCAGGCAGGCCCTCGTCACCCGCGTCCTCACCATGGCAGCCGCTCAGGTAGGAGGCCAGGCGCCAGTGCCGCAGCCCCGCCCGCCCCTCGGGCCCGCCCCTGCGCTCCGGCTCCGCCTCGGGCCCAATCTCTGGGCCTAGCCTCGTTGCAGCCTGGCAAGGGAAGCGCTGGCCCAGATTGGGGCGTGGGGCCCCGCCGGGTTCCAGACCACGGGGCCCGGGCCCGAAGGCGGGGTCCGAGCCATGGCGCACCTCCCGCGACGCACTGGACGGCACGTAGTCCAGCCGCTGGTGTCCGTCTGGGCTGAGCTCGGGGAAGCGTGGCCCGGCGCCCAGGGTGAAGTCATCGTGGTCGGTGAAGCCAGGGCGGCCGGCGCGCAGCTTCTCAAACAGGCCCTGTGGACGTGCGGGGGCAAGCTGCGGGTCCCACTGGTAATGCTGCTGGTAGAGCTGGTCGCGGTGGAAGTGGCTGGTCTGGAAGCGGAAGTCATCACCGTGGCTGAGGAACGCCTGTCGCGACACCTGCCGCGCGGCTGCGAAGTTCTCCACGGCGCCCATGCCGTCTGCGGCCGCATAGCTGTGCCTCTTGAAGGCATCCATCTCTAGGTGCCGTGCCTGAAGGAAGCCCCGCGGGCCCGAGAGTTCCCCGCCTGGTCCAGCCTCGGCGTCCAGCCGCCGTGACAGTGGCCGCATCCCAGCGTGCGGCTCCAGGGCGCCCCCCGGCATCCGCGGTGACTCCTCTCGGCGGAAGGCCGACAGGAAGTGGCGGTCAGGGTCGAGAAAGGAGGGGAAGCCCAGGCCTTCTTCCCGAGGCGGTGGGAACAGGAGGTGGGCTCGTTTTGGGAAGGAGAAAGGGGTCGGTGCCCCCGTCACTTGGCCGCCCATGAGGGGCCCAGCGCCGGCGTATGGAGCCAGGGCGTAGGCATCCATGCGGGCTAGCGCCCCAGCCGAGGGAACCAGCGGCTCGGACTGTGCGAAGAGGATGCGGAATTCCTCATCGAAGCTGGAGACCAGCTCGCCCTGGAACACGTGCGCCAGGCTGCGGTGGATCTTCTCGAAGGACCACATAAAGCTGGGAGTGGGATGAGGCCAGTGAGCGGGAGCGGGTGTGATTAGTCAGGGGAAGGGGCGGGGCCGTTAGCGGGAGGGAGGGGCGGGGCAGGGGCAGGCAGGGCTGTGCCAGGGGCTACAGGAGGAGGGCTTCTGGAGAGGAGGCCCTCGGATGGGGAGGTGCTGGGGCTGCGGGGCAACGAGGCTAGGCGCACCTGTAGCTCCCACTCATCACCACGGCACAATCCACTAGGAGGAACTTCTCCTTCACATGGCCCTGGAAGGACTTCCCAGTGCGGCAGTAGTAGGTGGGGCCCGCCACAGTGCGCACACGCAGGAACTGGGACCGGAGAGGTGTTAGGTCTCTGCAGATGGATCTTACCCCTTCCCGCCTATCCGCCCCCTCCCCACCCTCCGGTCGCTCACATCCACGTGGTGCAGGTTGACGCGGCACTTGTCGGCCATGTCCAGGAAGTGCTGCGCATTCATCTCATCTAGGAGGATGTAGACTGGAACGCGGCGAGCAGCAGCCTCCAACACTTCACCAAGAAGGTCCACGTCGGTGAACATGTCCATCACCACAGCCACCACCTGCGGGGGTCGGATCAGGGACAGAGGGCAGACCCCTCTGCTATCCCCACCATACTTCTATGCCCCCCACCCTCGGGGGTCTCTGGATCACCAACAAACACTGCAAAATGGCCACTAGCCCATCCCAGGAGGGAATGGGGCCCTGTGGGGGAATGGGGGGCAAGGCAGATGAGGCCCCCATGACCCTGCTGCCTTAGATGGCTGAGCTCCCAGGACCCCAGGGGAGGCATCAGGGCTGAGCCTCAGGCTCCAGTTCTTCCTATGGGAGGCGGCTGCCACCTGAGGGGCAGGGGGCAGAGACAGGGGCTCTTCAGCGTCTGAATCTGCTGCCGCAGTGTCCCTGGTTTAACAGGCTCCCTTTGCGTCTGCCAGCTGTTTGATGGTGCTGGGGTGGGGGAAGAAGCCTCAGCTGCGTCAAGGGCAGGACCAGAGAGAATTCTCCGAACAATAGACCCAGGCAAGGAAGGGGCCAAGCCACCTCACAGCCTGAGTTTCTGGGCACTGGCCATGCCCACGGGCAAGCACACCTGTGCAAAGCTGGCAGCCTGCGATAACCAAACCCTTGGTGATCCTGGAAGTTGGCCAGGGAACCATCACTGTGGCCTGAAGGCTGGAGAGGCCTGGCCAGCCAGCCCTGGCCTCACCCTTGCCTCCTAAATTGGGCATGCTTACATTTTTCCTTCACCCTCACCCTCCTACTCATGCTTCAAAGGTCCGACTCAGGCTGCCCTTCCCCACTGCCGGCTAAGCCTGTGACAGCACACCTGCTGGGCAGAGCGGATCATCCTTCGAGCCTCGTCCTTGATGCTGGGGCTGTCAGGTGGCGGTGGCTGCACCAGTGTGGTGACCTCAGTGCCCTGGAAGCCGAAGGTCAGGGGCCAGCCCAGGTCGAGTTCAGGTACCGCCTGGTCTGAGTTCACAGGCCAGTAGGTGCCAGAGGAGCCATCCAAGTCCACATTGGGAGGGCTGCCTTCTGGGGGCTCAGGAGCAACATGCTGTGGGGGCCGTAGGTGGCGGCTCACGTGTTCCAGCTCCTCAGGGCACAGGAAGGCAGGCGCACCTTCGGACGCCAGGAAGCGGCTGTAGGCCTCTGGGCCGCCCTCGGCCAGCGCGTCCACTGCCAGGCGGTAGTACTCTTTGTAGTGGGGTGGCAGGTACCCAGGTGCTAGCGGGTTGTCCCCCTGCGAGGAGCTCTGGGAGCGACGGGCCATGTCGGGGCCAGGGACCTGGGGGAAGGGCAGGAAGACACATTACAGGGGCAGGGGCTCTGGGCCCACCCCCACCCTATGTGGACACACTTCATAGAAGGGGCCATCAGAGATCTTGGGTGGGCTGTGGGGTTCAGCCCCTGCCCTTACAGGGCACCCCAGACTCTAGGATGCCCCCTAGTTGGGGGGACATCAGAAGTGTGCAGAGACAGAGGCATCCCAGCCATCTGTTTCCTGCTGCTCTGGCTGTGCTGGCAGGGCCCCTGCTCTCACCAGGACCTGAGGAGTGCCTTGTGCCCTGGCTTCCACAAAACCCCCACGCAGGGTTACTTTCTGGCCTCTGTGGCCCAGGCACTTCCTTTTTGTGGGCCCCTTCCTCCATTAAAAAAAATATTTTAGGACATAAAGAAAATATAATCCAGGCTGTATTCTTTATTATTATACTTTTTTCTTCTAACTTTATGACATAGATGCATTTCCATGACTCCTCGCATTGTGGGTGCTGGACAAGCTGGGCCACTGCCTATGTGTCTCTGTCCCCAGTGCCAGGGGACCCTGGGCTGCTCCCTGTGCCCTCAGCCATAAAAAAAAAAAAAATTTTTTTGCTACTTCCAGCAACAGGGAGGGACTTGGAGGGCAATATGCCAAGTGAAGTGAAGTAAATCAGACAGGGAAAGAAGTACTATGTGATCTCACTTATATGTGGAATCTAAAAAATACAACAAACTAGTGAATATGACAAAAAAGAAGCAGACTCATAGATATAGAGAACGAACTAGTGGTTACCAGTAGGGGTGGAGGAAGTGGGGGGTACAAACTGTTGGGTATAAGACAGGCTACAAGGATGTACTGTACAACATGGGGATTGTAGCCAGTATTTTGCAATAACTGTAAATGGAGTGTAACCTTTAAAACTAACTTGTATAAAATCTTTGAAAGACGCAGCTGTCAGGACTGACCTGATATCATATCTAGCCCAAGGTGAGCTCAGTACACAGAGCTTGTCCTGGGATGCAGCATTAAGCCCCATATACACCTGGACCTATCCTGCAGGGTCTCACACTGAGCCCCACACCCCACTCACTCACTGACCTCTAAGCCCTCTGAACCCTGACCCTTGCCCTCTGCCCCCATCTACCAGGATCCTCCCTTCCCTTTGGCCCACCCTTCCACTTCCCTGGGCCACACCTCTGGTGCCACTCCTCCCCAGACCCATACTTCCCACCCTGGCAGGAACTTGGAGGCCTGTCTCTGCCAAGCCCAGCCCTGTGTGGCAGCGGTGACCTTTCCAAATTTCTGGTTGCTGCCGGACTCCCTGCTGTACTCCGGAAGAAGTCAGAGCCCTTTGCTGTGGCCAGTGGGTTCATCCTGGGCTCTGATGTGTCTCTCCACCTTCACTGCTCACCCCAACTTCACACCATCACCCATGCCTCACTGACTCTGCTCCAGCCCACCTGCCTCTACAGGGCATGCCTGTGTGGCAGAAAGCCATCATTGGCCCTGGAAGGCCAGGTCCAGGACCCCTGAAGTACCTGGACACTCAACCCCCTAAGCTGGAAGGAGAGCCCAGGGTACTGTTCACATGCCCCTGCTGCTCCTTGCAGGACCCCAACCCTGCCTAGCTTGTAGCTTCCTGAATACTGGTACTGCCAGACAGCCCCCCAGGGGTGGTGCCCCGTGCCCCACCCAGGTGCACTGGACGGGGTCAATGGCCAGCTGGAGACAGTTGCTCGAGAATGTTGGGGGTCAGGCCAACCTGGGGAACCTTTCCTGTCTTCCCCAGGGGGTGGCAGGCTAACTGAATGTGACATGGATACCTCTGTGTGCCATTCAGTCACACCAGGCAGGTCTGCTCCCTGGTCTGATTGTCTGAGGAAAAGCTGCTCTGCCATTCCTTTGTGGGGGCACCATCCCTTGACTGCATCTGGTTACGTGTTGGGTGGCCACACTGTCCAGGACCAGACTGAGGCTGGCTGCCCAGGGCTGTGAGGTATGGACCTGTCTGTACCAGGGTCTCAGCCGGTATCTGACAACAGGATGTGTTATCTTGCAGTGTATCTGACTGGGAGGGGGCACTACCCTGCTGACTACCTTTGAGGGTGCCACTTTCCAAGTCAGGGAGGGATGGAGAAGGGATCCAACACTCTCCTACTTCACGGAGGAGGGAAATTGGCAGGAACTGTCCGGGATGCGTGCAGCGCATGGTGGGGGCATCCCAGGGTAGGCAAGAAACCTTGTCAGCTGACAGGACTGTTCAGGAAGGGACGCCTGCACAGCGTGAGCACACCAGGTGGCCTGGCCCTGCCTTATTACTTTGCCTGTTTCCTTTCATTAATCTGTACACCCCTGACTATGGATTGGGCAGCAGCCACTCCCAGCTAGCGACCGAGAACCCCAACAGTGGTCTGTCCACACATGTGCCTACCAAACGCCTGCCCCAAGGGAGGGAGGGGCGCTTATCCGACCCCAGCCAATGACTCAGCAGGAATCCCGCTCCTTGTAGGCTGACCTCTGACCCAGCCGACAAAGCCTCCAGGGCCCTCAGGGTTCCAGTGGGCTCCGTAACCAGGGACTTCCACCGGAAGTCCTTCCCACAGGGCAGGCCTGGGGGTTCTCAGTGACTGGAAGGAGGATCCAGAGGGAGGGATCTGGGCCTATCGCACGAGGCCAGCAGACCCTGCACCAAGTAGACAGAGGAATTAGGCGGCAGGGAGGAGGCTGGGGGTGGCATTCGGGCAGAGGAGTCTTGCAGACCTCAAGTGGGTGAGCTGTAGGGCCAAAGGGGGTTAGCGCACCCCAGGATGTTAGCAGCTGCCTGGGCCGGGGGCCCCATCCACCCACCCCAGCCCAGGGAACCGGGACCTTCTGGCATCCCTGCAGCCCATGGAAGGAACCAGTCCGAGCCCGGGCACTTGGGCCACCTCCAGTCCATGGCGGCCTAAAAGGGGAGCCCTAGGGAAGGGTCCAGGCCAGGCCCAGCACTCTCTCCAGACTCCAGCTAGGCCGCCAGGGCGGAAGCAGGTCGGGACGGCCTGGGCAGGCTCGACCCGGGCCGTGGGCCCCTTCCTACTCGGCTTTCCCTGGGCCGGCGTCGAGCGAGGGCGCCCACGTCCATACCGGCACACGAGGCAGCTGCACCCCCTCGCCCTCCGCTCGGGCTGATCGGGCCCGACCCCAGCACACCCGGCCGCGCTCGCACTCCCAGTACCCCGCTCTGGGTCGCGCGGACCCAGCCCAGGTGCAGGCGGGCGGGCAGCCCAGGTGAGGCTGCGGCGGGGGGCGCCGGTCGGGCCGACCCCGCCCCATCCCGCCGGCCCCGGCCGCGGCCTCCCCCTTCCGCGCGCCCCGCCCGGCTCGAGCCGGGGGAGGGGGCCCTACCTGGCCAGGTGCGCGGGGTCTCGGGACAAGGGCAGCAGGAGCCGACCGCCGCCCAGCGGCCTCGCGGTCCGGTCGGTCCGGCAGCCACTCCCTGCCGCGGCCCGCCCGCCGCGCGGCCTGATTCACGCGCCCGCCCCCGCCCCGCCCGCCGCCCCTGCCGCCTGCCTGCCCGGGCAGCACCTGGGGGCGGGGCGGCCCCACCCGCGGCGCGCCCGCATTCCTCCGCCCGCCCGCCGCCGCCCCGCCGCCCCCGGGACCCCCGCCTGCGCCCCGGAGCCCCCGGACCGCTGCCTGCGCCCCGGAGCCCCCGGACTCCTGTCTGCGCCCCGGACAAGGCCATGCCCCTCGGCGGCGCGCCCGGGGACCCGGGCCCGGTACCCCCGGAGAGCGCTAAGGCCCCGACTTCCAGAGCCCGCGCCCCTAGGCGCCCATCTGTTCACCGAAGGCTTAAGGTCCCTATGCTTGACCCCTGACCCTCGCCCCGGAAGTCGGGGAGACTCGGAAGTTCCGGCTCAGTCGCTAGGAAACGGGCCAGCCCGGCTCGAGGGGCGGTGCTTCTGGCCTCGCCCTCGCCTCGGAGTTGGGGGAGGCAGGTGCGGCAGGTGAGACTGTGGGGGCGGCGCCGAGCCCCGGGCGGGGCCCGGCCTGGAGACCCCGTGAGCACAGGGGACTCCCACCACCATACCCGGCTATCCCCTACCCCGACGTCCGCACAGAGTATCCCCCGCGCACACTCCGATTCCCACAAGTACCTGGGACGCCATAGGCAGACAGGACCCTGCCGGCCCAGATCCCTCAACATGCCGAGCCCCCCCACGTATAGAAGAATCACTGACACAAGGGACCTTCCCACACAGGTGATCCGCCCCTCCCCTCACCACACACACCAGTCCCCTCCCAGACCGCTCCCGGCACTGAGCACCCCCATAACTAGACCCCACTGGCATGTTCATTTCCACATGGATAGCAGAACCTGCCTGCACAGGGCACTTGCACACACCCGCAGACAGAGGATTTTAAAGGGACATAGGGACCCGCATGCACAAAGGATACCACACACACACTAATCCCCCCACCAGTGCATACACCTACCCCCGCATATATGAGACCCCACAGACACACAGGGACCCCCCATGCACATGAACCTCAAATCCATACAGGACCCTAGAAGAACACCAAGTCCCACACATGCCACACCCAGGCACATACAGTGCCCACACACATAGGACACTCCGCATGCACGGGGGGATTCCTCCTACCCTGACCCCATGCACAAACAGGGACCCTCCCCTACAGAACCCAGCATGCATACAGGACACTACAGGAACACTGGGAGTCCCTCATGAGCCAGAGACCCTGGAAGGACACATGGACAGGGGACCCTACATGCACTCTGAGCCCCCCACACTCCTTCCAGGTGCATGCATGCACGTGTACACAGAGAAGCCCTCAGCTGACCCTAGGTGCCTCAGTACCCCACTGACCCCCCAGACACTCCCAGTTCCTCATCAGACCCTCCTTAGGGGCACTCACGACTTAGGCACTGCCCCACTCTCAACCATCTGTCCCACTACCCCTGCCACTCCCACCCCAAGCACTCTCCCTCCCTTGTCAATGCTCAGTGCTCTTTCTGCCAGTCTCCAGTCACCTTCCTCCCATTTTCTGTTTTCAGGGTCATTCCCAGTTTCATTAGTTCCTTCCCCCACTCAGTGACACTCACGATGGAAACATGGGCATGGAGTCAAACCAGTGACCAGGCCATAGTGCTGCAGCCAGTCACCTATGCAGTGGGGGAGGTGAGAGGACCCCGACACAGCTTGGGCAGGAGAGCCCCCCCAGGGGGGGAAATGAACTTCGGTGTCAGCTGAGTGGACTAGGGAGAGGGGTGTTGCTTCCAGGCCCTGACAACAGCCCCTGTCCAGGCCAAGACAAGAGAGGGTTGGGGGCACAGAGGGGTCAGTGCCTTGGCTGGGCGGGAGGCGGTGGGGAGGCCCGGAGACTCCAGCAGAGCAGCGCTGGGCTTAGGCTTGTGTTTAGGATGATGCTGGCCCAGCCAGCAGCCCAGTGGTCTGGAGCAGAGAGATGGGTACCTGACATTAACTCTAGGGTGAGGATGGGTGAGCCAGGGGTGGACGGAGCAGGTGAGTGAGGGTGAAGGGGACAAGCTGTGACCAGATGTTCTTGCCAAACATTCCCGCTCAAGCTGCTGGGCACACACAAGCCAATACCTAGGGGTGGGCAGGTGGGCCAGGAAGGTGGAGGGAAGCTGTGTTGGGGGGTATGATCCTGTGTCCCCAGGTTCAGCACCTGCTGACTGTCCACACAGACCGTTCCCCACTGCCTCTGCTGCTCTGGGCACACTCTCCTTGACCTTTCCTACCCACCCCTAGAAGAATGAGCAGCAAGAAGGGAGCGCCCAAAGCTGTGTCAAGGAAGTGGCAGATGTCCGTCCCCAGAGCCAAGCTGAAAACTGCTGCCAGTGAGTGTGAGCCTCCGACCTCTGGGGACCCCACTCCACCTCTGACCTGTGACACATGCTGTGCAGCCACCCAGGGACACTCCCTCTGGAAAGACCCTTCCCTCTGAGAATGGCCTTCAGGGGAGTTCTGAGTTGGGCTTGGGTGTAGTGGACTGAGGATTCAGAGCTCAGATGTCCATTCCAGACTCTGACCCTGAGTCTTGTACCCCAGGGCTGGGGCTGGGTGCCAGGGACAGTGTTCAGAGGAGCACAGCTTTAGAACACATGAAATGAGAAGCAGGCCCATGTGGACTGAATATGGGTTCTGAAATAGAGCAGGGCTGGAATCCATGTTGGGGATTCTCGGACTAAGTGTGTGGTCCACTCTGACCCTCTGCTCCACCTGGGCCATCCTGTGCTTTTCCTTGTCTACTGCTGCTCCCTCAGGCCCACTTTCAGGCTGAATGGTGATGGCTTGCCCTTGGCTCAGGCCTGCTATGGGCTGGGAAGAGCACCTCCTCCACGCCTACCCCACCCGTTGTCACTCCTCTTCTCTGTGTCCCATTTCTTCTCTGTCACAGCACTCATCTGACTTCTCAGCTACGCGGCCAACACCTTCCAGGCTGTGGCTCTGGGTCTTTCCAGCACCCAGGCCTGTACTGGGGTCTGTACTTGGTACGGGAACATTGTCCTCTGTTCCTCCAATGCAGTCCCTCTGCCTGGAGTGGGCCTGGACCCCAGAGGGCTCCCAGATCGCAGGGCCCAGCGGGATCATGGTCACTACTCTTCCATGCCAAGCCGAGTTAGACCCTAATTCCCCAAAATAGCCCCAGCCGCGTCTGAGGCAGTAGCCCTCCTGGAATGAGGATGACAGGCTCAGGCGCGTGCTGCTTCCGCCATCTGAAGCCCTGGGAACAGGCTCTGCAATAAACAGGAGGCAGGGCAGGTGGACCAGGACGCCAGCCAGGAAGATGTGTCAGGGCGGTGGGGGGTGGGTATTCCTCAGTTCTGCTACCTGCTGACCGTCCACCTAGGCCCTCAACTTGGCCCGCACCCTGAGCATCCCAAGCACTGCCCTGGCCCACCTGGCCAGGAGGCCTGGGTCCTCTGCAGGCATACCTCTGCCTCAGTTTCCCTGAACAAGCACTCTCCCTGGGTGCCCTTGGCTGCTGAGCATCGGGCCGGCCTGCGAGGTCTGTCACATGGTCTTTGCAGTATGGTGGGCACCAGCCTCACCTTGCAAATGTGAATATGGGCCCCCAGATGTGCCGCAGTGCACAGTCGGCTGGACTCCGGCCTTCTGGCCCTCTGCAGGACCTGTCAGTTGATCGCATGGTCACCACACCCCCACAGACTGTCAGGGGCCTCCCCCATCCCCTACGTCGCCTCCAGGCCTTACCTGGCCTTGGGTCTGCAGCTCCTCGAGGCCCTCACTCCGGAGTTGCTCCAGGGCCATAGCCAGCTCCAGCCCCTCCACGCGCACCCAGGCCTGCTCCTCCTGCCACAGCTGCTGCAGCCACAGCTGCTCCTCCTGCCACAGCTGCATCTGCAGTTGGACCTGCCGCCGGCGGTCCTCCAGCAGCAGCTGCTCCTGGGCCAGGCACAGCTGGACCTCATGCAGCCTCAGCAGCTCGGGGACCAGGCCTGGCATGAGGTCCTCTGCCCCACAGCCTTCCATGCCCGCAGCGGGGACTAGCGCCAGCTCAGAGCCCAGTACAGCGGCCTGCTCTGGCCGCTCGGCTACCTGTGGCCGCTCTGGTCTGGCCACCCTGGGGTGTCCCCGGGGAGCCGGCTTGCTGCTGGTCACGTGCCCCACAGGGGCCACCCCCGCCTGGTCCCCAGGGCCCCTTGTGGCGGGGGGCGGGGGCTTGGCCTCAGGGCCCTGTTGCCCTGTGGCCTGCCGTGCCCTGCCCGACCTCCTGGCCCGGGGTTTGCGAGCTCGACTTCGTTTCCCAGACATGGCTCCAATCTGGTGCCTGTTTTACCAGGTGTCTGCTCCCTGGGGGCCCCGGCTCATCAGCTGGCCGGCCTTGATCAGGTGGGCTCAGAGGGCAACCCTGGGAGGCCACGGTGGGCCTCTGCTGCTGCGGCCCCTTGGGTCTGCCCTTCCCCTTGGCTGGTGCCCACAGCGCTGAGGTTCTGGCCTGGGCTCTGTCTGTGGGCCTCACAGGCCCCACTCAGCGGGCTGGGCCACGCCAGGGAGTTTACAGGGACTCGGCGGCGCGGCGGCTCGTCACCTGGGCGCAAAGGCTGACTAACATGCTGACACGGCGCAGGACTGCACGGGCACAGGCCCCTTTGGCCAGACAGGGAGGGAGACAGAGAGAAACTGGAGGAGGTGACTCTCGGCAGCCAGACCTCTGGCTGTGTGTAGCGACGAGTCTGGTCCTGCCCTGGGCGGGCACCGGTGCCCCCCACCCCGTCCCACCCCGTCCACCCCTGCTCGCAGAAACTCCAACTCCAGCCCACGGGGCTAGGAGCTGCATTCCCAGCCGCACTCACCATTCAGACAAGACACTCACTGGCCCCAGACAATCCTAACCCAACCACCATAGGGGTCCCTGGCCTCTGCCCACACTGAGCACACCAGCCCCCAGCCAGCATGCTCAGAGGAGCTTGCCTGGGTTGGTCTGTGGAGAAGATGGACCCAGTCGCCCCTCGGGGTGGACTCCTGCTGGAAGCAGGCCACGCTGGGGGCTGGTGGAAGAAATTGAACTTTGAAAGGCCCAGATGGCATTTTGTGGACCTGCCCTGAGGTGGGGCAGGGCTCTTGAGACTGTCCTGGTTGGGTGTCCACCTGAGGAGCCCCCACCTGGCCACCCTTTGGATCCCTGGGGATGGACTAGGGGAGGGGGTGCAGAGCCAGCCTGAGTGCTGGCGTCCCCTGAGCTTCCTGCTGGGAGGGAGGCTCCAGACAGACTCCTCCCCAGCATTTCTCCTGCCTGGGGCCGCTGACTCACACCCACGCCCAGGGCCCCATCCCAGGCAGCTCTGTCGCACTGGCTGGACTGGTTTGCCTGCCCAGCCCTGCCTGGTGCACCCCCTCCTGTTCAGCCCGGGGCCCCAGAGCCTTCACATGGAGGTAGAGAGCCAGCCCCCACCCCGCCCCGCCCCGCCCCCGGAGATCAGGGTGGATGCGCAGAAAGGGGGAGTGGGGCCCGGCAAGGGACGCGGCACCAGGTGGGGGCAGTGTTAGGGGTGGGCTAGGGCGGGCGCAGGGTCCTCCTATCAGAGGCTTCCCGGCACCTGGGCTCGCGAGAGCCTGGGGCGTCAGGACCCAGGTGGCGGGCGGTCTGCCCGCTGGGCTCACGCGTGCCCCCGCGCGGCGCCCCTGGGAGGCTGCGTTTCCTGGGGAGGTCGCGGCGCCGCCGCCCCGCCGAGGTTGCCGGGGTAGGAGTCCGCGGGTGGCCGCTCCTTAGCTGCCGGACGCCTCTGTTTTTCTGGGGGCCCCTGAACGTCCATACCCCAACCGCACCTACCGCCCCCACCCCCAAGGAAGCCCAGAGACGGCCGCCAGCCGCAGAGGGAGACGGACCAGCAGGCGAGGGGGCCCGCGCCCCGCGAGTGCCCAGGGGCCCGCGCAGGTGAGAGCCTGCAGCCCCGGGCGCGCTCTCGGGGCCGGGCGGGGAGGGGGAGAGCTGGGGGCCAGCTGGCCGGCGGGGTCCGGCCCTGCGTCGGGGCCCGCGTGTGCCCGCGTCTGCAGCGCGCGGAGGGCCTCTGCGCCTCTGGCTCGAAGGGGTCGCAGAGGATTGTCCGCTCTGCGTGCTGTGGCAGGAGCCCACGTCGGGGCTGGGCGTCCGGCGGCCTGGTGGTGGGTGACCCTGCCTGGGGTGTCGGTCCTGTCCTCTCAGCGAGCGCAGCCCCCGTGTGGTCTCTGGGCTGCGGCCTCCAGAGCTGTGTCTCGATCCAGACTTTCCTTCAGCCTCCCAAGCCCATGTCCAGGTGCGACACAGCCCTCCCCTGGGTGTCTACAAACTGCACAGCGCGTCCAAACTGCAAGCCTGGCATCCCCTCCGATGCCGGGCTCTGGTCTCCCCCAGCTGCTACCTGGGGACCCTGTGCCCAAGCCCCCACCCCCTCAGGTGTCTGCCCCGCCTTCCCAAGGGCTGACTCCAGCTCTGGTGGCCTTTCTCATTCTGCTTCTCCCCTTGTCGCCTCCAGCAGCCAGTCCCATGCGCAAGCCACCCCTCCGTGGGAGGTGCTGGCCTCACCCCCAGCGTGAACTCCCAGTACCCCTTTGCTCCCACCCCCAGGGCCAGGGTAAGGAGCCCGACCCGGTCCTGAGGATGGGGGTGACCACAGAAGGTTTGGAAAGTCGTGACTGCGGATTTTGTAGAAATTACATATGTCCGACATACGCCTGTATTGGCAGGATGTCCAGCTGCAGGAGATTTGGGCTTGGAAAGAGGCAGAAGGGAGAGAAGGGAGGACACAGGTGGTCAGGGTGCCTGGAGCTGCCGCCGCTGCTGTGCTCTGCAGCCCCCGAGGGGCCTCTCTAATTGTCATGTCCTGGTGTCACTTTCTCAGGACCCAGGCACTGGCGAGAAGTCCAGTTTGCCCAGGGAGATGTTGGCCCCCACCCCCATTTTGGTTTTGGTAGTGGCAAGTGGGCTCCCACCAAATTTTCCAGAAGTCACAGGCCCCTCTGCATCTTTTGTGAGTTTGGGCAGGTGTATAATGAAAAGTATCCATCATTGTATTGCACAAAGTATTTTCACTGCCCTGAAATTCCCATGTTCTGTCTCTTCTCCCCACCCCCTTCAAACCCTGGCAACCACCAATCTTTTTATTGTCTCTACGGCTTTGCCTTTTCCAGAATGTCGTGTCGTGGGGCTCATACAGTATGACAGCCTTTTCAGAATGGCCTTCTTTCGTTTAGTGACATGCACTTACGGTTCCTCTATGCCTTTTTGTGTCTTGATAGTTCATTTCTGTTTAGCAGAGTAACATTCCATTATCTGGATGGATCACAGGTTATTCGTCCATTTACCTACTAAAGACATCTTGGTTGCTTCTGAGTCTTGGCAATTACGAATCAAGCTGCTCTAAACATCTGTGTGCAGGTTTCTGTGTGGATGTTAAGTGCTCAGCTCCCTTGGGTAAATGCCGAGGAGCACGACTGCTGAATCCTTAGAGTATAATTGGTTTTATAAGCAACTGCCACACTGTCTATAAAAGCGGCTGCACCGTTCTGCATTCAACAGCTCCCAGCAACGAACGAGAGTTCCCGTGGCTCCACGTCGTCCCCAGCACTTGGCGCTGTCAGCGCCTGGATTCCGGCCGCTCTAACAGTTGCGCAGTGGGGCCTCAGTGTTGCGTTACCTTGCGTTTCCCTGGTGACGAACAACGTGGAGTGTCTCTCACAGGCTCACCTGCCATCTGTAGGTGCTCTCTGGTCAGGTGCCTGTTTAGCTCTTTGGCCCACTTTAAAATCAGGTGGTTTTCTTGCTGTTGAGTTTTAAGAGTTCTTTGTATATTCCGGACAACAGTCCTTCACCAAATGTGCCTTTTGCAAATATTTGCTCCCAGTCTGTGGCTTGTCTTCTCCTTTCCTTGACGCTGTTTTTTGCAGAGCAGGATTTTTTTTTTTAATTTTAAAGATGAGCTTTATTTAAGATAAAAGCCAGCTACAGTATATAATAGCAACGTACAATTGCTAACATACAAAAGACCACTGTGATCTAAGGTTGCATTTGATATTACTAATGATATTAGTAATGAGGGAAGTTTGAATCTTCTCTTACGCTGCTTTACGGAGACTAACTGAACTATTCAATGCTGGGCACAATACTTTGGGTTTTTTTTAAATTTTGTTTTAGAAATTTCTAATTTTAATGAAGTCCAGCCTATCAGTTATTTCTTTCATGCATCGTGCCTTCGTTGTTTTATCTAAAACATCATTGCTGGGGGGAGGGTGTAGCTCAGTGGTAGAGCACTGCTTAGCATGCACGAGGTCCTGGGTTCAACCTCCAGTACCTCCATGTAAAAATTTTTTTGATTAAAAACAAGTGAAAAAAAAATCGTTGTCTAACCCAAGGTCGTCTAGGCTTTCTCGTCTGTTACCTTCTAGGAGTTAGTTTTGTGTTTCACGTTTAGGTCTGTGGTCCACTTTGAGTTAATTTCCACGAGGGGTGTCAGGCCTGTGTCCGGACTCGTTGTCTTGCATGTGGTGTCCGGTTGTTCCAGCGTCTTTGCTCCATTGTGTTGCCTCTACCCCTCTGTCAGAGGTCTGTTGACTGTATTCATGGGCTCCCTCAAGTCTTTGGTGCTGGCAGGAACCCCTGCAGTTCTTCCAGGAAAGCCCTCTTTCTCTCTTGGTCACTGTCCTAGTGGGAAGGGGAAGTTCACAGGCCCCCACTTGGCTCTTCCTCCCATCATGGCTCTACTGGTCAAGGAGCCAGCGTGGGCATCCTGCCAGCAGCCAGGTATCACTGTCCCAGTTGGACCTGTGGGAGAGAACTTGGGCCACGGCGCCACCTGTCCCCTGGCCTCCATTCTATAAACAGGGGACTGTGGCGATATTGTCAAACTCCAGCTATCAGTATGAGTTTAGGTGCCACGTCTAGCAGCCCTCAGAAGGTCTGTTTATGCCCCTTCCCCGGTGCACAGTTAACCTGGCAGAGGGCTGCCGACTCCTCTAGGGAGGGAGTGAGAGAAGTCAGCATTGGGAGGGTGCCAGCAGAGGCACTGCGGGTCCTCCAAGGGCATCTGGCACCTCTGCACTCTAAGAGCTGTGACTCTCTGACCTTGACTTACGTCTGGAAACTGGGTCTGACTGGCTGAGCCTGGCGCGTCCCTGATGTTGCCGGTGGAGCGGCGCCACAGACTGCCCTGACTCTCGCCCAGGTCAAGGCATCTGACCACCCCTGACTCGCTGCCTACACGAGCCATATTGCCTCTGATAGTTAGTGCTGCCCCTAACCTCCTCTGTTCAAGAACCCCATCACCCCATTGCTGTTAGGACAGTTGACCCCGCAGCTGGTGTTTCCAGTACCCACCCCAGCCTCCGGAGGAGGGTCACCATCCAGCTCACAGTGCTGCTCATCGTTTCAGTGAGGGGGGGTCCTCTGAACCTTCCCCGGGGTCCTCCTAGGAGGCTTCAAGGCTAACAGTAGCCAGTTCCTGCAAACCCCCCATTGTTTGGAAGTCATCTGTTTCTTCCCGCGGGCCCCTGCCCCGCCTGCTCTGACCCCTGTTCTGCTTACTGGCCTGGGCGCAGTGAGGTGTGTGGCACTTGAGGCCTCAGCGCTGCTGGTGAGGTCGTTATGGTTCAGAAAGACCGCTCTCCTCTGGCAAAGGCGAAGGAGGCTTCTGGGCTGGAACCAGTGAGTACGGCCACCGCCGGGGTGGGGCAAGAGGAACGTCAAGCAGACAGAAAGAAACAGAGCCCTTCTCCCTCCTGCCACCTTTGAATGCACATCTGCGTGCTGCTGGTGGCATAAAACAGGGCCAGTGTTATTTGCCATGGCCCTAGCATCACAGAGCAGAACACAGAGGACTGGGCTTGGAGCTGAGGGAGAAAGCAAGTACTGACACCCCCACACTTCACACGAACCTGGACTTCTGTGGGCACGGGGCTGCTGTCCTTGGTGTGGATGAAGGCGGTCTCGCTGCCTCTCCAAAAAGTGGAAACGGAGTCTCCATGGGCTCTACATCCCTGGGGATGTTCATTACCTTGCGTTCATTCCTGTCTCACCCAGAATCTGGATTTCCTGAACCTTAAATACTAAATTATAAACCTTATCAACACCAACAGCTCTTACATAAAATACAGACTAAAACAGAGTGGGAAAAGAAATTAGTTAATATACACAGACACGAACGACAAATACGGGGCCAGCGTGCACAGCTGCTGTTCTCGTTGTTCCTAAGTCCTTTCCCCCACTACCCGCCCCGCGTGTCCTTTGCTCACCACTGAGTCATCAGCTGGTTCTTTGCCTGAAAGATGGGGCCAGATCCCAAGGTGGCTGGGTGAAGGGCCCAGGGTGTCTCAGTACAGGCCTGCTGGTGGGTGGACTGGGTCCTGCCATGGCAGGCTGTGGAGCTGTGGTTGTCCTGGTGTCTGCCCACTAATGCGTGGGGCTTCGGCCAAGAGTGTCCTAGGGTTGGTGCCTGCCCATTGGTGTGTGAGGTTGGTCCCAAGGCTAGAGCCAGCTGGCTGGTGGGCAGAGCTGGGATCCAGGGAGTTCTGGAGCTGTTGCTCTTGCCCACTGGTGGGTGGAGCTGCAGGGCCCTGGGGGTCCAGGGTCTAGGGCCTGTGCACTAGTGTATGAAGCTGAGGCCTGGGCCTTCTGATGGACAGGGCCATGTCCAGGGTTAGCTGTGGGCTCCGGTGGTCTTATGGCAGCCTGCCCGTAATGGGTGGGGCTGTGTCCCCGCCATGCCTGGGTCTGAGTCATCCCAGTACTAGTGCCTACAGGCTGGTCAGCAGGGATGTTCTGAGGCTAATAAGCTAGAGGGAGGATTCCAAAATGGCTCTTGCCAGCACCAGGGCCCACGTGGTAGAAAGGAGACTCTCCAAGATCAGCCAGTGGGTCTGACCCAGGCTCTTTCCAAATTACTGCTTCTGTCCTGGGTCCTGGAGCATGTGAACTTTTGTGTGTACCCTTTAAGAGTGGAGTCTAAAGACAAAAACCATATGATCATCTCAACAGATGCAGAAAAAACATTTGATAAAATTCAACATCCATTCATGAAAAACACTCACCAAAGTGGATATAGAGGGAACATAGCTCAACATAATAAAAGCCGTTCACGACAAACCCGCAGCCAGCATAACGCTCAGCAGTGAAAAGCTGAAAGCCTTCCTGCTAGATTCCAGAACATGACCAGGATGCCCACTCTCGCCGCTTCTATTCAACATAGTATCGAAAGTCCCAGCCACAGCAATCAGACAAGAAAAAGAAATGAAAGGGATCCAAACTGGAAGGGAGGAAGTAAAATTGTCTTTCTATGCAGATGATGTGGTACTCTATATAGAAAACCTACGGCCTCCAGACAAAAACTACTAGAACCTATAAATGAATTCAGCATGGCAGCAAGTTACAAGATTAGTATACAGAAATACAGTGCATTTCTTTACACTTATGATGAACTATCAGAAAGAGAAAGTAAAAAGAAAGAATCTGCAACTTGTTGCCCCCAAGGCCTTGTCAGCATTCTTAATCAATGCACTGAACCACTGGGGTCATTCGAGGGGTCTTCAGACAGTCAGGGTCCCTGTGGACTAATTGTGGTGCAGAACACCTGACGTTATTCTTAGGCACGGTGGTGAAGTATATTGATGTCGCTTCCAGGTAGAAGCAAACTGCTTCTGGTGCAGGTTTATGGGGAAAGCATATTTATCAGAGCAATAGCTTAGTGACAGGTGCTAAATGCTGTACTGATTTGTTCCATTCATGAGAAAACACATCTGGAGAAGCAACTTCAGTTGGAATCACCTTCTGATTAAGTTTACAATAACTTAGTCAATTCCAAAACTATACCTTTTTTTCATTAATTAAACTGGCGAGCTCATTAGTTATTCTACTGTGCTATTAACCTATATAATCCCTTAATTATGCTGTATTTTCTTTCCTATTTTGGTAGGAAAATTATGACTATTCCACTGGGCTTTTCTCATCGTAACGGTGATGTTCAGATGACTATAGGTAACATTTATGTGTGAGGCCCTGTCCTAAGTATTGTATGTTTCTTAACGAGAGAGCCAACAAAATGCTGTGAAGCCAGCAGAGTGCTTAACCCTATCTTTGCTTGTGAATAAAGTAAGGGTGTAAGGGCAGCTTTCTGATGAACAGAATCAAACTTGAGGCTGGTGGTTGTCTGCCTCAGTCTTGTGTCTGTAAGACATGAGAGGTGAGTGGAGGACCTGGTTTATTTCTGACGCAAGTGAATCTCAAGATGGTGGAAGGTTCTGGGCAGAGGGTCGGGTGTTGGGGGTGGGTCTAGAATTCTACCTTGCAGGCAAGTAAGAGATGATTCAAATGAAGTCGCAAAAATCCCTCTTGGATCTGGGGGTCTAGAGATGTTTAGCTTGGCATTCTCTTTCAAGGACACTACAGTTCGTGAAATTTCCGTGTTCTTCTAAGGTGGTCCTCTAGGGGCCAGAGAACAGAGAGAGGGCACATGTGCTGCCGTGGGGGTGCTGGCCAGAAAGGCCTCCCCGTGGAGGGCCCCACCATTTGGGAAAGATGGACAGCTACTAGGCAGCCCCGCCCCAGTCCACTGACTCATAAAAACTTCAAGCCTTGCGGAAAAATCAAAGGGAAAGCAAAAAATAACCCTGTATCCTGCTGTTCAGAGCCCAGCGGGCTGTGGACACATGACGGACGTTTCTGCCCCTGGGCTCCTCTGTGGGACGCTTTTCCTCTCCTGTGACTCTCTGTGTTCTGGAGACACCTCTGCTGCCTCCCTCCTCCTGCTCCCTCGCTCTCATTGCGTGTGGCGCTGGGGGCTCCCCACGCCTGGCAGGAGAGTCGCGCCGGGCCTCCTTTCCCTGAGCCTCCCGGCCAGATGAGAGGACAGACTGGAGCCCACCAAGCGCCTCAGATTTCACCCCCTTCACCTGACTCCTGATGTGAGGCTGTTCCCATGGGCATCTGTCACTCAGAGGCCTCCTCAGCTTCATCCTTTACTCTTTGGGATGAGAAGGGGGTGCTGCTGCCGCCCAAGTGGTCCTCATACTTCTGGGCTTGATTGCTTCACACTTCTCCTTGCAAAACAGTTTTATTCTGGGGGGAGGGTATAGCTCAAGTGGTAGAGCCCATGCTTAGCATGCATGAGGTCCTGGGTTCAATCCCCAGTACCTCCTCTAACAGTAAATAAGTAAACCTAATCATCTCCTCCCACCAAAAAATAAATGAGTGAATAAATAAATAAATAAAATTTAAAAAAAACAGTTTTATTCTAAGCTCATCTCTTCTATGAGGAATCTTGTCCAAAGCAGCCAGCAACAGAGGGAGGGGATAGCTCAGTGGTGGAGCACGTGCTTAGCAGGCACGTGGTCCTGGGTTCAATCCCCAGCACCTCCATCAAAACAAACACAAAGCAGCCAGTGGGAGCTGGGACCCGCTGCAGGCTCTGTTTTCTTACCTCAACTCCTAGAGCTCCAGGAGCTTCCCATCCACCCTGGAGGCCAGGCCACGCCTGGGGACACTATCAGCCAGCCCCAGCTCCTGTGGCTGCTGCCTCGGGCCACCCCTTCGTCTTTAGTTTGATTGTTGCGGGTGGCTCGCACCTCTGTCCCAGCTTCTGAATCAGCCAGGACAGGTTAGGCCTTCAGTAACTCGGTTCCTGGTTTCTAGTAACAGAAGTTTGTTTCTCACTCAGGCCCAAGGACTCTCTCCTGGGACTCAGGCTAACAAGGCGCCCTTCTAGCTCTTAAAAGCTGCAGAGCCCCCCCAGTCCTGCTGTGACTGGCCGTGTCACCAGCACCCTGCCCGTCACACATTTTTTTAACGTGTTTATTGTGTCTGCTTCCCTACAGTAAACCACACGTGTTTCAGGTGTACACTTTGATGAATTCTGATAGATGTAGACACCCACGAAAACACCACCATGATCAGGACAGCTGACATTTCCATCACTCCCCAAGAGGTGCAGCTTTTGAACTCCCGATTTATCCCTTTCCACCCCCTTGCCCCTTTGGTAACCATAAGTTTGTTCCCTAAGTCTGAGTCTGTCTCTATTTTGTAGATAAGTTCATTTGTGTCTTTTTTTTTTAAGATTCCACAGATGAGTGATCTCATAGGGTATTTTTCTTTCTGTCTAGCTTACTTCACTTAGATCGACAATCTCCAGGCCCCTCCATGTTGCTGCAGATGGCGTTATTTCACTCCTTTTCATGGCTGAGTAGTGTTCCATTGTATGTAAATATACTACAACGTCTTTTATCTAGTCATGTTTGGGTTGTTTCCATGTCTTAAGCCCATCATACTTTATAGTTTTCACTGTGATTTCTTCTTTGACCCACGAGTTATTATAAAAAGTATTTCACAACTTCTAAGTATATGGGTATCTCTGCTTATATTTATGTTATTTGCTTTTCGGCTTAATTCAGCTCTTTTCAGGGAGTGTACTCTTTATGATCTCGATTGTGTGATGTTTGCTAAAATGTGCATTGTTGCTCAGCATACAGTCAGCTTTGGTGAGTCCGCGTGTACTCAAGAAGAAAGTGTCTCCTGCAGTCCCAGCTCGGCACCCTCAGGCGTCCGCTGTCTGGAGTTTGCCAGCCGTGCCCTGGAAGTGCTCTGCGCCCTCCTGACTGACCTATTCGGTCCGACAGTTACTGGGCAGGATGCGCTGAAGTCTCCAGCTATGACTGAAGACGTGCCTGTTTCTCTTCACGGTTTTGTTTGATACATTATGAACCCTATTACTAGATACATAGTTTTGTCAGAGCTACATAAGCTTGGTGAATTCTACCTCTTGTTATCATTGTGAAATACTTGTTCAAGTCTGGTAGTGCTTATTCCTTCCGTTTACTTTGTCTGGTATTAAAATAACATTGCCAGCTTCGTGTTAATTCATTCCTGAGTGACGTGTATTCTGCCGCACTGTTTCTGCAGCCTTATTCTGAAGACGTGCTTCTTAAAAGCAGCCCGCCGTCTCACAGCTGCCGCCGGCCTCGCCTGCCCGGGGCCCTTCCGCGCACGGGCGTCGCCAGGCGCGGGTCTGTGTTTCAGCTTGCTTGCGTCGCCTTTCTACGCTCCTTTTTTGGCCTTTTTCGGTCCGTTAGAGCGTCTTTATTATCCCGGTGCCCCCCCACCCCCGGCGGCGAGGCGGGAACGTGCGCTCGCCGCGCGCCGCCCTTCTCGCCCTCGCCCCTGCCCGTCTCCGCGGGCCGCGGGCGCCCGAGGCGCAGTCGGGGAGGACCCGCCTCCGGGCGCGCTCGGCCCGCTGGCAGGGCCCGTCCCCTGTGGTTGGGGCGCTCAGTCCTGGCTTCTTGCCGGCCGCCGCCTGGAGGCCGCCCGCAGCCCCGCATAGCACGGCCCTCCCGCGGCCAGCGCTCAGCAGGGCCGCCTCCGCCGTGCGGCCGGCGGGAGGGCCGGTCCGCTAGGACGGACCCCTACGGAACGCGACGTGGCCGCGGGAGTGTCAGCTCGCCGCCTCCGCCGGGTTCTGCTGGCTCGGAGCGCGTCACGGGCTCCGCCCGCTCTCAGGGTGAGGGCTCACGGGGGCATGAGCCACGGGCGTCACCTTAGAGGTACCTAGAATTACCCTAGAGCTCAGTGCTAGTAAACCTAGAGTTTGCAAAGTATCTTCGAACTGCCCCCGTCTGTGGTGACGCCCCACTTCCCCGAGCTGTAGGACCTTAGTGCTTGGACTCCAGCGCCCTCCTCCAGGACACGTGCTGTTATTCGGAGTGTTTCTCACTCACCCGGACGTGATCCTGGCGTCGTTCTGCACACACTCACACGTGTGCCTTTCCGTCAGGCCCTCCAGGGGCCGTCGGGCATTGTCTCCGGCCTGCAGCACGCCTTCTGTCCCCCCCGGCGCTGCGCTGCTGCTGCTGCATCCTCCAGGGGGTTTGTTTGTCCAAATGCGAGTTTATTTTGCATTAAAACTTTTGTTACCCCTTTTTAAAAAATTGAAGTATAGTCAGTTACAATGTGTCAATTGCTGGTGTGCAGCACACTGTCCCAGGCATGCATATACATACATATATTCATTTTTATATTCTTTTTCATTACAGGTTATTACAAGATATTGAATATAGTTCTCCACAGAAGAAATTTGCCTTTTATCTATTTTTATATGTAGTGGTTAACATTTGCAAATCTCAAACTCCCAAATTTATCCCTTCCCACCCCCTTTCCCCTGGTAACCATAAGATTGTTTACTATGTCTGTGAGTCTGTTTCTGTTTTGTTGATGAGTTCATTAGTGTGTCTTTTTTTAGATTCCACATATGAGTGATAGCATATGGTATCTTTTTTCTCTGTCTGGCTTACTTCACTTAGAATGATGATCTCCAGGTCCATCCATGTTGCAGCAAATGGCATTATTTCATTCTTTTTATGGCTGAGTAGTATTCCATTGTATAAATATACCACAACTTCTTTATCCAGTCATCTGTTGATGGACATTGAGGTTGCTTGCATGTCTTGACTGTTGTACATAGTGCTGCTGTGAACATTGGGGTGCAGGTGTCTTTTTGAATTACAGTTCCCTGCAGATATATGCCCAGGAGTGGGACTGCTGGATCATAGAGTAAGTCTATTTTCAGTTTTTTGAGAACTCCCAATACTGTTTTCCATAATGGCTGCACCAAACAACATTCCCACCATTTGACACAACACTGTAAAATGATTATGAATCAATAAAAATGTAAAAAAAAAAAAAAAAACAACATTCCCACCAGCAGGGTCTTACCCTTTTGAAGGGGTAAACAAGGTTTCCCTCTGTCTTTAGTTCGGGACAGTTGCACCATGGTGTGCTCTGGCGTGCGTGTGCACCAGCTCATCCTGCTTGGGATTCTTCATGGGCATCACAGCTGTGACTTGATCTCTTGTCAGTTTTGAAAAAAATCTCTCTGAACGTTGCAACCATCCTCTTTTTCCCTCACATTTGTGACTCCAGTGACCTCTGCATCAGACCTTTCCTTGTGTCACAGTCTTTAATCTGGATGTGCTCATTTGGACCATATTCCAGGCTACTGGTCCTGTTTTCAGTTACGTCTATTCTGTTATCCATTGAGCTCTCAATTTGTTTTTGTATTTTTATGTTGTGGAATTTCCACTTGGTTCTTTATTACTGTTTCCAGTTCTCTGCCCAAACTTTGCAGTCTTGTCTTTTAATTCCTTGAACACATCACTCCTAATGATTGTAAAGTCAGTGTTCAGGAGTCCACCGTGGGCTGCATCTGGGGCTTTTTCTGTTGTTCATCATTTTCTGTTTTGCAGTCACATTTCCTCAGGAGCCGGATGGTTTTTCAGGCAGGGCACATTGCTCATGAAAACTGCTGGAGGCGTGTTGAAGTTCTGGACAGCGTCGGCGTCCCCCAGAGGACACTCGCTTTGTCTCTGGTGGGTGTCAGGGGTATGGGCACGTCCAGGGTACCTTGTCTCATCAGGGGTGCCATGATCTGAGGCTGGACTCCCGTTCCCATGAGGGCTCCTTCATTTCCCGAAGGGTGGAGCTCTTCAGGGCTCTGACCCAATAAAGACGCCAGATAACATACAGGCCCCTCAGGGACAGGTGTAGCTCAAATGGTAGACCGCATGCTTAGCATGTGCAACATCCTGGGTTCAATCCCCAGTACCTTCATTAAAAAAAAAAAAGGAAATAAAGTTAAAAAAAATAGGACCCTCACTTACATTTGAATTTCGGATAAATAATGCATCATTTGTTAGTGTATGGTCCTCAAAATCAAGGTCTGTATTTTTTCATTAGCTAAATCTGGCAACCCTAAACTCAAAGCCTTAGCCAGCACTCTGGATTACAAAGTTTGTCCCCTGTCCCTGAGTCGTGGCCCTCCCCGGGCGCTGTGCTGGGGCCCTGGCGGCCTTTTTCCTGTGGGGAGCCCATCAGCTGGGCAGGGACCGTTCCTGCAGCCCCTCCTCTTGGCCTGCAATTCCTCACTGCCCTTGCGTCTGAGTGGGGCCTTCAGACACGCATTTGACAACATATCATTCTGTCTTTTCTACTGTGACCACAGGGAATAAGCGGAGCCACATGTAGGAGCTTCTCCAGCTGCTCTTCTCCCCTGGAGTTTTGTGAACGCTGCGTCATTGACTTTCATATTCAGTGTCACTGTAAAAAGTTTAGGAGAACCCAGTTGCAGTTCGTCCTCTACTTGGGGGCTTGAATACCTTTTTTTTTTTTTTTTAAAGCTTCAGCAATCTAACCAGGGCGTCTGATGCCAGCTGTTTTGTTTCCTGCTACATTCTTTGTCCCCTTTGTCGTAAGAGTCATTTCAGGAAATTTCCTTTGTATTTTACCTCTGAGCAGTCTGTACTGTCACCAGTCTCCGCATTCTAGAGACACGCATCCTTCTTACCTGCTCTGGTCATTGTCCGCCTCCCTCCTTCTGGTTTCCATCTCCTTGTCCGCATTCACCGAGACCCCCCAGCCCTTCCCCCCTGCCCTGAACACATCTCCACCATGTCCTTTCTACGTCCGGCTGCTTCAGCTTTAGTTGCTGCTCTGCAGAACTGACCAGTGTGTTCCATTGGTCCTGGTTTCCACGATGACTCTCATATTTACTTAGCTCCTTGTCCTTTCTCCTGTCTTGTCTTTGACCCCTTGTCCTAGTGAGTTTTGCTTTTGGTGAGTTCCTCCCGGCTTGTGGGGAGCTGGCCTTGCTGCTTGTTTCCTCCCAGCACGTTCTGGAGGCTGTGCCCCTCCTGCTGTGTCCGCACCCTCTCCCCGCTGGTTCGCCCGCTGCTCTGAGTCTTAATTACAGAAACACAGGTTGAGCAGCTGCTGACTGCCCGGACTCGTGAAGTTCTACTATTGGACTGTTGGAAAGCTCTGTGGGGCATAACTACCATCACCCCCTTTTAGAGAAGGGGGCACTGAGACCCAGAGAGTTTAACTGGTCACCACATCACATGGGCAGAGAGTGGCAGGTGGGTGTGGACCCTCCACTGTGGCCAAGTGTGCGAGTCAGGGCTCCCTCTTCCAGTTCCAGTGGGACTGTGGGTTGAGACCCCACTTCTGTCTCTGGATGCAGGTGCCTGAATTCAGGAATCCTCCTGGCTTTCAGAGGGCAGGGGTCGTGTGGGGATGAGCAAGGACTCCTCTGCCTGAGGCTGCTTTTCTGCCTTGCTTTGGCTTCCTGCCAGCGCCCCCAGCCTGTGTCCCCGAGCCTGGGGCTCAGCGGGCGTCTGCAGGCCCCCAGCCGCGTCCGGGGCGGGGAAGGTCAGGGGGCCGGGCTTCTCTCTCCGGATCTGGGTCTCGGCAGCCACTCCTCACGCCTCCTCATTTGCTCCCTGCTGGTGAATTATTCTGGCCTGATCGTGTTTCTGGCTTTTAGAACATTTTTGGTCCTTCGGTCAGGTGAGGAGGGAGGGCAGCCACTGCGCTCACCAAGATAACCTGGAGCGCGGGCTCACGCGGGGCGGGCGACACGGAGGGGCCCGGGACCCACGCACCCTGTCCGCACGGCAGCGCCGACCACGGAGGACAGAGCGGCCTTCGTCATCCAGTGTGCCTTCCTGAAGGTCCTGGCGAGAAAGGAGCTGGCCCAACGTCAGCAGGAGCGCCGGGACTACCTGGAGCAGATGGAGAAGCTGCAGCGGGAGGTGAGCCCCAGGCCGGAGCGGGCGGCACCCGGCTGCGGGGCGGGGACGGGGCGGGACCGCGCTGGCCTCCCTCCCGCAGGCCTTCGTGGCCCAGGTACGGCGGGAGCAGGAGGCTGCCCGGCGGCGGCGGGAAGAGGCAGCGGCGGCGGCTGGAGGAGCGGCAGCGCGGGGCGCGCCTGCGGGAGGCGGCCTTCGACGGCAACCTGGGCGAGATCCAGGCGGTCCTGCGGGAGGTGGGCGGCGGGGGCCGGCGCGGGGGCGCCGCTGACCACCGCCTGGCCCAGGTGGATGAGCTGCAGACCCGCGAGGGCGTGGGTGGCCACCCGGCGGGGGCGGGGCGGGGCGGCGTGTGGCCCTCGTGGACTGCGCGGACGGCGGCGGGAACACACCGCTGTCCGAGGCAGCGGCGGGCGGGCAGCCCCTGGCCATCCAGCTGCTGGCCGAGCAGGGCGCCAGCCCCAACAGCAAGGTGGGCGCCGGGCCAGGCCGGGGGCGCCTCCCTCCCTCGCGCCCCGGCCCCGCCCTGCTCACCTGCGCGCCCGCAGGGCGCCTTCGGCCGGACGCCGCTGTACCGAGCGGCCTTCGGGGGCCACCTGGCAGCCGTGGAGGTGCTTCTGAAGCTTGGAGCCGAACCCCGGGTGTATGCGGACGATGGGAGCACCCCCGAGCAGGTGCGGGGCGCGTGCAGAGACCAACCCTCCTCCCCCAAAGCTGTCGGGAGCCCGGTGGCCCCGCGCCGGCTGGTCCCTGACCTTCCGGGACCCAGAACCACTTGCACGGCCTTTTCAGGCCCTTTCCCTCCGGGAAGTCCTCGCATGGAGTCTCCCCCTGTTTCTGTGGCCTCCCCTGGCCAGGGCTCCACTTTTCTCCCCGATCCGCAGCCCACCTTGGAAGCAGAGTTACCGCGGGGGGTGGGGAAACAGGCTGGCTCCCTCGGCCTCGGCAGCGGCAGTGGCCGCGGGGCGTCCCACGGGCGTGAGGGCAGCACGAGGCCCACTGCCCTGGCCCCACACTCTCAGCGCCTGTTTCTCTGAGAAAAGCGAGCCCTGAGGCGCTGGGCGCCCAAGGCGGCTCACCTGGGCAGCTCCTCCCTGGTGTCTGTCCCTGGCCTGGGTCAGGCTGGGGACACGGGTGCCTGGACGTCTGCCCCGCCCAGAAGGGGCCTTTGGGAGCATCAGTGAAGCCCCATAACCAAATACCACCACCTTAAATTCTTTGAATGAATCTGACTTGAATCTCAGGCCCTCTCCCAACCCAGTGTGCGTCCTTCCACCCTAGCCCGGGAAGCCGAGGTGTTGCCTGGAAAACGTGGGCTCCCTGAGGTCTGCTTGTGCTCTGGGCCCCACCGTCACCCCCAGGCCGCCTCCGCCTCCAGGGTCCCCCTTGTCCTGGAAGGCGTTCCCTCTGCTCTCGCCCCAGAGCCTTGGGCTCTTTCTCTTTAATAAGCAGCAGGGCAGGTTTTAAAAGACCAGCAGAACCTTGGGCTTCAATCTGCTTCTGCTTTCTCCTCAGACAAGGGAGCAAAGTGTGAGGCTCAGGTGGGGAACGAAGGGCCTCGGGCTGGAGTGAGGAAGGGACACAGGGAGGGCCCAGCTCCCGGCGGGTCCCTTGGGACAGGCCCGGGCAGTGGGCACGGGGGCCTCGAGGGGTCAAGAAGTGTGCACGCCACTGTCTGAGGGGCGCTGAGGAGGTCCAGCCCGGGAGGGTCAGGGGGCAGGTGTCAGGGGGGCACTGAGGGGCAGCGCCCTCAGGGTGGGGGAGGGGACAGTCTCTTCAGTGGGCGGCAGTGGAGCAATTGGTGGTGCACAGGTGGAGGAATGAACCTTGACCTAAACCTCACAGCATGTGTAAAACGAACTGGGATCCAAATGTAAGATGTAGAACTGTCACCCCTTTAGGACGCAGGGGAAAGAAAGCCTTCCGGTCTTCTGGCTTGGTGAGGCCGGCTCAGACGGGGGCGGGCTGTGGCTCCGTGGGGGAGTGCCGGCTTAGCACGGACACGCTCCTGGGTTCAGTCCCCAGTACCTCCATTAAAAATAGATAAATAAGCTCAATTACCTCCCCCCTAAAAATTTTTTTTAAAAATGAAAAAAAAAGTTCTTAGACAAAAAGCATAATCCATAAAAGAAAAAAAAAAAACCCAGAAGTGGACGTCCTCAGTCCTCAAAGTGTGAGACTCTCGCTCTGCTGATGCCCTGTGAAGAGGATGAAGGGACCCCACAGGGAGGGAGGGAGCCTTTGCCGCCCACACACATCTGACAACGGGCTCAGGAGGTCCAAACGACCCTCAAAACCCAGCCGCGCCGGCCAGGTGTGAAGCGAGCGAAGGGCGTGGAAGACGGTGTGGGGACTGCGGGTACACGCGGGAGGAAAGCCGCGACCAAACCGCGGCCACAGCGCACGCCGTGAGGGCGCGGGCAGGCTGGATGTCTCGCCCGCGCAGGCAACGGCTCTGGAAAACTGGGCTGTTCCTTAAACTAAACACACGTGCCAGCTGCCTTCAGTCATCACACTGCTGGACGTTTTCTTCCAGTAAAATGAAGCCTGTATCCATGCAGAAATGTTCACAGCAGCCTAATTTGTGATTGCCTCACAATCACCTCGATGTTCTTCAAGGGGTGTAAGGTTAAACCAGCCTGGCCGGTCCACACCGCAGGACACACCTTGGCCGTGAGAAGGAAGGAACCAAGGATTAATGACACCTGGACGGGCCTCAAGGGCCTTGTGCCAAGTGGAAAAGAGCCCGTCTCACGGGGGTACACGCTGTACGATGCCACTTACGGACCATTTTCAAAGTGACAAAATGATGCAGCTGGAGACCAGATGAGTGGGATGGGGTGTGGGGGCAGGGAAGGAAGGGGAGCGTGTGGGTGACCGGGAGGGAGGACACAGAGCAGCTTTGTGCTGCTGGGGTAGGTCTGTATCTCAGTGATGGTGGCGGGTGCACAGATCTACACTGATGATCAAATTGCACGTACTGTACACACGCACAAGGGAATGCGTACAGTTGTCAAAATAAAGTAACTGGGGTCTGTGGACTGTACCACGTGAGTGTGCGAGGTGCCATCATAGGGCGGACTTGTCAAGGGTACATGCAACTTCCTGTAAATCTGTAAGTGTTGTCAAGTAAAAGTTTAGTAAAATCACTAGGCATGCAAGGAAACGGGAAAATATAACCCACAGTGAAGAGCAAAATCAGTCAAAATCGACTCAGAGATGACACAGGTGACAAGGACGACAGAACCTCTAAGTGTCACATGCACGACACATGCACCCCAACACGTCTCTCTGTAAACACCGAGACTTCTGAAAACTACAGTGTTTGTGGTGAAGGATGCACGGGATGTGATTAATGGCAGATGAGACATTGATGAATTAGAAGATGTAGCAACAGAAATTACCCCAAATTACCCAACCCAGAAAGAGGGTTGAAAAAAAATTGAACAGAGATTTCTGCTTCCAGGATGGAGAAAGTGGGACCTGATTTATCCTTCCGCCTGAGATAACAACAGCAAAACCTGGGAAGGGCACATGGAGCAGTGTTTGCAAGATGCTGGACATTGGTGGGGAAATCTGTGATCCCCGAGAGCCTGGAAGTAAACGGCGTGAGCCTTCGATGGCCTGGCTCCCTGAGAGCGCTTTCAGGCTGGGGTGTAGGAGAGGGACCAGGCAGAGCCTGGTCCGTTCCCTGAGTGAAGGAGACAGGGACCAGAACCCAGGGGTCCTGAGGCAGTAAGATGACAAGTGCCCGGGGAAGAGAGAGCTGCAGAGAGTTCTAGAGGGGTGTAGGTGCCCCTTTGGGGGTTCAGGCGAACACTCAGGACTCAGGTACGTGAAGAAACGTCTCAAGGCCAGGGACACAGCCCTCTCTGAGGAGGCAAGGAAGCAGTGCTGGGCCTGTCCCCACTAGGGGACCCTCACATTCCGTGGGGTAGTGGGCAGGGCATGTAGAAGGGTTGGTCTGAGAACAAATGCTGCCCTGGTACAGCCTGACCAATCCTAAAGCAAGACCCAAAGAACAAAACTTTCCAAGTAATTTAACTGCACCCAAAACAAAATTCAAGAGTACATCTAGAGATACAAAACACACAGCTCCTAGTAAGGCAAACGCACACTGTGTGGCATCTAATTAAAGGCTACCAGGCATGCAAAGACACAGAAAAATATGACCGGCATGACAGGCAATCAAGACAAACCCAGAACTGACACAGATATTAGAATTAACATCAAAGACACTTAAACAGGTATTGTACCTGTATTCTGGATGCACAAAAAATTGAACAGAGACATGGAAGATATAAGAACCTTTTATTCTAGAGGTAAAAATGACAATGTCTGGGGTGGAAGACAAGCGAGCCGCAGGTGAGGTCACTGCACGAGTAGACAGGTGGAGGGGACGGTGAGTGCACGTCAAGGCTTGAGAGAAATTACTCCAAATTGAGACATGGAGAAAATAGAATTCCTCCAGACAAAGGGGGGTCAGCGAGCTGTGGGGCGGTTTCAGGAGGCCTGATATCTCTGTGGCTGGAGCTTCCAAAGGAGAGAAGAAAGAATGGAGACAGAAAAAAATACGTATTTGAAGAAATAATCACCCTAAAATTTCCAAGTTTGATGAAAAGCATAAACCATGTTCCCGAAAGCTCAGCACACACCAAGCACAAGAAACAGGAAGAATCCGGCTGAGGCACCCCATGGAGAGGGTTCTCAAAGCCAGTGATAAAGAGAAAATCTTAAAAACAGCCAGAGGGAAAAAGACAAGTTACAGACAGAAGAAAGATGAGGACTAGGGCAGGTTTCTTGTTGGAAACAGCACAGCGGAAAGGCCCAGTGCCATCTTCCAAGCACTGAAGGGGAAGAATGTCTTGTCAACCTGAATGCTCCACCCAGTGCAAGTATCTTCCAAAGCGGAAGGCAAAGTAAAGCCCCTTCCAGACACACAAAAGCCGCGCCACTCACCCGCAGACCCGAACCGTGTGAAATGTTCCTGGAGGTCCTAGGCAGAAGGGAAGGGGTGCCAGGTGGAGACGTGGGTGCACCCAAGGAAGGGGGAGCCCTAGACAGGGGGACTGTGCAGGTAAGTGCGTCAGATTTTGTCTTACTATTTAAATGTATTGAAAAGACAATGGAAGAAACAAAAATAATGGCAATGTGTTGCGGCGTTTTAGAACATATGTAGATACACATGCTGAAAATTGCACGAATTACAGCTTTTTGTTCAAGTGTGCACCATAAACATGAAGTTGGGGCGGGAGCATGGAACTCCACAGGGGGTTTCTCCTACTGGGCGTGAGGTGGTCCAGGGTCATCTGCAGGTGGACTGTGCTGTTCCGAGTGCAGGCATCCTGTAAACCCGAAGCAACGACTGAGCATCCAAAGAGTTACAGCTTATTAGACAAAAGATAAAATGGGATTTAAAAAACATGCCATCGAAAAGGAGGCAGAGAAAGCAGCAAAGGGAAACTGAAGAACAGAACCAAGAGAAAACAACAGCGAGGGGCGGCCTTCACCTCAGCGCCGTCAGTAATCTCTCTCGACGTGGACCTGCTGACCACTCCAGTGAGAAGGCAGAGATTGTTTGGATTCAAGAAAACCCGAGCATATTCTGCCTGTAAGAAACAAGCTTCCACTTCGAAGTCCAGTGGAACAGAATCCAGGTGCTGCTTAAATCTGTGTCCCCAGAGCTGCAGACCCAATGAGCCCCAAATAAACGGTTCTTTCTTTCAGCCAGGAAGAAGTCAAAGAAAAGAAACCAACTTCAAATATAAAGACACAAATAGGTGAAAATTAAAAGGACAGAACAAATATGCCAGGATAACACTAAATATAAGAAAGCTCAAATGACTTTACTAACATCAGACAAAGTACACCTCAGAAAAGAGAGTACTTCCTGGGCTAGAAGAGCCGTCTCATCAGGAGGACGTGGAGTCCTAGACTTACACAGCTGCTAACAGAGCGTCGAAACACCCGGAGCAAAAACTGGCAGCACTGCCAGGAGGAATAAACCCGTGACTACAGGGTCAGGTCTCCACATCTCTGCCTCAGTAACGGGTGAAGCAGGCAGGCAGAGGAGCAGCCAGGACGCAGAAGAAGTAAGTGGCACTGCCGCCCGTTACGTGTCCATCCGCGGGCCGCCCTCTTCACTCACACGTCTGCCCGGCGTTGTTTTTGTAAGTTTATCTGTTCAATCCAATCTTTTCCCCCAGTAGTTGCTTTACTCTTTCATCAGTTCAGTCTCTCATTGACTTACGAGGCGCTTATTGATAAACCTACCAGTCTACCAACTCATTAGTGTATCCGTTTCACCCTTACTATCACCTGAAATCATCTCTCATTTATTTACCTTTTGTTAATTCAAACATCCATCCATCCATCCACACATTCATGTTTATTTGACAGAAAATTCTGAGAAAGCAGGGACTGTGTTTATTTCACTTCACAATTGTATTCTCCAGGGTTATGACATTTTGGTTGTCATATGAAAGGCACTCAGAAATTCTGTTGACTGACTGAAATCATCCATCCTTCATCTGTCCGTTTGCTCAGCCAACCATCTACTTACCTCAGTTATTCATCCATGATGTCCCTTCAGCTATTCATTTTCCATGTATCGAGTTATTATTTCATCTCTTCATTCAATTAATCCAACCTCCATTCTTTTAACATTTAATTCATTCGTTATTCATCTGCTGGCTCATCTGTCCATTCATTGGCTCATTTGTACATTCACTCATTACATTATCCTTTTGTATGTTTGCTCATTTAGTTTTCCATGTATTCCAGTTCTACTTACAAACTAACTTTTGGCAAATTTTTAAACTTATTTGCATCTGAGTTCCCGTATACTCATAAATGGGGTAATAAGAGTCCCTGTGTTCTGAAGATGGATGAGCTAGTGCGTGGAACTCCTTGGCACAACCCCTGCACGAGTGCTCTGTGGCCGGTGGCTACTGCTCTTCCAGGTGAGTCCTCAGTGTCTTTCAGTTACCGATTCATGGACTCCTCTTGTGACTTCACTCCTTCATCCCTTCTTGTCCATCTGGCCACCCATTCATCTATCCACTCCTTGATTCTACACATCTTCAGCCTTTCTTTTGTAAAAGAACACTGTACTAATCAAAATTGTGTGGTTTGATTAAATGATGTGAGAAATGCTCATGGTCTAACCACCTGAGTCAAGAAATAACATAAACCCTTGCCAGAACCCCAACCCTCCCTTCTGAGAAGCCCACTGCTGGGCCTGTGTCACTCCTGGAGGAGTGTGGTGGGACCTCCGAGGGGCAGGAGTTGTGAGGTTTGGGGTGAGCGTGGCCCCAAGCGCTGTGTCCTGCAGATGGAGGTCTGCGAGGAGACAGCAGAGGCAGGGAACTACAGCTGGACCCTGTGTGTGCGGTGACAGAAGACAGCCTGGGGCCGGTGGGCAGGGGAGTGGATGGAGGAGCGTGGGAGGGGAACTTGGCGGGGAGCCGGAGGAAGCCCAGGAGCTGCACCGTGATGGCCAGCGATTCTGGGCCATCACGGGGGCGCTCTGAGAACATTTCTGTCGGTTGGGGCCTTTTTCTCTAAAATGGTGTAAGCGCACCTCCTCCCCAGGTTAAGCAGAACACAGAACCCACGCCTTGAGCTTCAACCAGTGTCCTCTGTCACTAGGTGGCCTCGCTGGACGCGGTGGCCAGCGTGCTGCAGTCGTGGGACCTGAGCCTCACAGAGGCCATGCTGCAGAACATGGAGGCCGAGCGCCAGCGCCGCACCCAGGAGGCTGAGCAGCACGCGGAGGCCGAGGCCAAGCAGTGCGGCGGTGGGCAGCGGAGGCGGTGGGGGTGGGGAGCCGGCCAGGGGCCCTCTGACCCGCCGGTCCCTGCCCTGCCGCCCCTCCTCGCCCCAGCATGAACCTCTAAGTGCAACAGCTGGCCAAGGAGCAGCTGCGGTGTCACAAGCAGGTGCGCGGCCACTTGGGAGGGTACGGGTAGGAGCCGCGGGGGGCGGGAGGGTTAGCTGCGAGCAGCTGGGGGTGGGGAGCCCCCCGCGGTGGAAGGACGGCCTGTCTGGAGGGCGCCCTCCAGCCTTGCCCGGCCCGCCCGCCCTCAGCTGCCGCAGGCCTACTGCGAGCTCAACCGGAGCGTCGCCGAGCACGACAAGTGTGAGCGCGTGCGCGCGCTCACGCGGCAGGTTGGCTTTCTCCCTCTCGCCTGCCCGGACTCCCGGGCGGATTGGTCGCTCCCAAGCTCGGGGTGGGGCGGGGGCGCCTCCTGGCAGCAGACTCCTTAGGGCGGGGCACCCCGTCCCTCCCTTAGGGGGTCCTGGCCGGGCAGGGCTGGCGGCGGGCAGAGCCTTGCCCTGAGCGGAGCACCGGGCCCTTCCTCCAGGCCATCAAGGACGCGGAGGTCCAGGTGGACAGGCTATGACGGGAGGCCCAGAAGGCCGAGGAGACGCAGGCCATGGCCAGGCTGGAGCTGCCGGAGCAGACCCAGGAGGGTGGGCGGGGCTCGGGCTGGGGGCGGGAGAGGCCAGGCCCAGGGAGAGGGGTCCGGAGCGGGTCCCTTCGGTCAGCCTCACCCTTACGTCCCCACAGGGGAGGAGGAGGTGCCGGGGCTGAGATGCCAGGTCACTGAGCTACACGACGTACTGATGAAGGACGTGGGCCATCGCATCCGTGCCGACGGCAGGTCAGCGGTCTGCGATGGGCGCGGGGCGGCGAGACGAGGGTTCCAGCAGACGGTGGTGACCTGGTGGCCGCCCCCAGGTGGCCTCTTGTCATTGACCCTTCGGGCCAGGCGGCCACCTTCATGCGCTACCAGGACACCAACTACGTGGATGCCCTGAACCCGGACCACCTGTGGCCGGAGCGGATTCGGCTAGCGCTGCTGGGGGCGCTCAGGTGAGCCGGGTGGGCAGGCAGGCGGGAGGCGCCCTGGCCGCGCCCCTCACCGCCCCGCCCACCCGCCGCAGGTGTTTGACCTGCGCGAGGTGGACCTGTTCCCGGCAGTGCAGCGGCAGCTGGAGGAGGTTCAGCCGGGCCTGGCAAAGGAGCTGCTGCGCCGCGGGTTGCTAGAGCAGGAGAGGTACCTATCGCTGCTGCGGCCGACTGATGGGCCGGAGTACGGCCCCACCCAGTTCCAGGAGGCGCGCCTGGGGCACTTTCGCCTCTTCTTTGTCACCAAGGTTCGGTGGCCACCAGCCGAGCAGCTGCAGATCCTGCTCCCGGTGCGCGTGCAGTTGCCCAGCGGAGACCTCTAGGGCCTGGCCCCAATAAAGCACGCGCACGCGTCCGGCTGTGCGCGCGCGGCTGTGCAGGGGGTGGGGGTGCTGAGCCTGTGCCGCCGCGTCCTGGGCCAGGCAGGAGCCCCAGCGGGAGGACACTGCCAGGCCGGCACTTGGGGGTGCCCTCCCCCGGTAGGCGGGCCCATCAGTCCCTCCCGCTGTGGAGCAGCGCACCAGTGGGGGCAGTCCCCCTAGTGGCCCCAGACTCGGAGGGGAAGGGGTGGGCATCGGTGTGCCGGCGATTGGACAGACAGAGGAGAGGTAAAATGTAGTCAAGTTTATTCTCCTTAAACCACAAAATAGAGTCTTTGGTCGTACAAACATCACTAGTTACAGTCTTGCCAAGAGATCCGGGCTGGGGAGGGGCAGTTAGTCAGTGGCCAGAACTCCTGAGGGGATCTCTCTTTAAAATGCTAACAGCCAGGTTAAAAGACTCAGGGCAAGGGCGGTGTCGGAGCTGGCAGGGCCCCCACCCCTAGTTGGGGCGGGGGTACCCCGACCCTCTAGGAAGGCACCGGACCCAGGCCCCGGCGCCCTGGTCGAATTGCGCGGCGGCTGCTGCACAGTGTCACCTCCTCAGGACCAATGGCTCCTGGAGAGGGCCTGCCCAGAAGCACCATGGCCACCTCTCCATCCTCCTCCAGCAGACCTGGTGGGCAGGGGCGAGTGAGCTCATGGGCCCAGGCACTCTGGGAGCACCCCAGGTGAGGCCTGCCAACTCACCAGGGCTCGGAGATGGTTCCAAGGATCTCAGCTCCTCGGCAAAGTCTGGGGACTGTGATGGGGCGAAGGGCTGGTCAGGGCTCCACCACAGACCTGCCTGAAACCACCCAAGGGACCTGGGTGGATCCCTGCTGAGCCCTGGCTGGAGGAGGGGAGGTAGGTGGGACAGGGCTGGGTGACAGGCACAGCGGAAAGGGGACAGGAACTGGCCGGGGCTGTCCTGCAGAAGGGCCAGGAGAGCCCAGTACCTGCATGTCATAGACAGGCCTGGAAGAAGGCAGGGCTGCAAACGCCCTGTAGTCAAACTTCCTCCCAGACAAGGCCTTGCAAGGACAGCGTGAGGAGAGAGGCAGAGAGTGTAAGAAGGAGAAGGGGTGGGGAGTCTAGGTCCCTGCCCCCCCACTGGGGGAGGGGTGCAGGGAAGGGTGACAGCTACAGGCTTCTCACCAAGCGTCCCGGGGAGGTGCCGGTCTGGGGACTGAGGTCTGGAGGGACAAGAAGTGAGCGTCAGGAGAGGTCCTCGCTGCAGGCTGAGCTCTGCCCCCTACCCCTACCCCAAACACACACGGACCTTCCAAGGGGGTGGGTGAAGGGGTGGGCGCAGGAGAGGGGGCCTCGGCCAGGCGCTCCAGGGGCCCACGCTTGCTGCGGCCCTCCTGGGACTTGCTGAGGACCATCTGTGCGCGGAGGGCGTCCTGCTCCAAGGACTTCATCCTGCAGAGGAGAAGGGCGGGCTGGGCTGGGCTGGGCAGGCCAGGGACGGGTGCAGGTGGCTCGGGTCAGGCGGGCGCGGGTGGGCCTCACCTGGCTGCCCTCCACAGTGCACGCTTCTCTGCCTCCAGGGCGCGGCGCTCGGCGGGGGACAGGGCCCGCTCTGGGACGGGCAGCTCGGGGCTCTGCACGCGCAGCCGCTCCTGGTGGCGCCGCTCGGCTTTGGCTGTCCGCACCGGGGCGCAGCCTCCCTGCAGCGGAGGGGACGAGGGGCCGAGCCTGGGCCGGGCAACAGGACAGGAGGGCCGGGTGGACTGGGTGCCAGCACCAGCGGCTGGAGGGGAAGACGCTGGGGCCAGCCCCTCACCCCCCTCACCCTGCGGCAGGGCCCTGGCCGGCCCAGGACGGCTCCTCCTCGGGCTCGTCGTCGTCAGGGGCCTCACCGTCCGGGGCAAGCCCTGCGTCTGCTGCTGCCACCACCTCGCGCAGCATCTGTGCCCTTTTCTGCTGCAGCTTTCGGGCTGGGGGGAGGGGTGGGTCAGGCCTGGAGCCAGTCCCCTCACCCTCCCTGACCCCTCTGCACCCTGCGCTGCTCACCTTCCTCCTCCTGCATTTTCCGCAGGTCGTCGGCACCCACCAGTGACACACGCTTAGGGGGTCCCTCGACCTGGGGCACCCGAACCTCCAGCTCAAAGTACTTCTGCCGCTCCCGGAAGGACAGCTGCTCCGGGGAGGCCGAGGGCCCAGGCGTGGGGAGCTGGGGGGAGCAGGCCCTGAGACCTGGTCCCTGGGGTCTCGCACACCCACGGGCACAGGCAGCAGGGGCCAGGCGGGCTGCCTACCACGTACCTGGGCAGGGGCGTCCTGAGGTGGGTGCAGGCCGGGCACGGCAGCGAAAGTCCTGTAGGCCTGCTTCACGTTGGCGGGCAGCTCGTCAGGGGAGGGCGGGGAGGGGGACTGGGGGCCAGGGCACACATGAGCTGTGCTGGGACAGCTGTCCAGGCTGCAGCCACCACCTACCCACCCACCAGCTGTCCTTGCTGACTGCCTCCACCCTCCCCCAGTACCCCTCGGGGGTCAGGCCACTCACGGGTTGGGGATCACCTCTGCCCCTGGGGGCCGGGGAGCCCCTTGGCCAGGCCTGAGCCACTGGCTGGATCACCCCAGGTTTTGTCTGCAAAGGGCAGGTGCAGGGGCCAGAGGGAGAAATCAGGGGTTCAGGTACAGGGGTGTGGGGGATGGTGAGGAAAGAAGAGAGAGGTGGAGCCGAGGTGGGCAGCTGGTGAGGGTGCCCAGGGTGTGAGGCCAGCATGCACCCATCTGCCGTCTACCAGGAAGGGGCAGAGGCTGGGAGCTGGGCTCCAAGCTGGCACAGCCAATGCCCACTGTGTGGTGAAGGCGGGGTGCCCATGGCCTGGCCCTCCCCATGCAGCAGAATCAGGAAGCTTCCGCAGGCAGCTGGGGCGTGGGGGCAGGGCCAAGCTGGCCCCCGGGGACTCAAGGACAAGAGGGTGGACGGGGTGAGGCAGCCCTGACCACCCAGCCCCATTAGCCCAGGGGTCTCCCCACCCACATCACCAGCCAGCTCTGGCCAGGAAGGTGCCCACGAGCTGTGCCCTCCAGAGTGATGAGTGGTGGCTGGGGGGAGGTGCTGCACCTCCCCAGAGCAGGTGCTGCATACGGGCACCCCCTGCAGTCCTCCACCCTTCCAGGGCGCACTCACTTGCTGGTGGCCAGGGGAACAGGGGGCCTCAGTCATCTTCCCTCCAGTTGCCCCAGAAGTTACCTGGAGGAGCCAGGTAGGAGTGGGGGTAAGGGTGTGGCAGGGCTGGGGCCCCAGGAGGACTAGAGCGAGGTGCTGGTCCTCTCTGCCGGGGGACATCCCCAGAGAGGCCTGGATGATGGCATGAAGGGCTTCTCCTGGAAAGGCCATGGCCTGGAGCCATGGCTCTCCCTGCCCCCACCGCCCCCAGCCCGGGCTGAGCAGCCTGGTGGTGTCCCTGGCAGTGAGCTGCTGCCACGGGGGTAGCTAGAGCTTCTGGTGAGAGATGAAGACAGACCAAGATGAGGCAGGAGAGAACCATGGAGGGAAGGCCCAGGGGCAGAGGTGGCCCAGGGCTGAGGCCCCCCATGAACACTGCTGCCAAGATGCCAGGGAGCAGCCGAGCTGGCGGGCTTTCCCACAGCGGAGCTGCGGCCCTCAGAAGTGCATGAGCCGGGGGACCCCCGACTCCTGCCAGCCACAGCTATGTCCCTTTTTGGTCACAGGACACTGGGCCCTCACCCCTCCTGAGAACTTCCTGCTCTGACTAGTTTGTGACCAAGGAAGGGAGGGTCTGCACCAAAGCCCCTGAGCAGGCTCCGTTGACCCCCAGGCCCCATCTGGCCCCTCACGGCCTCCCTGCTCGTCTGAGGCAGGCACTCAGCACAGCCTCCCCTCTGTGCCTCCCAGAGGCCCCTCAAGCACTCATGGTCCTGCGGGCACACCCTCTGGGAGGGGCGATTTCCACGTCCCAGAGGAATGAGAACTTCCCATCTTCAGTCTAGCGCCCCCCCACCAGGGCCCTCCCCAGCCCTGGTCCCCGGGGCTCCTCACAGCGGCTCCAGTGCAGCCTCCCCACAGTAGCTGTGCCCAGTCCCCCCAGGACCCCTGAGGGCTCTGCAGGTCTCCAGCTGCCTCCGTCTCTAGTCCTGTCCCAAGCCTCTGGGCCCATTTAGCCCCCTCTGCTGCCCAGCCTGCCTGGTGAGTCTAAGGACAACAGAGGAGAGGGGCCCAAGGCCTTCCCAGAAGCCAGCCCTGCCTGCTCTGTGCCTCTCGACCTGGGCTCTAAGGATGGACAGCAGCACCTGCTTCGTGGCTTGGACTGAGGATTACGGAGACGAGACACAGCCCAGGCTGGGAGGTGGCGCTCCAGGGAGGGCGCCCTGCCTCTCTGCTCCTCCAGACCCCGTCCCACCTGAGGACCCTCCATGGGCCTCAGCCCTCACCCTGGGGGCAGGATCTGGCAGAGCCACCGGGAAGCTCTGGTCTGCAGGGTCGCAGGGGAAGGCAAGGTTGTAAGACTGGGGCAGGGGTGTGACACTCAGGGACTGACCCTCTGCACACTGCCAGTGCTGGGTGTGGCGGCTACGGTGCGGCAGTCCGGCTTTAGGCTCTCTGGGCTCCGACCCTGGGGAGCAGAGTGGACACAGGGCTACAGGGCTGTGTCTGCCACCGAGTGTGGGGCGGGCAGCTGTGAGGGGTGCGGAGTGGGCAGTGGGGGTCTGGGACATGGCTGCCCACGACCCCTCGGGCTGCATCCACCTCTGCCGTGCCCCAGTGGGGTGGGGAGGGGGCAGCCAGACCTCAGAGCAACAGGCCAGTGTGTGGAGAAGCCCACCGGGCAGGGTAGGAGTGACCCTGACACTCACCCCAGCCTCCGGCCCCCAAGGTAGCATCTGTCCAGGCAGCTCCTTCTCCTGCAAGCAGAGCAGACAGTGGTCAGGGCCTGGCGGCCTCAGGCTCCCAGGTGCTGGGGCTGTTGGCCGCAGGTGGTTCTGACCTTGCCGGGGCCCTCGGGGCTCAGCTCCCGGTCGATGGAGGAGATGCTTTCCAGGCTGTTCCGGCGGCCCATGCCCGCTGCAAAGGGATTGGCGATGATGCCCGGGGACACCTGCAGGGGGACAGGCTGTGAGCAGTGCTGCTGGCTGCCCAGGACACTGTGCTGTCGTCCTGTCTGTGACTCAGGGCAGCCACTGGCCACGTCCGCACACTGTGTGTACCGCAGCAGGTTCTGGCGCGTGGTAGGGTTCCGAGGCAGCAACACTGGGCCACGGGGCAGGGAAGGCCGACCACAGACGGTCACCCCAGGGAGCAAAGGACTGACAAGGTGGGGGAAGGGGGGCAGTGGGCAGCAAAGTGCCTGCGGCACAGAGACGGACTGAGCTTTAAGTCCAAGTGGCAAGGAAGACGAGGCCTCGTTTCCCATGTCAGGAAAGGCCATTTTGCATGGAAGGGCCAACCTGTGGCGCTGACTTAAGTGAGAGGCACAATGTGAACACGTGCTCTTCCTGAGATACAGAGATGATCACAGACTAAAAGTGCACACACTCACGCGTGACCCCAGCCCCCGAAAGCTGCTGAGACCACCCAGGGTCCGGATCTCGGCTTCTAAATATCACTTTCCACCAAAGGAACTAGTGCTCCTTGGAGAAGCTGTTGGAAAGTATGAGACGACTCTGACACCCTGTTGTGCCAAAAAATAAATGGCTCAGAGGAAGGTGGATCATGTTACCAGGCCCCAGGGCCAGCCAGAAGCCGGCTCTCATCAGCCAACTCTGGGATAACTTGAGCCCCAAGATCAACAGCAAGTCACAAACTGTCACCCATGAAAAAATGGAAGCCGGCAAATCTACGGTAAAGGAAGAAGGGAAAAGTGCAGGGCAGGAAGCCACGGGGCATGCCTGGAAGGAGCAGTGGTGAGGGCGCCCGACGGCACCGGGCGCGGAGGCGAGAGCAGCGGGGCCGACGCTGGCGTGGGGAGCCTGACGCGGACGGTGCATCTGCCCACGAGGCACTGTGAACGCTGCGTCAGGACCACCTGGGACACCCTCGTGGCGATCGCCACTGATGGGACACGTCACCAGCCGTGCATCCTGGCGGGAGGCCCCTGGTGGCAGTGTCACTTCTGTGACAACCCTGCCAAAAATACATCCACTGAAACGTGTCCTGAGGAAACATTAGACAGATCCCGCAGCGACAGGCTGTGCTCGTCAGACGTTCACGGTCAGGCAGCCACGGCAGCCGGGCAGCCACGGCAGCCGGACAGCCGTGTGCCCGACTGCGCTCTGGCTCCAAAGGCGCCGCAGGCGGGATGCACGCGGGGCTCTGGAGGGGAGTTTCTGGAGGCTGTTCTTGACACTATTCTCCAAGCTTATAATTATTTTATGCATTTGCTTACATTTTTCAAGAAGAGACAATGGCAGGATAAACCAAAACTGGAGCGGGTGGCGGCCTGTGAGGGCACAGAGATGGAACTCAGACGGCTCAGAGGGCTGGTTTGCAGCTTTGGTGTTGGGGCCACGGAAAGGTTTACACTAACGAGAAATTGGTATTTCTGGAGTCATTTCTGAAACCTGAAAACAAGTAACCCTAACTACGTCATGCTGGCAGCAGAACAGCACAGAAGGTCATTTCAAGCAGCTTCAGAACACAATCTAGCCTGTACCTCTCAACTGGACAAACCCTAAGGACGCACAGGAATGTTAAGATGCTTCTAATGGTCTTGATTTCAGTTAATGCTGGTGTTGCTTTCTGGAATTATTAAGAAACCATAGTAATGTTACTTAATTTACTAAAATAATTTTCAATAGAAGGAAAAGAGACACAAATATAAAGTCAAAAAAACCAAAACCTTATAACCTTAAATGCAAATTGAAAAATAACAGTACAAAGTCATAATTTTTCTCCTAAAAATATCCACTTCCCAGGAGCCACCTGCTGCAGAGGGCTCAGAGGCAGCGACAGGACTAAGCCCCACATCCAGGGCCAGGGCAGGAAAGACGTGGACGGCTGGTCACCCCAGAGAGCACGGACGCCCCCAAATGCTAGGTGGATGTGTCCCGGGTAAGGGGACGTGTCCTGAGGTGTAAAAGCGTCATGCTGGAGGGCACAGGAGGCACACGGAGAGCAGGCCGGCCCGGGTTCACAGCAACACGAGCAGCCCCGCAGCTGCCTTCGGGGTCTCTACGGCAGCAGCGTGTTATTGAAAAACTGACAAGTGAAAGAACCGAAGTATTTATCATGTGTTTCCAATACAAAATCTTACTCTGGATAAAAGAAAACGGCTGACAAAGAAAATTTTTTTCTCACAGTGAAGTCTGTAGGATAACTCAAAGCAAAAGATACATTAGTAATCACAGAAGCATTTTTCCTTCAAGCAGAAATCAAGGAAATGCTGGAAAAGAAAGGTAGTCCTGATCAAAACCCAAAAGCTGGCTCTTAGAGAAGACCATTAACGTGTACAAACCCCAGTGTGATCAGGAGAAAGGGACAACAGATATTGTGGGGTCAAGAAGGCAAGATGGCCACAGAGAAGGCAGAGGAGAGACTCCGGACCCTGCAGGCCTGGCACCAGACGCGACGGAAGCAGAGTGAGGTGGCTCCGGGGAAGCGCAGAGGCCCGCGGGTGCTGGGGCCTGACGGGAAGGCGGGTGGGGCGGCACCGTTTCCTCCACCCCGACCCCCGTGAAGCAGACACTGCCCAGAGGCGGTGGCCGCAGGTGCCCTGCCGCCAGGTCTGCACCACCGACCGTGCGGGAGCCCTCAATGCGCCAGCCGAAGAGTGAGGGCAGAGCGCTGCCAGGGAGGTGCCAGGGCGCAAGCTGACACGAAGACTGGTTTGCAGAAGCAGAAAGTTAGGGGAGACAGTTGCAAACCAGGATTCCTATGAGTCAGGTGGGCTGAGGTTAGGAAAAATGGAGTGGGGGCCGAATCGTGAGCACCTGCCCTGCCCTGAAGGGTTGAGGAATGCGGCCCAGAGGTGCTAGGTGGATGTGTCCCGGGTAAGGGGACGTGTCCTGAGGTGTAAATGTTGCCCCCTTTTCTTTCAAGCGCCAGGGCAGCCAGAGGAAGCCTGTGGGCTGAACCTCAACCCGACTTGGCACAGGGCTGTAGAAAACCACCAATACAAGGACTTCAGAAAACTCAACACCCCTCTCAGAGAACAATTCTTACAACTTATAAACGGAAACAGCCCCCCCAGTTAAAAAACTGTTATATAAACTACATCCTTTAAATCGGCAAGGCAAAGTCACGGGCCACCGGCCCCCATGGCAAAGCGTCCTGGCGGGACCGGAGGGGAAAGCGGCCACCACTCAGGCCGAGGGGCCTCCATGAGGAGGTCAAACAGCCTCCCCGACCAGACCCAGTAAGAAGAGACGAGCCAGCCAGGAGTGGCCTGGTGGGGAGCCGCACAGTCACAGAGCCCTGACGCCAAAGCTGGTTCCTGAGCCCCAGCCGACTTTCGTGAGGGAATTTAGCAGGTCCATTTGGAAGAAAAAACACATGAAAATAGACTAAAACTTTTCAAAAGGAAAAAAATGTGGGTGACTTCACAAGGTGGGTGTTAAAACACTCTACAGCGGCAGTACTGAAGACGGCAGCATCAGCCCAAGATGGAGCCCAGCTTCCTGGGGCCACGTCCTGGGACACGGGAATTTGGATCTGACCCACAAGGAAGTCACATTTCTCCCAAACCAGTGGGAGGATGACAGATGACCTAGCGCATACCACTGGGACCCAAACTCCACTTGCCTGAAAAGCAACTTCAGGTGGATTACAGAGCTACACGACTTTTGAAAACACACACAAGTACCAGAAGAAGACCCGGGACGGTGCTCCGCCAGCCTTGCAGCCGGGAAGGTTTCCGCGCAAAAGCCAGATCCGGAAGTCGCAACAGAACAGCTGAGAGGACCTGATTCACAGGAACCAAGATTTGTGTGACTCCAGAGAGACCACTCTTACAAAGTGAAAGTGGCAAGAACTACAAAAAGACTGAACCTCACAATGTAGAGGAGGAACTGCAAGTCACACGGTGAAGGACAAACTCCCAAAAGGAAGAGGATGGGGAGAAGACGGCACTGCCTGCCCGGCCCTCCGAGGACAGAAGTCTGCACCACCCCAGGCCAGATGGGGTGGGGGTGGGGCAGGCCCGCTCTCCAGGCCTGCAGAGCCCCGCCTCCCCAGCCCCGCCCAGCAGGGGCCCAGCACAGACACAGCAGGTCGAGCAGCGAGCAGCGCCCCGCAGAAGGGCCGGTGAACTCGGGGAAGCCGGCCCCCACCTCGGGGCCGCCTGAGACCTTCACAGTGAAGTCGTGCTCACTTTCTCTCTGTAAATAAAAGGCTTTAAAGTAAGTAAACTTACCGAGTAAAACAGTTAAATACACATTGTGAATAAGCAGAAGGCAAAACCACCTCTGGGGACCTACGAGCGATTCCTCCCGGAAGCCACAAGGCTCCCTGTGCGAAGGGAGGTGCGGGCACGAGAGCCAGCTCAGGGCAGCCTGGGGCCCAGGAATGAGGCCTCCAGCCCAGCTTCTAGCCCTGGAGCAAAGGGCATGAGTGCAGGCCCCTCCCTGTCCGGGAGGCGACACACACAGCCAGGGTGGCCCTGCCCTGGCGGTACAGGGAGGCCCTGCCCTGGCGGTACAGGGACAGGCAGGCAGTAAGTCACCATCCAGGCCAAGCAGAGGTGGTTGTCCAGCAAGGACCCCCTCAGGACAGTGCTGGCGGCCACTGAAGTCGATGAACCCTCAGAGGCCCAGGCGGGCCGCAGGCAGAGGGCTCCCAGAACAGCAGCGCAGAAGCCAGAAGAGAGCGGGACAGCGCCACCCCCTGGGCAGGGGCGACGCTGGGGCGGAGGCCTGGTTTGCCCAGGACACAGACTTGGCCGGGCACCACACCTCCACAGCCCAGGCAGCCAGCACTCTGCCCAGGGGGCTGGGAGGGCGGATGGCCAGGGTCCCCCACAAGCCCACCCTGGCTTCTGCTTTGGGATAGGCGGTCCTGCCCTGGGCGCGAGCCCCCTGCTGAGGGGCCGCCAGAGAGAGCAGGACAGAGACCAAGCAAGCTGGGTGGGGCCCCTGCATCTCTTTAGCTAGTCTGAGGGTCCCGGCCTGGCTGTGTGCCTGGCTCTGAGCCACCCTGCCAGGCCTGGCGGCCTCGCTGTACAGACGCCACTCCCCGGAGAGAGCTGGTTCAGCCTTTTCTTTCTAGACTAACCACAGCGTCCGTGCCCCAGCTTTGTCCCACGTGGGCCAGAGCCTCCGTCGACACCCACAGCTCCGAGCCGTGGCTAGCTCACAGCAGCTGAGAGCTGTCCAGGCTCAGAGGCGGAAAGGCTTGGCTGTACCGGCCTCGTGCCGGTTCACCGAGACCCTGCCAGGCCATGCGGGGGGCAGGGTCCAGTCCCTGCAGCAGCGCTCCGGCCGGCGGGGGGCACTGACCTCGGGAGGGGCGGCGGTGCTGGTGTCAAAGCCGTCACAGACGAGTACGGTCAGGCTGTCGCCCACGCTGCGCAGCAGCTGCACGGCCTCGCCGTGAGTCAGGCCCAGCAGGCTCTGCTGGTTCACCTCCAGCAGCCGCAGCCCCACACGCAGGCGGCCGTCACGCCCGGCCGCTCCCGCGGGGCTCACCTGCCGGAGACACAGGCCTCCCACCTGAGGACCAGTCCAGGCCCCTGGGCCCGCCTCCCCCTGAGAGGCCCGGCGGGGTGGGGCTGGCTGTGGCGGGACGCCCACCTTGGAGATGAAGATGCCCTCGTCTGTAGGGTCACAGGGGTTCCCTGCGTGGCCTTTGGCGCCCCCACGGATGCTGATGCCCAGTTTCTCCCCAGGGGCCTTCTGGATACAGAGCTCCCGCATGCCCGGGGGGGGCGGGTCCCTCCGCACAAGCAGGACCAGCTCCAGACAGGGCCGGAGCAGGGCGCTGACGGCTTCCTGGTGTGTGGCCTCCCGCACATCCTGCCCGTTCACTGCCAGGATGCGGTCCCCGACCCGCAGGCCACTGCGTGCAGCCAGGCCCCGCGGGAGCACCTGTTGCGGGAGAAGGGACAGAGTCCAGTGGGCTGGGGGCCTTGCCCTCCCCTGTGCTGGGGCCAGGCCCTCTGTGCAGAGATGTCCGTGGGGCCCGCTCTACCTTGGAGATGAACACACCAGGCTCCTGGACGCCAAACGGGTGGCTGGAGTGGTCAGAGCCCCCGACGATGCTGAGCCCCAGGGGGCCCCCGGCTCTCGGGAGACAGACCTCCTGGGGACATGGAGGGGCATGAGGGGCAGCTGGAACAGGCCTGCCAGAGCGGCAAAGGCTCACTTCAAGCCCAGAGGGGGTGTGGGACCAGTGCGCCGCAGCTGAGTCCTCAGTGGTGGGGAGCCCATTTTGGGGTACACAGGAGACCACAGGGGAGGAGGCCCGCTATGAAACAAGGCCCTGGTGCCCCAGAGCCTGAGAGGAGAGGACACGGTACTCGCCTTCCCACCCTGTGGGGCTGGCGCCTGCACAAGGGAGAGGAGCTGGGGTCTTACCTCCACTGGGTACGGCCCCTCCAGGGCAGCAGCCAACAGAGTAGGGGCCAGCCTCAGTGGCCCAGGCTCCCCAGGGGTGGCAGCGGCAGTAGGGGGCAGGGGGGAATGTGGCGGGGGGCTGGGAGGAAGGGGCCCCCCGGACTCCCGTTCCAGCAGCAGAGCGATGGTGGGGGAGGCCGCAGTCAGCAGGGAGACGGCGTGGTCGTGCCTGGCCTCCGTCATGTCCACCCCGTTGATCTGCAAGTGTTGCCAGTCAGGAGCCCCATGGGGCAGGTCGGGTGGACAGGCGCTGGGTGGGCCCCACTGCCCCACTGGCCCCACTCACGGAAAGGACGCGGTCGCCAACTTGCAGGGTGCCCGCTCGGTGGGCGGCGCCCCCCTCAGCAATTCGTGAGATGAAGATGCCCTGCAGGGGAGAGGGAAGAAGAGGGCATCCTGCAGGCTGGCCCTGGCCCTGCGCCCCCACATCCGCCCTGCCCATCACCTCACCCCATCGCCGGCACGGTAGGGCGTGGAGCCTTTCCCTCCAGCGATGCTGAAGCCCAAGCCCTTCTCGCTGCGCACCAGGCAGGCCACGTGGCGCTGGCGGAGGGGCCCGGGGGGCTGGGGCTGGGGCTGGAGCAGGGGCAGGCGCAGGCCGCCTCCCCACCGCTCCCGGGGGCTGTAGTCGTCCTCAGGCCGCAGAGGTGTGACGGTAACCGCGTTCTCAGGCTCCACCATGCGCTCCCGCCACAGCCGCATGTGCACGGTGGTACCTGCCCCACGCAGAGCCTCCACGGCCTGCTGGTGCTCAGCATCTTGCAAGGCCACGCCATTCACCTGGCAACACGGTACTCATCAGGGCAGGCAGGCCCCTGCACAGGTGTGCAGGCAGAGCAGGAGACGGGCCCCAGTTGGCGAGAACAGGTCAACATCCACACCTGTGTCCCCTGTCCTGGAGACCCTGCCACCTGCCCCTCACTTGAGCAGCCCCTTATCTGAGCAGCTCAATAACCGAGGACGCCGGAAGTTTCTGAGTTTCTGACCCCACGCCTCCACCCCGACCCACTCAGCAAGACCCTCCAGCCGCTGGGGCGCAGCGGGTCCTCCACAGCAGTTAGGACGGAGCGTCAGCCCTGCCTGGCCCTGCAGCCCCGTCCACCCCCCGCCCCAGCCCTGTGGGAAGGGCGCGTGGCCTCTAGACCCTGTCCTGGGATGACGGCTGTGCACACAAGCAGGTGGCCTCCCGTGAGTTCCCTGACACACTTGCTAGCGCTGGGCAATCAAGTGCCCAGGCAGGGGCTCCAGGGCAGGAACTCCCACCAAACCATCACAGGTCTGACCACCTCACAGTCTGGCTCCTGAGCGCCTCCCTCCTGGAGACCTCTGCTCCCGGCAAGGCCAGCGCCCACCCTGCCATGCCTGTGCCCAGATGGGGTCTCTCCCTCAGGGGCTGGCATTCTGGGGTCCTGCACCTCTGGCTCCATGCCTCACCTGGGGTCCAGGGCTCGGGGGTTGGAGAGGAGGGGCTGGGCCCCCACTTTCTGCAGGGGAGGCAGTCGAGCACCCGACAGCCAGGACTGTGAGTGCCCGAGGGCCCAGTGCTTCCCTCAGACGGAGGCTGGGCGTGCTGACTCACCTCGAGGAGCTTGTCGCCTACTCGGACCCCAGCCCGCGCCGCAGGGCCCTCCTCAGACACCCGGGAGATGAATATACCCTAGATGACAAACCAGAGATGAGGCTCACAGCGATGGCAGTGATGGCAGAAGGGCCTCCACCCCGCCCTTCTGGGGGGCCCTTGGCAGCTGTGAGGCCCAGAAGCCCCCCTGCCGGGGCTGTGAAGACGCCCAAGTGTGTGGGCAGAGTAGCAGCGGGCCCTGGGTGCTCAGAGAGGTTGTGCTCGGGCTGCTGGGGGCCCCAGGTGTCAGAAAGCTAGAAGGTACAGGTCAACCTCCAGAAAAGCCTTCTGACTCCAAGCCCAGCACAGAGGCAACCCGGAAAGGAGAGGAGACTGAGGGAGACAGCGGGTGCAGCTTGTCCCCAAGCCCTGACCCCGCAGAGGTTGGCCCCAGGCGGCAGCCCACGCCCTGAGGAGGGCCAGCCCTGGTGCCCAGGCGTGGGGGCAGGAAGGGAGCCCCAAGGAGAAGTGAGCCATGAAGCTCAAAGGTGCCGCCCACTGGCCCTCAGAGCCACGAAGAGCCTCGCGGGAAGCCGCGCGGCCAGGACGGGCAGGCGGGCAGGCCTCACCTCGTCATCTCCCTTGTAGGGGGTGGAGCCCCTGCCGCCCGCAATGCTGATACCCAGGCCCCCTGTCTGCCGCACAATGGTGAGGGTCAGCTGGAAACAGAACAGACAAGCGGTGTCCAGGGAGGGCCAAGAGGGGCAAGGGATGCCTGCGGACTCAGTGGGAGACAGGAAGGGCCCAGTCCTCGCCAGGGACTGCCTGTCTCTAGGCTGGCTCAGGCACCAAATGAGCTGGATGGGGTGGGCGTTGTTGGGGCGCAAGGGAGTACAGCCCGGAAGGAGTGCCTGCCTGTGGGGCATGAGGCCCAGGCCCCTGCCTCGCACACAAGGCTGCCTTTCAATCCCAGGGCATCACAAGGTGGGCAGGTGGGAAATGACTGGTACCCCTGCTGAGGTCGGCTGCCCCTGCCTGGAGGCCAGGATTCTGACCCCACCCATCTGTGCTGGAGGGCCAGCGGGCGCCCCAGGCCCCCAACTCTAAGGTGGTGAGCAGAAGCTCTTGTGGGAGGAGGTGTGCACAGGAGTGCGGGGAAGCCAGGCCAGCAGCAGCTGAGGTTCAGAGCACAGAGCAGCAAGCGAGTACAGACCTCTTCCTCCTCAATGCGAGCGGGCTCTATCAGCAGGTTATTGGCCTGGTCAAACGACACCCCCTGTTAGGACGGGACCAGCAAGGGCATGCAGGTGAGCCGCCGCCCGGCCCCGCCACCGCCTCACCCAGCCCCGCCACGAGCAGGAGAAAGAGAAAGGACCACACCAAGCTCCCACAGCCTGAGCGCTGGGCCTTCCCTGCCTGTGCCCAGCGCTGCTCCCAGGCACAGGGTCCCCTCCAGTCTGCAGGCCTGGCTGCCGCAGCTGACCTGCCAAACAGGGCAGGCTTGGTCAGTCACAGGTGGGCCCCACGGTGGGCTGAGCCCGGGCTAGGTTGTCCTGGTTTTGGACATGCAGGTCCCCTCAGCGGACCTGGTATCGCGCTGTCCATGCTCAGAGCAGAACTGTTGATGTGTTGGAGACACAGGTGCTGTGGGGGAGGGGCGTCCCAGGGAGTAGGCAAGACCCCGGGGGGCCCACAAGAGCCACCAGAGGACCTGGGAAAGGTCATGGGCAAGGGCCCCCCAGTTTGCCTGAAGGCAGCCCTGAAGAGAGCCAGAGAAGGCGGAAGAGCCTGGACAGAGGCAGTGGCTGCCAGACCCCCCAGGACAGGGCTACAAGGCCAGCAGGGAGCCCCAGCCCAGAGAGGGAGGAGGGTGGAGAACTGGGGCGGGCACCTCCCTCGCCAGCTAACGTTAGGACACTGGCCTAAAGCGTTGCCTGAGGTCCGTGCCAGCATGGACCAAAGGGCCTGGGCAGACTGGCTCAGGCAGCCATGTGGGATTAGACCCACCTTGACAGAAGGCGCAGAGGCCACAGCCTCCTCCTCCTTCTCCTCTTCCTCCTCCTCGGCTGCTGCCGCTGCCTCTTCCTCCGCAGCTTCATCTTCCTGGTCGTCAACCTCCTCCTCTGCGCGAGGGGCCCAGGGCGTGTGCGGCCCATTGTGCCAGCCCCCAGGCACTCCCGGGCCCTCACAGCCGGGCCGTGTCCCCTGCAGCAGGGCCGCAACTGCCTCGGGCTGGGGCAGCTTCGAGACCTTGAAGTGCTTCTTGTAGTGGGGCGTGTCCTTCCGGATGAGCCGCTGTCTCCCGCCTGGCAGGGGCCAAGGGGCCTCCAGCTGCCCCTCCTCGCTCTCACCATCCTCCGGGGGCAGCAGCAGCGTGTCTTCTGCAAAGCGCACTGTGGGCTGCGAGAGGCTGAGGGTGAGGCGACTGCCAGGCACACCCCACCCCGGGGCCCAGGGAGGTCCCAGTGAGTAGGGGGTGGCACACAAGGGCTGAGGCTCCCTGCTGCTTGAAGATCAGGAGCAGGGCCGGATCAGCAAGGGGCACAGAGCGGGTCAGCTCAGAGAAGGGGGAGGTCGAGGAGCCAGAAGGTTCTTCCTGCTCCACAGAATGTGTCCTCAGCAGTGCAATGCCGGGGACCCCACCTGGGCCAGGAAAAAGGTCCTTGGGGGCTCTGGAAATAATTCCAAGGGGGACGTGTGGTGGTGATGGATGTTGGAGGGCATGGCCCACAAGGCTGGCTAAGGGGTGGATTTCCTCACTCCTGCTGGGGCGGCAGGGCTCTGCACTGACCTGTGCAGCCCATCTGCACCTCGACTGGTCCTGACCACACCCCTGATCGGGCAGGGGAGGAGCAGGGATGGCAGGCCCCACCCTTGGGCGAGTAGACCCCAAGGCCAGCCTCACCTCCTCGTAGGTCTCCTCTGTGACCTCCTCCTGGGCGGCTGGCAGAGACTCCTGCTGGCTCAGCCCCTCCACCTCAGCCAGAAGGCCCTCGGGCTCACCCTGGGAGGCCGTGCTGGCAGACAGGTGCGACTCCACACTCAGGCCAGACTCGGCGCTCAGCCTCTTCTCCTGTGGCGGGGTCGGGTGGTGGGTCAGACCACACACCAGGGAGCCTCACGCGACAGTCTGCTCACCCCTGGGCTCCCTGCTGCCTGACCACAGCACTTTGTCTGCTCACCCCTCCCAGCTGCCCCCACCCTATAAGGAGCTGGATCTGTGCTCAGCCCTCAGGGACACACTCTAACCCACCCCAAGGGAAGCCATGCTCCAGCAAGCAGCTATGGGCACACACAGCCACCGTCCTGTGGGGCAGCGTGGCCCCTCAAGGATCTCTCTGAAAAAAGTCCCAAGAACAGGGACTGACTGGGTTCTCAAGATGACGCCGACGTGAGAAAGGCCATGCACCGTAGACACGGGCCCTGCCACTTGTCCCCCAGGCCCCAGGTGCCCTGCTGCACCCCAGAGGCCCTGAAGCTTCTGTGGGCCCTGCTGCCAGAGCTTCAGAACAAGCAGAGGTGGACCTGCCTGTCTCTGGCCCCAACCCCCTTCACAGAGGCCGATGGCGTGGGCACCAGAGGAAGAGGCCAGACCACAGCCCAGATCTCCAGCCCCTCTGCCACTGAGGGCACAGCTGCCCCACACATCCACATCACAGGACCCCTGTGTCTGCCCAGCACCCCTCAGAGGTGGCCTGCTCTGCGGGAGGACATGGGGCAGTCGGCCCTGAGCCCCCCAACCCCTATGCCCACATTGGGCATCTGAACCCTGCCCCCAGCCCAGGGATCCGGAGTGGAGAAAGCCTGCAAGGCGGGAGTCCCTCTGATGGCCCTTGGGTCCCCAAAGGCACCTCCTCTGAGGGCGGGGGTGAGGGCGAGGGCGGCCCGGGGTCAGGACTGCAGGAGGCGGCTTCGTTCCGACGCTCCACACCCCTCTTCATCACCTTGAGTTCGCTGGGGTGAGGCGTAGCCCGACGCTGCAGCCCCTGCAGCGGGCACAGGGGTGAGGGGTGGGGCAGGGCAAGGGTCCGCTGGGGTGGGAAGGCAGCCAGTCCAGGCACCGCACCCACCCATACCCGTTTCTCTGTGGCGGCTTCCTCGGCATCCTCGTCGCCTGCAGGGGCCTCCAGGAACTGGATGACGCTGACGCGGCTGAGCGGGGCGTCACTCCAGCTCTCAGAAGGGCTGCTCCGCTGCCCCGGGTCCTCTGCGGAGGCACGTGTCAGAGGGAGCCCCAGCGTCGCCCGAGGCTGTGCCCACCCTGGGTGGCCCCCACCTGGACCTACCAAGGCTGGGTGGGGGCTGCTGGGGCAGCAGATAGCAGGTGAGCACCTTCTCGCCCGTCTGGGCATCATCCTCAGTCTGGAAGCGGAGCATGGGCTGCGCCTGGTTCTCAGCCAGCCACAGGGCCTTCAGGTTAAGGTGCGTGAGCGCGAACGGCAGACTCTGCAGCCTGCAGGCCAGCGGCGCGGTCAGCCGAGGGGCCGCACAGGCGCCGTCAGCTCCGCAGACCGCGGCAGGGCGGGCGCGCGCTCACCGGTTCCCGGCCACGTCCAGCACGTGCAGCTCGGCCGTGCGGGCGAGCTCGGGCGGCAGGACAGCCAGCCGGTTGTCCCTCAGGGAGAGGACACTGAGTGCCACACAGCCTCCAATCTCAGGGGGCAGCACCTCCAGGCGGTTCCGGTCCACGTTGAGGTTGGTCAGCTTGGTCAGCTTCCCCAAGGAGTGGGGCAGAGCCTGGCCGAGAGCAGGGAGGGTCAGAGAGCGGCCGCAGCCTGCCAGGAGCGTAAGAAGGAGGATGCATCCCCGCAGATACCTAGCTCCCACCGAACAGCAGCATCCCCACCCTTGCTCTAGGTGCTGTGGGTGCCCCCCATCCTCTCATCTCCTGCGCTAACTGTGAAACCGAGCCCACCGTCAGCAGGTTCTCCGTGAGGATCAGCTCAGACAGGTTCTCACAGTCCCCGATGGCCTCGGTCACCTCGCACAGACGGTTCTGGTCCACCTTCAGGATGGACAGCTGCTTCAGCTGACCTGGTGTTGGGAAGATATGGCAACACGACTCATGGCGTGAAGCCCCGCCACCCAGGCAGTGGAAACAGCCTGCCCCTCACCTGCCTCCAGCCCCCGAAATGCACAGACCCATGCTCACCCCTCCCTGCCATCCTGTTGCAAACCTGACCACATGCCCTAGCTGCTGACATCGTTGTCAATCCCCAGACGCCGGGCCCTTCTGGGCCCCACCTTCGTGCCCTCGCGAGCTCACCATCCCCAATCACCTCCACAAGCTGCCTCGGCTCCTCAGACACAGCACTGGTCACCCCACCCCGGCCTCAGATTGGCTTTCCCATCCTCAGGGATTTCCCCGACAGCCTGGCAGAATAAGGGTCCTGCCCCAGGAACCTCTTCCAGGCCCAGTTTTACCACCAGCCACTCCCCTCCCAGCACCCAGACCAGCACTAACCGATGCCGTCAGGAAGCCGCTGCAGCAAGTTCTGTGAAAGCAGCAGGTCAGTAAGCAGCACCAGCCCGCCGAGCTCCGCAGGCAGTGCCTCCAGCCGGTTCTCCGACACATCCAGGCACACCAGGCGCCGCAGGTTCCCGAGCTCCTGAGGGTGGGCGCAGAGGGTCAGGGAACCAATAGGTGTGAGGCGGGGGGAGCCACACCCTCACTCACCGGAGGCAGTGCCGACAGCTGGTTCCGGTCCAGCCACAGCTCACGCAGGTTGGGCAGGGCCCCCAGAGTGTCAGGCTGCAAGAACAGATAAGGACAAAGTGACGGCCAAGGCTCACCTGCCCTGCCTGGCCCTTCCCCAACCACGATGGCCCCACCCTCTCCACACCAGCACTTCCAGATCGTTGCCTCCCAGATCCAGCTGTTCCAGCTTGACCAGGAAAGACAGGGACCTGCAGAAGGAACAGAGCCGGTTCTGTCATGGCTGCACAGCATGGTCATTGGGGCCACAGCCCAAGCTGGCTGTGAGAGGGGCTGAGCTCACTCACGCAGGCAAGGACTTGAGCAAGTTCTCCCGGAGCTCCAGGGTCACCAGGTTGGCAAGGCTGAAAGAGGTCAGGGCGGGGCGTGAGGTGAGAGGTGCAGGTGGTGCTCTGCTCCCCACCCAAGGGGGCACTTACTTGCCCACGTCTCCAGGAAGCGCCTGCAGGGATACATCGTTCAGGGCCAGATGAGCCAGGCTTCGGAGCTGAGTGAAGCCTTCAGGGAGCCTACGCCAGAGGAAGGGGGGACCTCAGATGCCCAGGCCAGGGCTGAGGACCCCTCATCCCACCTCCACCCCTGCTGTGGCCACACCTACCTGGACAAGGGGTTCCCACTGAAGTCTGCAATCTCCAGGGCTTTGCAGAACTTAATGCTCTCAGGGATCTCAGGGATGTCTGCGACGGAAGAGGGGTCACCATGGAGAGAACCCACAGCCTCCAGGAGCTAAAGCCCTTCCTGCTGCCCTCGGACTCGCCCCCAGACCCGCCCCAGGCTCCACACCGTTCCGGGACACATCCAGCTCCACCAGCTGCATGAAGTTGGCCACCTCTGGGGGCAGGCGCTGGATCTCGTTGTCACTCAGACCCAGCTTCCTCAGGTTTAGCAACCGAAAGAAGGGCTGTTGGGGGGGGGGCGAGGTCAGGGGTGAAGAGCAGGCAGCAGGGCCTCCCTGGTCCTCTGCCTGCTCCAGGCCACACAGGAACCCTGGTTCTGTCCCACCACCCCGGTCTGCAGTAAGAAAAGCAAAGAAACAAAAACTTGCGGGCACACCCTTTGGTTTCCGACTCCCTGACTTCTGTCACCTGGTCCGTTTACGTTACCTCAGACGTGACCCCTGCCACAATGCTGCCATGTAACTGACCTTACGTATTCAGGCCTTAGCGGAGAAATCACCTCTTTTTTCTGACCCCACGAGACCCTGTTTCTTGCTTTCCACCCACCCAGCAAGTGAGCCCTCCAGGACCTGTGCTGGTTTTTGCTACTGCACCCCAGAAACCGGCCCAGCCTGAGCCTGTGACAAGAACTTGGCAAGTACCAAAAAAAATGTACAATGAAAACAACAGAGAACCACAGGTACTCGTGGTGCTGAGGGTGTGCAGGGGCTACAGTCAATCTGTGGGAACTGGAAATGACCATGAGCAGCCCTGGTCCAAGCCCAGAGTGGAGCCACGCCCTTTGTGGTATGCAGCCCCCAGGCACTGGGCCACTTAGCACCCCATCTCCAAGAAGGAAATCCTTTTGTGATCTGCTTCCTTTAACCTCCTCTCCCAAGTGTCTTTAGAAGGAAAAAAACAAGCTGCTCGGGAAGAAACAAGACACTAGAGGTGAACGGGACACAAACTTGTCACAGACAAGAACCTTAAGAAGGCTTCCCCTGCTCCCAACCCAGCACCAGGAGGAGGAGGAAGACAGACCAGACAGTAGGCTGGGTTCCCCACCTCTAGAGCGATCCAGCAAGTTCGCATCCACCAGCCACGCCAGGTTCCCCTTCCACCCCAATACCATCTGCCTGCCCCTACGGTTTTCAATCTGCAACTCCTCTAGGCTGTGACCATCCCCGCCCCAAGGCGGGCACCTGATGACCCTAGCCACCTGGTGCCAGCGCCAGCGATGGGTGAGGAGGGCGGGGCCTGCAGGGGTGGGGCTCTAGCCAGTAAGAACCAGCAGGGCCGGCTGGAGGCTGCGGTGTCCCGCCCGGGCCAGCGCCTGCTGAGGGTTCGGACAAGCGAGTGGTCGCGGCGGGGCCAACCCTGCCGACCGCGGGCGAGGGCTGGACGGGGGACAGGTCCGAAGGCCGCTCACCTTGGGCAGCTCGCGCAGCTGGTTGGCGTCGAGGAGTAGCTCCTCCAGGCTGCGGCTGTAGCGATAGATCTCCTCGGGCACGGCCTGCAGCGAGCAGTGCCGCTTGTCCACCGACTCCACGTGCCGGTTGCAGCGCCACAACGGGATGCACTTGAGCATGGTGCGGACGTGTGCGGGCGGGCGCGGGCTCCGGCGGCGGGCGGGGGGCGGGGCTCGGCCCGCATGAGCGCTGGGCCGGCCGGGGCGGGGGAGGAGCGGGGGGCAGCCGGGGTGGCGGCGGCGCTGGGCCCGGCCCGCGCTCGGAACGCTCGGAACGCTCGGACCGCAGCGGCTTGGGCGGGGGGCGCGGCCAGGCCGATGCTCAGACTCTCAGCAGGCGGCGGCGGCTCCGCATCCCGCCCGGCCCACTTGACCCGGCCCGTCCACTCGTCCGCCGCTGTGCCGCAGCCGGAACCGCCGCCGCTGCCCGCCGGACTGCCCCGCCGACAACCGCCGGCCGCCGCGCAGCCCGCCGGGAAGCCGAGGCCCGCCCTCGCCGCCGGGAACTGCAACCCCCACAAGGCCCCGCGGCGCCGGTTCCTCCGAGGACCCGTAGCAGTCCCGCGCATGGCCTGTCGGGAAACACGGCTCCCGCCCCCCCCCCCCGCCCTGGCGCAAGGCATGGTGGGAACCGAAGTCCGCTCAAGGCCTGAGCTCCCGGATGCCAGCACCTCAATGGTGCCCGGGCCAAGGCCTCCTGCTGCCTCTCCCCAGGGCTGGCCTCCCGACCCCAGCCCGCCGCCCCTCCCACCGGGATGTGGGCTCCCTGAGGGCAGGACGCCGGGAGAGGCGACACTCCATTTGTCTGGTGGACTCAATGTATCCCGGGACTTCAGGGGCTCTGGGCCAGCCTTCTCCCAGCACTACCTGTGCAAATGAAAGTGGAGACCCCGCCTACCAGGAAAGCCGCCCCTACCCATCAGGCTGGGTCCTCTGCTACCCTCAGTACTAAGGAACCAAGCAGCCCCTGCTGATACTGGTGAATGCCTTCCTCCCCCGACTCAGTTCTTGGCCTCCAAAGCCCACTGCCTCTGCACAGCCGCGGGCTTGTCCTGACGCCCACCCAACCCCCACGGGAGCCAATAAGCACAAGACCACTGTCAGACAGCAACGCTCAGGGCCAGCAGCATCTGCACCTTTATCCACAGGCTGGGCGGCTGGGCCCAAGATACCACCAAGAATCACTCTATAAAACCCAGAGGAAACAAGGAAAAATTAAAAGTCCAAGGAATGGGGCCAAGGTCACGCAGAGAGGTCACTGTTATCAAAACGCTCCTGGTCATACACTTCCGCCACCACCTTGCGGCCAGCAAACCAGCGCCCATTGAGAGCCTGGATGGCCTTGTGAGTCTCAGAAGCCATGGAAAACTCCACAAAAATCTTGACAATGATCTCCGCGTCCTCCTCCTCGCCCTGCTTCTCCTGGTAGATGATGACACGGTTGACAGCACCAAACTTGCCACATTCCTCAGTCACCTCCCCCTCCAGGTCGTCATCGATGTCCTTGGGGTCCACCATGTTGCGCAGAACCATCACTGTGGACTGTGGGAGGGACAGCTGAGAGCTGTGGCTAGCCGGACCACCCGATCCTGCCCGGCCCTACCCCCACCCGCCGGCCCCACCGCCCACCTCCTGCTTGCGGAGGAGCTTCTGCATCACCATGTGGCGGGCACTGCTGCCTGAGATGCTCATGTGTTCCTGCTCACTCAGCATCTCCGGCCTCTCTGACTCAGGAAACAGCTCTTCCTCCTCCTTCTCTTTCTTGGGCTCCAGGAGGCCGAGTGTCGGTGGGCTGGCCAGGATGGGGTTCACCACTCCCACAGAAGGAATGGTGACCGGAATGGGAGGCCGGGCTGGGGTCACACCTGCAGCAAATCCACCAGGTCCAGTAGTCACCTTCCCCACCTCTGCCATTCCCAAGAAGGAGCACAGCTGAACTGCTGGGGGCATGGAGGGCTCAGGCCGCTAATTAAGGGCTTCGGGCCCAGAGGAGAGGAGCAGGGGAAGGAGGAAACCTCTGACCCGCCCAGGCTCACCTGTGATGACTCCAGGGGCCTGGGCAGCCATGACAGCCTGGGGCAAAGCCCCCAGAGGCTGGGCCAAAGTCAGTGCAGGGGACACCAGTCCAGGTGTGGCTAGGGTACCCAGTACTGCTGCTCCAGCCACTGCTTCCTGCAACCCGAAAGGTCACTGTGCTTAGTCCCCGGTCTGGCTGTCTCCACTCAAAACCACTCTAACAGCCAGTCCCCAAAGGATCTGGGAAGGGCCTGTCAACCACAATTGAACCCACACAACTGCACCAGCCCTCACCTGAGCCGTAATCTTGGCTGTGGCTGCAGCTGCGGCCACAGCAGCAGCAGGTGGGAGGCCTCCAGGTGTAGCAGGTGTAAGCAGGGGCATGGGGGGTGTGACAGCCTTGCCCACCCGCAAGTACTGTCCACCCAGGTCAAAAAGGTTCATGGAAGACACGGCATCCTGGGATGACTGGGCCTTCTCATATTCTGCAAGGCAGGAGCAGCAGTGAGGGCCAACCAGTGTCGGGTGGGTCCCCGGCCCCACCCCGCCCCCACCCCCGCCTCCCCAAGCTCACCAATGAAGCCATAGCCCTTGTGCTTGCCAGTCGTGGGGTCTCGAGCCAGCGTGCAAGATTTGATCTTGCCGAAGGCCTCAAACACACTCTTGATATCATCGTCTGAGAGGTCCTGGTGCACAGAAGCCACATAGATGCGGTTGAAGGCTCGTGCCTCCTCAGCCAACTGGTCTATGATGGGCTGGGCCTGCCCTATGTTGCTGGGCCTGCCCACCTGAGGGAGAGGCAGGAGATGAAGAGCCCCCAGTCAGACCAAGCCTGGTCACTCAGGCTCCTGGCAGCACTGCTGTGCATCTCCTGGGTGACTAAAGACAAAGCTCTCCACACACCGACCCCAAGTTCTGCCTCCCTGGCCCTCACCTTGATGTTCCTGCCTCCCAGCATCACAGAGTTCATCTGCTCCAAGGCTAGCTGTGCGGCTTCTGGGACTTCGTACTCCACGAAAGCAAAGCCCTGGACACAGGAACACATTGTTAGGCCAGCAGAGCCAGGGCAGGGGCAAAGTGGGACAGACCGACTCTCACCTTGTGCTTCATGGTGACGGAGTCCCAGGACATGTCAATGCTCTTAATGGGCCCAAAGGGGGCAAAGGCCTGGCGAATGGTGTCCTCCCCCAGCTCATAGTAAATGGAGCCCACGTAGACCCGGCACATGATGGCCAGTGCCCGCTGTCGCTGAGCTGCCATCTGAAGCAGGACACAAGGGGAGAGAGAGCCACTGGCTTGTGAGGGGGTGGCAGGAGGCCGGGCAGCCCATTCCCCTCCTGGCCCACCCACCCGCTCTGCTGTGGGAAGGGCTCCCCACACGGCAGTGTGGTGCAGGCTCAGCCCCTGCAGTCAGGGTGGTGGGGGTCAGCACGACCCCACCCCATGGAAGGAAAGCCAGGCCCAAAAGCAGGACGTGGACACACCCTGGCCCACCCGGGTCCCAGGCAGACTGGCAAAGCTGACAGTGGTCCGAAGATAGGGCCACACGCCCTCCAGTCTGGGGCCAGGCACCTGGGTGGGCTGGGAGATCCTCCCAGGGTCCTGGCCAAGTGCTCCGACAGAGAGGGAAGGGGAGCTGCCCAGGCTGCAGGGACCCACGGGTGTGGAGGCAAGAGAGGGGGCAGAAGACAGGGCAGATACCGCCCAGAAGAGACCCCAGGGAGAGGGTCAGGAGCCTGGACAGGGGCTCCCTGGAGAGAAGACGAAGAGCAGCCACCGGCCCAGGGCCGACTCGGGCTGGGGCTTGGTGCTCTGCAGGCCCCCGTGCTGTGAACCCTCATCAAAAAGGGCAACCTACTCCTAGGGACATCGGTAAGTGGCAGAACCTCCAAAAGGAGAAGCCCCAGGGCCCTGCTTGGGCAGACGCTGCCTCCACACTGGGGCAAGCTGCAGTTGTGCTCCCCATGCCCTGGAGCAGTGCTCCCACCCTGCTGCCTCACGCACCACATGCCAGGCAGAGCAGGGAGGATCCCAGAGCCGCTTGCAGTGGGCCACCAAGAGGAGCCAGGCCTGGGGAGGAGACCACAGGCCCGGGGCAGGCCAAGGAGACAGGGACCTGGTTCTAGCCCCTTGACAGGGGATCCTGTGCCCTCATAAGGTTCCCTATAACCAGAGGCCAGTTTCTTTCTTTAGATACACCAAGTGGCCCAGTTTAGGCCAGGCCTCCCCATCACTCAGAAGGGATCCTAAAAGTAAGGTCCACATCTCCCCCAAACTAGATTTTCCCCCAAACAGGACGTCCCCCCTCAAACTAGGCTCTTAACAAATAAGCCCTGCTGAGACCAAGGACCATCCCCCAAAGGTGGCATCACGTCCCCTCTCGCACCAGACACCCCAGACATGGAACCATCTGCCCCTCAGGTCAAAGTTCCCCAAGACAGGAGTACATCTCCTCTTTAGTGTGGGCTCCCCAACAGCAAGTGTGCCAAGAGCCCTCTCCCTGGCTTGTCCCACAGACAGACGCTTCCTAGAGAGAACACTGGGTCTGTCCGGCCTTCAAGGACAGGGCCATGGCTCCCCATGAGAGCAGCATGACCAGGGACGGACCCCAGAGAAGGCCATGTTTCCCACTTCAGACTCCCCAGAGTGGGGCCTGGCCTCCTCCTTAGCCTGCCTCTGGGGGATGGGGGGCACCTCCTTCCCAGACTCCTCTGCTGATGGCAGCCAAGGCCACAGCCACGGCCACTGCCTGCTCCCTGGCCAGGTGGCCTCTACACCTTGCTGCAGCCAGGCCCGAGGCCCAAGTCCTTGTCCTTCCCTCTCTCGTTTGCTTGGGTGCCCCCAGCCCCCCAACCCATCCATCCGTCCTCCCTCCAGGGTTTGACGGGGCCGTGAGATAAAACCCTTCTCTCCTCGGGGGCCTGACCCAACCCAGGAGCCCAAGCAGCCTGGAGACTGGCGGAGCTGGAGGCCCGGACGGTGCACCCTGTGCGTGCAGGCGGCATGGGTGCAGGTGGGCCTGGCATGGGCAGCTACCCTCCTGGCCGGCTGCCCTCCGCAGTTACCTGGCCGGTTAGTTTTAACGCGGGCCCTCGTTAGAGCAGAGCAGATGCAGGCCTCCCCAGGGGCGGTCCTGGGGTGGGAGCCCCCCACACCACTGGCCCTGCCACGCCTGGCGCTCTGCTGCGCTCGTCCCGAGCTGGCGGGCAGGGCCGGCTAGGGGAGCAAGGTCCCCAGCACGCGGGCTGCACTGCCCCCCTCTAGCCCTGACTAAGGACATGAGCCCCGGAAGAAGTGAGCATGTCTATTGACCGATTGCAAAGGTGAGAGAGGATCTCCAAAGCCCATTGTCACTGCTGCCATCTGAAAGACAGTAAAGACAGAGTTCAGTCTGTTGGAGCCGAGCAGTCTCCGCTCTCGTCACACCTCACGCAGACAGCGGCAAGGCCCGGAGTCCCCGCCCTGCCAGGAGGCCCACCTGCCTTCCCACACTGCCGGCCAGGGCCGGCCGCCGGCACCTGCCCAGGGGGGCCTCAGAGCCCCAGGTGCCCCGCCCCACAGCCTGGCCGGCGGGGGCAGAAGGAGGGGGGAGGAGGAGGAGAAGAGGAACGGATGGAGCATGGTGAAGAGCCAGAGCATTTCCTGGCAGTGTGAATGTCTGAGGGTTGGGCGGGGGCAAGGGGCTCAAGGCCCAGGGACCAGTCAGCCTCACCCCGTCCTCTTCCCCACAGCTGCTGCAGCCTCCGGCCACACATCTAGAACAGGGCCCCGTGGAGGCACCCCCAGCCTGTCCTCTCAGTCCTGGGCCCCGGGCCGGTGGCTGGGACTCACTGCAGCAGGGGTGGGGGCCTGGCTGCGCTTATCCAAGGCCGTGGGGGCGGGGAGGAACCCCTCTACATGTGGCACCACCAGCCATGCAGCCTCAGGGCACATGGGCTCAGGGGTGACCTGAAGCCACAGTCTGAAGTCCAAGAAGAGGAGCCACCTGGGGAAGGGAGGGGGCGCAGGCCTACAGAGGAGGGGTGGGAGGGGGCCGTGGGCGCTCAACAGGTGGGGAAGGCTGGGCCACTCGTGCCTCAGGGAGAAACCCGGGCGTCCCAAGGAGGAGTCCTTGAGAAACCGAGCACCACGACACCTTGTGGGGACGGCCGCAGGCACAAGAGAAGGAAGAGAAGGAAAAGGAGGTGGTGGAGGTGGCGGGGAGGGGCGGCCGAGGCTCCCCGGCCCAGGCGGGGCGGGCGGCCTCCGGCGGAGCCAGCACCACAGCCGGAGGGTGGGGCTGGGCAGCTCACCTGCAGGTTGGTGAGCTGCTGCTGCTGGTGTGCGATGGTCTGCTTCACCAGCACGCTCTTGATGCTCTGCTCCATGGCATACTTCTTAGCCTGCGAGAGAAAGTGGTGAGGAGCACTGGGGGGCCCGGCCTGTGGGAGACGGGCCCTCCTCTGCCCGACTGCTTCCCCAGGCCCATGGTGCCCCGGGAAGTACACTCTCACCTTCTGGAGGGCCTCCTGCTGCTCAGGCGTCAGGGGAGGCAGTCCCAGCTTGGCGGCTGTGCTCTGCCCGTTCTCCATCTTGATGGAGTCTGTCCCCTGGTGGTGGGGAGCAGGGACGTCATTAAGAACCAGTTCAAGACCTCCTTCACGGGGCTCCAGAAGCCCCACCCAATCCATCTCCCCCTACAACTGCACATGGCCTCCAGCTCAGCCTGTCCCCAGAGACAGAAAGGGCCTAGCACAAACTCTCTCCTGCCTGGCCTGGACGCAGGTCTGCCCACCTTACATTCCTATGCCTACCGCAGGCCTGTCTCCTCCAGAACGACGAGCAGGACACACACTTAGGTAGGCAGGTACCTTGGGGGCCCTTGGCCAACCCAGAGCTGCTGCAGGCCCCAGGCCCCTGAGGTGTCACCAAGACAGGCAGCAAGTAGTCAGAGGGGCCCAGCCCTCGTGGAACCTGTCCCACACTGAGAGAGAGCTGGCCTCAGCCAGTCTCTGAGGCAAGGGTGGGGACCAGGACTCTATGGATATACTGGGACTCACTCCTGGACGGCCTGACACCCAGGCCCTCACATCTTCTCACGGCCCTAGCCATGGCCACAGACTCGGTTTCCCTACTCCGGATGGGTTTTGGCGACCAATCAGAGAGCAAGAATGGGCAAGGGCCTCCCTCCCAGCACACCTCTGTGCAGTACCATATCCCCCATCCCCGCACACTGTAAACACTGCCCGGACAGTTGCTGTCCTAGGCCATGACAGCCCCAAAGGAGGGTTCCAGCCCACTTTAGCCAAACTCCTCCCTGGGCTGACCTCAGTGCCCCGGGAAGAGAAGCCAGGAGCAGATCAGACTGGGGGTGGGGGGGCGCAACACCAAAGTGGACACCTGCTAGCACCCTAGGCGAGCACAGGGACGAGGAGATGCTTTGGCGGTAGTGGTGGCAGGCTCCCAGCCCACTGCAGACAAGAGGGGCGCTACTAGGATTATGTTTACATGCCTTCCATCAAAATTCGTTTCTAAGCTCTTTGCAGAGGGAGGAACACAACTGTGTGAGCTGGAAGAGGAGCACGGCCACCAGACCAAGGAGAGCACTGTGTCAGGGATCAGAGCACACCTGACTATCCACCAGCTGCTCCAGAGGGGGTGTTCTGCGGCCCCCAGCACCAAGCCTTGGGAAAGACAGCAGAGAAGAGAGGCAGGCCCCCAGCACAGGAGTGATGAGCAAGGACAGAAGTACAAAGGAGGCAGAAAGGGGCTGGCTGACACACCCCCCAAAACCACCATCCTAACCAGCTGGAGTGCTGGGTTTGTTTCCAGCACAGGGTCAAAGGGCAGAAAGCCCTGGAGGCCCCTCCTCTGGCGACCCAGTCTAGCTCCTGGGAGGCTGTCCTCTCTGCTCTCGGAACTGGCCCCAAGCCCAGTTCTCCTTAGTGGAATAGAGGCCCAAGAGCCAGGGGCTCTGGTTCGAGAGCAGGCTGTCACCATGGTAATCAATGCCAACCCCCTCTCAGCCCCTTAGCAACTTTTCAATCTCTTCTTTGTCTTGATAAACAAAAGGCCCTTCTCCTCCCAACCAATGGCTGGCTGGATAGCCAACCAGGGTCGGGGAGGGCTGGCTAGAGGGACAACCTGGCTCCCTTGGCCATCAGCTCCAGCCCCCATAACTTCCCAGGGCCCAGGCTGCATACCATGGCCCTCACCCATGTGTGCTGGCAGGCCTGTCCCCAACAGGCCTCCAGGCCACCTTGTTGAGCCCCTACAGGAACCCTCTGGAGGCAGGTGCTGCCATGGAGAAGCATAAAGAATCTTATTACCCAGCGACAAGGCCCAGCTTCCCCACAAAGGACACACGCCCCTGGGCCAGGCGACCAGAACAGGACAGGCTCTCCCACGCCCAGCTGGAAGCCCTGTCCCAGCCCCCAAGACCTGTGCTTTGTTTTATATGTCATTTTGTTTTGCTGTTTTATTCAAATTAGAGACCTAAAGTGAAACTCTGTATCTCTGGCTCTTAACAATACTCTGTATATTCTGCAACAGCACTTCTACCTTTCTGCAGGACACCAATGGCTAAGTGCAGGCACCGGCCGAGGTGCATGCCCCACCTGACCATAACCACCATCTGCCTGGTGTCTGAAGACAAACGAGGCTGTGACCCACTACAGAAGCAGGGCAGACGCTAAGTGCAGGCAGGGAGGAGGAGGCTGGAGCCAGGCCAGAAGCTGGCCAGCTGGTGAGACAAGCATCTCTGCCCAGAAGGCAGAAAAGAGTCCCTTGGGCTCCTCCCGCCCCATCCCTAGCCAGGTCTCTCTGGGCCCAGGGACACGCAGGCAGGCAGGCAGGCGGGCGGGCAGGCAGGCAGGTGGGCAGGCAGGCAGGCGGGCGGGCCTGAGGGCGAGAATGCTTAAGGTCAGTACCTGTGGAGGTTTCCATTTGTCTCCCGCTGCCACCACTGCCGCCGCCGGCTCGGACCCCCCTCCTTGCTGGCCATTGACCTGCTGTAGGCAGGAAGGAGATGCTGTAACGGACATTAAAAAGACCCAGCCACCCAGGCCCTCTCTCACCTTCCCTAGTTAAGAGCTGAGCTCCACATGGACCAGCAAGGGAAGCCAGGCAGGGACACAGAGAGGGACCAGCTCTGACTTGGCCCCTGAACATTCCTGACGCTGCCCCATCCCACCTCACCCTGCCCATTCCTCCAGCACACCTGCAGCTGCCCAGCACCCTGGCACAAGGGGCTGGCCTGGCAGAAACCACAGCAGAATCTGAGACAGCCCCGAGTTGGCAGCTAGTCCCCAGAAGGGACAGAGAGAAAGCAAAGCTGGGCTCCTGCCCCAGGCCAAAGGAAAGGCACCCTCCCCGGGCCTGGAGCTGCTCTCTGTCCACACAGCTGAGGTCCTAAAGATCAGTTCCTTTCCTGCTAGCAGGCTGGGCCAGGCCGGAGAGGACAAGTAGACAAGGGACACACATGGCTGTCTCCCTCATTCCCTCCTGAAGCAGACGGGGACACCTCTCTAGCACCCTGTACACGTTAGGCCACCCACAGCTCAGCGTCAGTCCCAACACCTTCACGGTCTCTTGCCTGGGCCAGGTGGCAGGCCCCTCCGGAAGACAGCTCTGAGGACTGCCCTCTGAGTGGCAGTGCCAGGCAGGTGGTCTGCACATGTAAGCCTCCCTCCCCAAGCAAACTGCCCAGGGCTATCTAACTCTAGTAAGGTGGACAAGAGCTTGGCCACACCCAGCCCTCCCCAAGAGGGGCTCTGGAGCACTGCCATGAAAAGCCAGCCCAATAGAAGAAGGAGCTTCTGCCGCAGCTTAGCAGGGTGTCAGGGCAAAGACAGGCCAAGGGCAGAAGGGGGGCAACATCACAGGGATAAGGTCTTAGCAGAAAGGCCTTGAGACCTTCCCCACCTTCTCAGAAGCCACACAGCACAAACTCACTCGCAGCTCAAGGACACATCCCAGACATCTGGAACACAGAGGGCAGCCATGCCCATCCTCGGTGCCTCACACACAAAGCCAAAGGCTGGGTTGATGTGGCCAGAGCATGTCTCAGGAGCTCGAGCCTCAAAGGAGAGATGGCATGCAACCCAAGTGCACTGGAGATAAGGCCAGCGTCACGGAGGCTGTGGCCAACCCAGCCCTGATACTCGCCTAGAATCCCTCTGAACTTGGAACCACTGCTGCTTACACTGTGCCCCAGAGAGAGACCAAGGAAAGGGGGGCCCTCTGCCACAGGCCCCACCCAGTGGGTGAACGGCAGCTGGGAACAGGGTCAGAGTCTAGCTTTCCCCCAAGTCCCATGGCAGCCCTTGGAACACACCCAGAGCAGAGGCTGCCCCTTAAAACCCATAGCAAGAGGCCTCTTCATGTCTGGGGATGCAATCCAACCATAAGACCCCTGTAAATAGGGTCAACTTGAGGGCACATTTATAAATTACTCCCTATTCTCCCAAATTACTGTAATAGTCAACACAGTAACCGGGACAGCACTGAGATCAGAATACAGCTTAGAAGAGACTTCGCAGAAAAATTTAGTCCACAAGGGACTCCATAAAGGACACGCCACCCCATTCATGGCAGAAACAAAGTCCCAGGCCCATGGAGCCTAGGGGTCCATTCCAAGCAGATGCTAAGAGAGCTTGGAGGAAATGGCCATCTACCCTCACAGCCAGTCACATGCTGGCCTCCTAGGGCAATGAACACAGCCGGTAGTGCAGTCACAAAGCCCCCAGCACCAGGCAGCAGTGCGTTGAGGGGCCAGAAGCCCGCTCTGGGGTGGGGGAGGGGTGCAGCCCCTTGATTCTGGGACACAAACTCCTACCCTGCCACTGATCAACAGCCCAGGGCAAAAGGATTATTTCCACTAGAAAACCAGAAAAGTAAGTACTTAATGTCTCCAGACGTAGGGCTCTTCAGGCCTGCCTCCGGGGGCTGGCAGGAAGATTCGGTGAGCAGCTCTAAATACTTAAGGCAATCTCAGCACATGGCAAGCAACCCATAGGGATTATTAGTGTTATCATAACAGCCAGAGTCAAGTCCCCACTGCAGGGCCTTCTGTCTGTTTGGTCCCTTCACATGGTGCCATGTGGTCCACTGCACGGCCAGGCTCTGTGCTGGACACTGCAGATGAAGCACAAGACAGGAGACATGCCAACCAGCACCTACATGAAATCATGTCTGTAGCTAATGAGCGCAAAATCAAGCACAGGGTGGGAAGAAAGGGACTACAAGGCATACTCGGCCATAGCAGCCAGGGAAGTCCTCTCTGAAATGATGTGTGGGCCGGGACCCACAGAAGGAGAAAATAAGCTAACGTGTCCCTGGGGAGAGGAGACGGGTCCAGAGCTCCTGCCAGGTGGAACTCAGGGATGATGATCCCAAGTGGGAGTAAATCCAGGTGTCAAAGGAAAAGGCTGTGGCTGGGTTCTGCAGCCGCCAGGTGGATGACACACCCAAGTGAGAAGAGGCACTTCTGCATCCTCCTGGGTTCTTCTGACCAGATCGCTGTCAGCTGGGTTCAGTGCCCCTCCATCCCACCTCCCACGAGAGCTGAAGCACAGCTTAAGACAGCAAGCCGGGGGGAGGGTATAGCTCAGTGGCACGAAGTGTGCTTAGCAGGTACGAGGTCCTGGGTTTGATCCCCACTACTGCCGTTAAACAATAAATCAATCAATCTAGTTAATTACCTCCCCACCTAAACAAACAAAGACAGCAAACCAACACTGCTCAGCATGCATGGACCACCAGACAGAACATGTTCTTGCTACGCCCAACATGGACAGTAGAAAAGAAGACAAGCCTTCTAGAAGCCTATCCATTCAAAAAGTTAGAAAAGGAACGTGTTAGACCACAGGCTGGACCTCATTTCCAGAAGCTGATGAGGTAAGCCTGGATCTTTACAGTTTATATATGCCTACTAATATACACACATTAATCTCTTGAGGACTCAGATGGGCACTGAACATCCTTATTGAAAACCCCAGCTTAGAGTTCAGGCTTATTGCTCACGTCCACTACTAAGAGGCCACCTGCATCTGGCACTGTGCCACAGCAGAGCTGAGCTACAATTCCCACCTCAGGCCCCATGAGCAAGGGTGCTGCAGGCTCCAGCCTCCAGCGCCCACCAAGGCCGGGGCATGGTGTGCATGCAGCTCTGTGATGCCTGGGGAGACGAGGCACCCACCCTCACTGCCGTCTTTTCCACCTCCACTTTCCCAGGAGTTTTGGTCCTTGTCTCCAAGCCTCCTTCCCTTCACCATCCAACTCTGGTGACTTCACAGTCACCAAGTCCTAACCTTTCCCTCTTCTCTAACTTTCCTCTCACAAAGGTAGTTGCTTCTGCGGCTTCAACAGGAAGCAAGATGTGGCAGAAAGAAAACGAGGTTGGCCAGACCTGAGAATCACACACTGGGCCCTCCCTCTCATTGGGAGTCAGTTTCTGCCCCAGTAAAACAGGTTCAGCCCCCTCACTGGGTGTCAGCCCCCACCTCAGGGCCTGGCCAAGGCAGTCTAAATACACTCCCTGACCCTCAGATGTCTCTCCTATCTGTCCAGCCTCCTGCCACCTACAAAAGTTGCCTTCTCAAACAGGCCTCACCACATCAGTCTGAGTACAGGTTAGGGGGAGGGTGGCAGGTAAACAAAGGGATGAAGCACCGTGTGAAGGGTCCAGGAAGGGAGTCAGTCGCGTAAGCCTGGGAGGAAGAAGAGTGAGGGAAGACTTCACCACGGAAGTGTTATGGTTGCCCATCTATGCTAATCACTCCACGTGACTGCAGGGAGGTAAGCACTAAGCAGGGCTGGAAGGATTCCTTATTCTGGGTGTCCACACCCTACCCCCTACCCTCCCAACTCCCCCAACACGGCTCCTCTAGGAACCCAGTATATGGACACCCGGGGCGGGAACTAGTCTCCAGTGCCCACTAGACCCCCGAAGAGGGCAAGGGCTGCTTCTAGTTCCCCACCGTTCCCAATCCTCGCACAGCGCTTGGGACAAAGTGACTGCTCAAGAAACATGTAATGAGAAATCACGTCTTCCCTTTCTGAGTGGGAACTGCAGGATGTAGCCCTTGTTAGCTGGTAACCATTCTCCGCTGAATATCTGCGGAGAGCAGATTCACAACTGTGTACGCAAGAAACCAAGGCCACCTTCCTCACCAGGCCCGGATCCCCTCCTACAAGCCCCCGCACGCCCAGCGGCCCCCTTCACGTGGGCGGGAGCAAAGACGCCAACACTCTCAGGAGCTCCGCCTTCAAGTCGGGGACACAGGCGCACCCCGTCGGCGGAAGGGAACGACGGCCGCCGGACCCCACCCTGAGACCGCCCGCTGGGGCCTGGCCCGCCGCACCGCAAAGAGACCCGGTTCCGGGAGCGACAGGGCCCCCAAAACGCAGCCATGGCCCGAGCCGCCCGAGGCCCTCCCGCTCTGGCCGCCGGAAGCTCAAGCTTGCGGGCCGGAAGCTGCGACCGCAGGCCAGCCCCCAGCCTCGTGCCCGCCTCGCCCCCGCCCCGCCTCCGCCTCGCGCGGCCAAAGGCCGCGGGAGCTTGCGCGGGGCCCGGGAAAGACCGCCGCGTCCCCGGGGAGCCCTTGGCGCCCAGGCCAGGCCGACAACCCGCTCCCGCCACGTGAATAGTGGCCCGCGGTCACGGGGGTTTCACTTACTAGAGCTATGGTCGCCGTCGCCATCTTGCGCCCGTCGCGGCCGCCGCGCGCGCGCCACACGCTTCGGCTTCTACCGCGGTCTCGCGCGATCTGGGCGCCGGCGAAGACGCCCTCGGAAGGATGGAACTCTCGCGATAAAGGTGCTTTCTCCAGAGACGTGGAAGGAAAAGGGAATGCGCTTCCGGTGCCGGGAGAGACTGTTAACGCTCGGAGAAGGGCGGCCGGAAGGGGCGGGGCCTGGTCGGAGGCGCGGAACGCTGTCGGGGAAGCGGTCGGGGGCGGGGGCGATGGCCGGCGCACTCCGCCGCCCCACCCTCCGCCCGCCTCTGTCCGGCCCCATCACGCTCTCGCTTCGCCCCCTCGCCGCCCTCTGGCTGCTGCTCCATTTCTCAGCCTCCTTCACAGGAAGACGTAGGTGATGGCCCTCCTAGGCACCCGAGGCAGGGCACAGGACGGCCGGATCCCCTCCAGGGCGTGAGTTGAGAGAGGTGACAAAGAATCACTGTATTTCAGACTCAGATTTCGAGATGCATCTCCTTTGCATCATAACAGCTCTGAATGTGCCTACCCATGGGTGGGGTGTCCTCACTTAATTGGCAGCATTTTCTCTTTCGTAGTGGTTCATAAAACAGTAGTGCATCTTAAAACTGATGGCGTCGTAGAGTCAGTGGTGAGAGACAGGCTTGTGACCCAGTCCCGTGGGAAAGGCGTGCGCGGGAATCTCCTTAGTTCCCGAACTGCTTGAAGGCTCCAGGTGTCCATCCTTGGCGTGGAGCTACCCCGGACGTTTGCTGCATGCCACACCCATTCCGAAGACCCTAACTCAGTGAAGCTCAGCCCTGAGAGTGCCAGCTTAGCAACTTTAGTCTGCCCGAGGCAGCAAGGTGTCTCCCCCAGCTAGGCAGGTCTCTTCTCAACCCTGGGAGTGTAACATGAAATACAGACCCCCCTAGTGAAATACGACAATATTTTCCTCATCTCCCTTCCCTCTAAAATGATAGGGAAAGGATTTTATAAAGTCAGAAACCCCTGAAGACAAACAGGTGGACTATTGTGAAACTGGAGGAAGTGGACGGTGGGAGCTGCTTGGGCATACTGGAGGTCAGTGTCCAAGTCCAAGGGGTGGTTCATGAAAGTGCAGTTGTGAAACGGGACTCCAGACCTCAACCCCTACCTGCAGTGGCTGGGAGGTGAGCTCCAGCAGAGGCGCTTTCAGGGTTGGCCATTGAGGGAAGGTCCTATTCCGTAAGTGGGGGAATAGGTGGAATCCCCACCCTGTCTGCCACGTCCATTCCTGGCCCCCAGCACGTGTCACCCACAGTCCTCAAAGAGATGTGCACCTCTCTGTAGTAGCTTCCAACTCAAAAGGAAAGCCTGGCAGCTGGGAGGTAGTCAGGAGAATGGCCTGGCTAGATCCCTGACCTCCACACTCACCAGGCAATAAGCCCCAACCACTAAGATCATCTCATTTCGCCCTTAAATGCAACTGGGCAACCCAGGATCACCAGACATGTGAGGAAGAGGACAAAAGCAAAAAAGGAAAAGGGGAGGGGACTCAATGAACAGAGCCAATAAAGCAAGCAGAAGAAGGAAAAGAGAACAGCTAAAACCATGTCCTCAGAGATGTTAGAGAGGATGTTGCATCCAGAAACAGTAAGAGGCCATGGCGGGGAGGGGATAGCTCAAAGGTGGAGCACGTGGTGCTTAGCATGCACAAGGTCCTGGGTTCAATCCCCAGTGCCTCCGTTATAAACAAACATACCTAATTACTTCCCTCCAAAAAGTAACAAATATAGTAATAAAATAAAACTAAAAAGAGGCTATAAGGAAAGAGCATTCAGCAGATGAGAAAGAGCACTTACAAATGAAAAATATGAGAGGCAAATGAACAGTTAAAGAGAAGGGCTGAAAGATAAAGTTAAAATCTTTCAGAATGAATGGCAACAACAAAAACCATGCAGCCAGAAAGCAGCGAATGGAGCCATAAGCATACTGGTCAGTCCTCCCAGTACTTGGAACTGGCCTGGTATCTCAGCGGTCTTCACAAGGCGGGGCTGGCTGGGACCTGCCACCACCACGGGGGAGGGGGTGCTTTTGCTTCTTCCTCGTGGCAGGTTCCCCTGTGAGATCAGGCCTTGAAGCATTCAGAGCTCTCCTGTGCTGTGTGCACTGCTCCCCTTCCTGTTCAAAATGAACTCGCACAACCTCACAGCAGCCCCATGGAGTGGGTACCATTATTATCCCCATTTTTCGGGTGAGGAAGTGGAGGCACAGCCCAGTATCACACAGCAAGAGTGAAGCAGCAGAGGGGCTGCAGAGCCTATGCCCTGAACCAGCACTCAAAAAATAAGTCCAACATCTAATTAAGAGTTCCAGAAAATGAGGAGAGGAAAGAAATACCAAAAAGGCAGAGAAAATTTCCTAGAACTGAAGGGTTGGGATCTCTGGACAACAGATGAAAGAAAAGGTCTACATCAAAACAACACTGAAAATTTCCAAGGTACTTGGGTAAAGAGAAAATCGAGAAAGAGAGAGAGAGAGAGGAAGAGAGAGGGAGAGGGAAGTCACAAAGGGTCAGAATTCCAAAAGGCATGGGAGTGCTTGGGACTAGACGGAAATGACATGATACCCTCAAAATCCTGGGAAGAAGTCCTCTTCAGCCTAGCCCGCATTTGTGCCGAGCTACACCCACAAGCGGACTTGTGAGTGGAATCAGGACAAATGGGCAAAGACGCCACAACCCCCTGTGCGTCCTCTCAGGGAACTGGGAGGGTTTTCCTCCTTCAGCAGAGAGCCAATGAAGGAAGAGGAAAGCAGGGATCCAGACGCGAGAGAAAAGACGCTGGTGAAGGACCAGCCCCTGCCGACAGCTGGGCCTCAGGCCCCAGAACAAGTCTGGGGCAGGGAGTTGGTGGGGTGGGGGCTCCCGGAAAAGATGAAAGTGGTCAATTATGCAACAAACGCCGAGTATTGAGAGGAGGTCCACACTTCTGCAGGAGGATCCAGGGAGGACTCAGTGAGACGTGTGTAGAAAACTAAACTCCCCCAAAAGGCAATTATTAACTGCAGGGAAAACAAAAAGTTGTGCAAGAAATCAAATACAATCCTAGGACACTGCGTTCTCTGCCGGGACCTTGGGAGTGAAGCTGTGATAGTACCCATGACCCTGCACAGACATCTGTCACGCTGGGATGTTGCTGGTCAGGAGGGAGGCCAGTGACTCCCCTTCTCCCAGAGGACACCACAAGGACACTGAATGCCTAATGTAGAAAACCCAATGAAAACCATACATTTTTTAAACACCTGAAGAAACAGCTAAGAGTTGAATTTGGAAAGGATCAGGGTTGGAGACTGCATGTATTATTTATTTATTACTGGTCTAAAAAAATTCCACATTAAAAGTAATATATATATAGCTTTGAAAAGATAAACGTTAAAATGAAAACCTCAGCATAGACATTACATGAAGCAATGGTAGCATTGATCCTTTTGACTTCGGTTTAATTGCCGGCAGTCTGTTACGCACTTGACACTCGCACTATTTAAGAAGATGCAGAATCAGACAGCTTAGCATCAGGACTGCCAACTGGATGTGAAAGTGATTTCAGACTGTAATTTTAAGTTGAAAGGTGTGAGAACTTGAATAATTTTGTAAAGAGTATTGGCATGTTTAAGGTAACTTGAGATTCACTGTATTTATTTGTACATGGAATTATTTGAATGCCTTAGCAAGGTGTTCTGGGTTTTGGCTAGGGCGATGTTGTGGGTGGGTCACGGCCACCCCACCACCCCTGCAGAGATGTCCATGTCCTAATCCCAGAACCTGTGAATGTTACTTCACACAGTAAAAGGAATTTTGCAGATATGATTAAGATTAAGGACTTTGAGGTGGGGAACTTATCCTGGATTATCCGATGTACCTAACTTAGTCACTTGAAGCTTTCTTGCCTGCAGAAAAGCAGACATAGCTCATGAGAAAGACTCAATCTGATGTTGCTGGCTTTGATGATGGAGGAAGGGGCCACGAGCCAAGGGATGTAGCAGCCTCTAGAAGCTGAGAATGGCCTTCAGTTTACAGCAGGCAAGGAATGGGGACCTCAGCCCCATCACTGCAAGGAGATCAGTTCCTGCCCAGTGCCCAGAGCCATGCCTGACACCTGCCAGCCAACAACCCAAAGGAGCAGGCAATGGGTTCTCCCCCAGGACCTCCACAAAGACATTCAGTCTTGTTAACAACTTGGTTTTAGTCTGGTGGGATCTCTGGCAGACCTCTGACCTACAGAACTATAGAAATGTGTTGGTTTCAGCTACTGAGTTTGTAGTAAATTCTTATAGCAACAGAGAACTAATACAGCGGTAAGCCTTTCTTGTTTGACATTTGAAGCGCTTAAAAAGAAACCTGAATGCACTGAATTTATCCATGCAGATTAAAATGTTTGAGGATGATTAAGTTTGAAAATGGAGGGAGGCTGGTCCAAGAGAACCGAGGCTAGGGCAATGGGGAGAGACTGGGAACCAGGAACTGACATCCTTAGGACCCAGGGATGCAGCTGCCTGGGAGGAGATGAGAGAGGCGGGCTGGAGAGGAGGTAGGCGGGGAGGACACCTGACCCTGCCCACTCTGGGCTGAGGCCTGAGGAGAGAAACAGCGCTCAGGAGGAGCTGCAGGAGACAGGAGAGTGTCAGTGTCTGCAGAGGCAGCTGCAATGGAGAGTCTGAGGGGCTCCAGAGGGGGTCTCTCCTGGACAGGGGGTCGGGGGGTGGGGGCCAAAGCCCCCTGGAGCTGGGAACCTGGGCTTCTCCGAGTGTCTCTGCCCTTTGCTTACCCTGCCAGGTCATGGCCCTGCCCCACGCCCAGCGGCGTGCCTGACACCTGCAGGTGCTTTACCATTCGATGAAGGTGGTGGTTCCTTGTGTGGGCCTGTGGTACCAACATGGGATGGACTGTCTCCCCAGGCATACGTCTGTCCAGGGCTGACCCCCAGCACCAGCACTGTGCCGTGGCTCCCCGCGGTCCAGGTACCCTCACACCAAGGGCTTGGTCACTGACCAGTGTCTGGCATGTAACTGAGGCCCGGAAATGAAGGAGGTGGGAGGGATGCTGGCTGCATGGAGGCTGGCTCCTTGCATCCTAAGGACCTGCTGGGCCTAGCCACTCTCCCTACCCCCACCCCCGGCTCCCTCGCCCCCTGATGGGCCCAACCCCACCACCCTCAGCCCACCCCTGGGCCCCTTGGAAGCTCACTAGAGGTGTTTGGTCCACAGCTTCCAGGCACACAGGCAGAAGGCAGCCCCTGGTCCCCCACCCTGACCCAGGGGCCAATGCTGAGCTTCCCCAAATGGGCCGTGGGCTGAGAGGTCTGGTTCCCGGGGCTAGGGGACTGAGGTGCATGATCAAAGTCATGGCTGAGTTCCGCGGTACTTGAGGAAGGTGCTGTCCAGGAAGGCAGCCAGCTTCGTCCGGTCATCCTGCAGGGTGAGAGGGAGGCATGGGGGGACGGAGGGGCGTGGCTCACCCTGCGCACCCTCCCAGGCTAGCTGCACCCAGCCTGCACACCTCATGGACGAAGCCGTAGTACACTAGCTCAGAGGCGAGGTCTTGGGCGCTGTCGGCTGTGGCAGGGGCGAGGGCAAGGGAGTGGGGACAAGGGGTGAGGCTGCAGCCCTGCCTGAGCAGCCCTGTCTCCGCCCCTGCCCAGGTTCCGTCCAGCCTACTTGGGAGCAGGTCATAAGTGAGCTGCCGGTGCAGCCGGTCCTCCAGCACCAGAAGCAGAGTGAGCTGGGGAGGCAGGAGGCTCAGTTGGCTCCAGGAGCCCGCCCCGCCCCTCCCCCTCCCTGGTGCCCCACGCTCACATGCCAGCGGGCCTTGTCCTCGCTTCTTTCCAAGTTACACTGCATCTGGATCACCTGGGGTGGGGGGGAGAGGCCAAGGTCACTCACAAAGGCAGGACCTCAGAAACTAAGCAGCATGGGCAAATACTGCCTCGAAGGGGCCCAGAAGGGGTAGCAAAGACTGGAAATGGAAGAAACCTCTAAGGGGAGCCTAGAAAGCACATCTCACTGCTAGTAGCCTGGTGAGTTAAGGAAAACGTCCAGACGAGTAGACATTGAAGCCGGGTACTGAAAAATGAATAGAGTTTTCGCAAGTGGAGAGAACACCTGAACAAAGAGCTGTGGGAAGCGGGGCAGAGAGATGTAGGCAGGGATGTGACAGGGCAGAAGTAGGCCACCAGGACCAGGGCTTAGCGTGCCAGGGTCAGGCTGAGGACCCCACAATCTCTGTAGGCAGCTGTGGCTGTCTGGATATAAATTCTGGCTGCACTGCAGAGAAAAGCCAGGTGGGAGGCCAGGCTGGGGGCTGGTGCAGCGCCCAGGGCGGGAACCGAGGTGGCCCAGATCAGGGCGGTGACCACAGAGACACACCCAAGGCCAAAGCCAGAGCCTCTGGAACCCAGGGGGTGTGGACAAGGAACCGGAGAGAGGCCGCAGGCTGACAGGCGAGGCCCCTGGCTGGGAGGGAGCCCTGCAGAAGGAGTGGTGGGGGCAAACGCAATGCCTGGGGGTCTTGGAGGACACACCAGGGCACAACGGCCAGGGAGTCAGCAAACCAAGGAGGTGGGATCAGAGTGGCAGCATGTCCGGGGGCAGGCGGCGGGGATGAAGGGGTCTGTGGGAGCCTTGGGGAAGTGGGGAATCCCAGCTTGTACTACCCACAAAGGGGTCAGCCAGGACCTGGTCTCCAGCAGCCTGGAGGAGAGCTGGCCCAGGGGACTTGAAGCCCCGAGGAAAACACCCCTCTGGGCAGTGGGCAGGCCTGTGTAGCAGGGGCAGAGGCTGACCTTTCTGGTCTCCGAGTCAAAGGGTTCTGGCGTCGGGGTCTTGGCCTTCGGGGCCTCCTCGGGGGGTGGGGCCAGCACACGGGGCAGCCCCAGGGGCCGAGCAGCAGCAAAGTTCATCAGTGGGTAGATCCCATTCCTGGGGACACGGTTGGTGGGGGGGGGGTGGCTAGGGACTCAGGCCAACAGCTGCCTGCTCCCTAGCCTCACTCCAGCCCTCACCTGACATCCTCCAGGAACTTGTCCAGCTCCAAGCAGGAGACCTCTGAGTACCTGGTATGGGTGTGAGAAGTGCATGAGGGTGGCCTGCCTGCCCTGCCAGTGGGGCAGGACCAGGTGGAGGGGGCAGGACTGCAGGCCACTCACCGCCACTGCAGTGGGGGCTGGTGGGGCCGGGGGATCTCTGCCAGGACTGCATGCAGGTCCATTGCCTTGGTCTTTTCCTCCACCACATTCTCAGGCAGGAGGTCTGCAGGCCGCAGGAGCACTCAGAGCAGCGGACCCTGAGGCACGAGGTCCTGCGGGGCGGGGGTGGGGGGCCCTTTGCATCCCGACCCCAGGCCCTCGGGCCCACCCCCAGGCTGGCCTGCCCCTCACACTGGTGCTGGATGAAGCAGTGAGCTGCTAGGAGCTTCAGCGAGTGCACCTCGAAGAGCACACGGTGGAAGAGGAGGTTGTGGGCAGAGGGCCGGTGAGCAGGGTCCCGGGCCAGGCAGGAGAGGATGAACTCCTGGGGGTGTGGAGAGGACGCTGAACTAGGTGGATTCTCTCTGCTGTGGCCCCACAGTGAGAAGAGGAAACCGCTGAAGTCCCCAGACCCCAGGGGTCCAACCCCCATGGGAGCCTTCATGCAGGAACGTGCATAGGGATAGGCAACCTGTCAGTGGCCAGGCCAAGGCCTGATTCTGCAGACAGGACACTCAAGGCTGCCCTAGGCCAGAACTCCCCATGTTCTACTTCCGATAACCCTCACAAAAATAGTGGGGAGCAGGCACTGTCACCTCCAATTCATAGGTGAAGTCTGTGCTGCTGATGGAGGACACCAGCCCCTGCCTTGCAGCCCTGGGCCTGGGCAGAGTGCCGGCAGGCAGCTTAGCCCCTGGAGGGCAGTGCAGCCCAGCATGAGCCCACCTACCTACAGCCCACCCCTCTTCTGTTGCTGCAGGTCAGGCCCTACTCTGGAGATGACCTTGATGGGTCTTCTGGCCCCAGATCCATGCCCTCCACTGCCTCTCCTGTCCATCCAGGCCTCATTACTCCCCTCCCATCCCCAGAGGCCGTGTGGTTATGCCAGACAGTCGCTAGACTCTGCAGAGAGGTTGTGGATGCAGCTTCCATCTCATATGCCCTTTGCCCACTCCCCACCCCTCCCAAGCTGGGACCACATAATTTCTAGTCTATCTCCTGGAGCCTTCCATGCAGGGGTGTGGAGTCAGGCAGACCGGGGTGCAAACACAGGCCCCACCACTCACTCTAAAGCCTCCCAGATCCTCAGTTTTTTTACCTATAAAATGGGTATAAAAATTGTGCCCACATAGGGAGTGCTTCTCTGGTTTCTCTGTGCTTAGATTGTGCCTTGAGAGCCTTCAGGTCTGGAACTCAACATGCGCTCCCAGTAAGGCCCTCCTTGGAGGGGTGAGGGGTGAGGCCTTGTGCAGCGGGCCTGGCACTGACCTGCTGCACCTCTAGGCTTGCCCAAAGCGCCTCACCGGCCCCACCTGGAACACCGACAGCCAGCTGAGAGGGGAAAGGCAAGCAGCTTACCCGCATGTTGGAGTCACTCAGGGAGTGCCTGGCACGGGCGATGGCCTCCTCTGTGACCCGGGTGTCCCCATTGGCCTGGATCTCCAGCACAGCCATCTGGAGGGCAGGGCAAGGTCAGGCATGGGCAAGGTCAGGCATGCACAAGGGACAGCACAGGTGAGATGGGTGGAGCTGGCTGGGAGGATGCCCGGAGGCTAAGGGGCTGGTACCTCCAGTGCACACATCCCAAAGGAGAAGATGTCTACGGCAGTGCCATCAGCAACCTCTGAAAGGAGAGAGCAAGTCAGGGCGAGTACAGCGCATGCGGTGCACACAGGGCAGGGAGGGGCGCGGTGGGGCGGGGCACCTGGACTCACCTCCGTACTCTGGCGGGAAGAAGTGCAGGTTCCGAGGTTCCTCCCGCTCAACGCGGATGGGGCTTCGGAGATCGTCCGGGAGCGCTATGGAGAGTCCAGGGGATGAGCAGGCTGGACCTCTCCATGGCCCTCCATCCCCCGAGGGTCCCCACGCACCATTGGAGAAGATTCGGTGCCACACTGAGCCGGTCAGCGCGGAGAGAAAGAGCGGGCGTCAACTTGGTGGGGCATTGGGCACCCTCTGCCCTCCATTCCTGACAGGCCTCCCAGCCCTGCCCCCTACCCCCAATCTGCCCCCACCCCCAGCCCCACCCTGCCAGCACCAGAGCCAATCTTGATGAGGCCGTTGTGCTGTATGAAGATGGTGTCACTTGTCAGGTTCCCATGGATGATGGGAGGACTGCAGGAGTGCAGAAAGCTGGGGACAGGAGGTGACAGCAGGTGGAGCTGGGTCAGGGGTACCGGGTCAGGGAGGTGGGGGTACTGTGTTGTAGGCGCTCCGGCGAACCCAGGCCCTCACCTGAGCGCGGACAGGATCTGCGTGCACCAGCGCTTCCAGGCCTGGCGGTGGATGGACTCCGTGGGGTAGGTGGGCGGAAAGCCAGCTGGGCCTGATTTGCCCCGGCCCAAGCCAGTTCCTTACCCCAAAGCCGCTCTCCACCCCTCACCCTCTCCACACCAAACAGTGCCTGGAACCCATCCTGCCCTGACGCGTCCAGCCCACTCCCCATACCCTGGCATTCATGGCCTTGTGGTTCTTCTTTGTCTTTTTGAGGAATTGCTTGAGGCTGCCTGATGACACGTACTCTGTGATGAAGACGACCTGCGAGGCGGGCAGGCCCACGGACTCCACCAACTGCAGGTGCCTCCAGCCGCGCCTCTCCCCCCACCCGTCCTGCCCGGCAGCTCACCCGAGCTCGGGCCTCAGAGGCATCCAGCCAGTACTTGTGTAGCTTGACAATGTTGGGGTGGTCCACCAGCGCCAGCTGCTCAAACATGGTCTGAATCTTCTCCTGGGAAGGGGGGGGTGGTCACGAGGGTGATGGGAGGTGGGGTCGGGGAGGTGGCAGTGGGCCTTACCTCATGGGTGGCAAAGGCCTTCCTGTCACCGAAGTGCAGCTCGTTCCACACCACCTCCACCCCTTCCTCCGTGTCCATGGCCAGGAAGGTGCTCTGGACCCCGGGCACGTTCCCCTGGTTCACCTGGTTGTGGGGGTGGGGGCATGGGTGTGTGGGCATGCATGTGGGGAGAAGAGCACAGGGCAGGGTTTGGTCTCTGCTCTTATCCTTTCCCTCGGGCCCAAGCATGTGATGCAGGCGCTGGCTTGCTCTGGTGGGAAGCTGGGGGGTCTGAGGAGGACTGGCCCAGGAGAAGGGTGGTGTCCAGGGCTGGGCTGAGGGGATTTGGGGCACGTTTCAGGGGGTTGAGGATCATCCTAGGGGGCTAACAGCTGGTCTCAGAGGCACGGGAAGGTGGCTTCAGGAGACTGGCCCTTAGGATATCAGGGCTTCCTCACTGGAACGCGGGGGCCAGGCTAAAGGAGTGCAAGGGCCAGTCAAGAAGGGGGTCACCTGCGTGAGGTTGCGGAGTGGTTTCGGGCCTCCTGGTTCCCCAGAGTTCGCACGGCCCTGCGTGGCCACAGGGGTCCCTCAGCCCGAGGAGGGCGGCGACTCGCCCCGCCCCACAGTGCCCACCTGCTCCCGCCGCTTCTGCCAGCGGCCACACGGGCTCTCTTCCAGGATGTCGCTCTCGTCCTCGCTCTCGTCCTCCCTCTCCCGGCTCCGCCTCGGCACCGGCTCCGGGGCCGCCATGGCTCGGCGGGCCCAGGCCGCCGCCCTCCGCGCGATCCACCGCCCAGCGCCGCCGCTCCCCGCCCGTCCTGGCCCCGCGCCCAGGCGCCCAGCTGGGAGCGGAGCCGCCACCACCCCCTGGAGCCCCAACCCCGGCTCCGGGAATTGAGAGGCGCGGGCGCGCGACCGGCCTGGGGGTGGAGCCCGCCTACCCCGCCAGAGCTGCCTCCCGGGGCCGGAGCTAGAGTGGAGCTTCCCCGCGGAATGCAGAGCCTCGCTGCGCCTGGCAGATGTCCCACCTGTCCTCGGCCAAGGCCCCGCCCCAGACGGGGCCCCGCCCACGAGCCCCGCCCAGATCCTCCAAGGCCCCGCCTCGCGGACCCCACCCTGGAGAGGTCCCGCCCGCCACGTCTAGGGCCCCGCCCCGCGGAGCTGCGCGGTCCCGGCCCGGAGCCCCGAGGGAGCTGCGGCTCTTGGCTGCAGCGAGAGGAGGCCCCGGAACCAGCCTGAATCGAGCTGGCCGGACCCGGAGCTTTCCGTGACGGCCTAGAACCAGGTCCGTCAGGGCCTCCCTGGGCGCGCGGCGGCGCGCGCGGACCGGCCCTGCCCAGTTCTTAGAGCCGCTCCTACTTCCCGCAATGCTTCCCCACCACACTCCTGCCACACACTTCCTGAAACCCGCCCTCGGTCCCCGGGTCCCGCCCTGGGGTGAACCCAGCGTGGAGCAGGGCCAGGGCAGCCCACTCGGCCCCGGGGTTGCACCGCGACAGTCTGGGGAAAGGCCAGGGAGGGGGCATTTGGGAGGCCAGCTCTGCCCGCGCGTCACCCTTCCCCTAGGAGTAAGTGCGAGGGTCACTTAAGAAGACAAAAATATTCAAACCAGGCTGACTTTACTTTTTGCCCATAGACCTCCCACTGGCCCGCAATTCAGTGCTTCCCTTTCTCATCCACATGCTCACCTTCTCACATCCCAGGATAGCGATTTCCCATCTCTCGGCTTTCTGCTAATGGCGCTTCTTGGACAGTGGAGCCATCAGGAGGGAGCCCCAGCCCCACTCAAATGCAGCCACATCACCCTCCCGGAGGCCCCCTCACCACTCCAGCCATATCAAGAGATGAACTCTAGAATTCTTGTCTAACGTCCCCATTGACCCCACAACCCCCACTACCTTCCCATGGTCTTCCTTGAAAACCCGCTGAGTCCTCACCCACCCTTCACTTTCTCTTTCTGGAGAGAAAAGTAGACACGCGTGCCTGCCTTCTCTCAAACTTAAACACTGAGCTCCTCCACCTCCGTAGAAGGCCTTCAGCCCTGTTGGTCTGAGAGTCCCTTGGGACACCTCTTTCTCCTAACCTTCCACACAGACAGCACCTACCCTTTCATGTCTCCACTGCTGTCATCCTTTTAGGACCAGCACCGCTTCTCGGGACGGCGGCATCAGCCTGCTCCCAGTTCCATCCAGCCCCAAGTGATCCTGCAAAAGTGTCACCCGCTGCTCAACCTCTGAGTAGTGCTGTGAACTGCTCTGTGCTGTAAGGATCGGCCAGCAAGTCTTGGCCCTCGGTCACCTACCCCAAAAAGACACACTCTTCAGCTGACTGAAGTTCTAGGCTCTTTTAAGAGTCTGACAGTGACCTAACTACAGCGCACGCAGCGATCACACGGCATACAGCTTTACGTCACCCGAGGTTGTCCATGCTCATTTTTTCTTTCATCTCTTATATCCACAGAAACACTACACAGATTTGTGCATGAACCTCTCAAAAGCTAAAGTCAAGAAGAGAGCTTTGTTCACATAAAAACAATTGTTTGTAACTTCTAAAGGCCATACCTCCAAAACAAAGCTGGTCAGGTAACCCACAAAGGGTTGTACCTATCAGGAGAGGCTGTACCATGAGACAATCAGCCCAGGCCCTCCTGGAGCCCAGCAGTGCAATGGGCAACTACAGCTGATGGAATCCTTATGGAGATCAAAAAGCCACGTACTGAGCCAAAAAATGGTGAGAAAGGCTGTGGTCAAAAAAACAGGACACTGAACCATCACTGAAAGTAGTGCATTTAATTCACGTATTATAACACATAACACATAACAAACTGAGAATCCAAGTCAGGTGATAGGCCTGAGACCAGAAGGAGTTCTTCACTCTGAAGATAGCACACTTTATTGGAAATGGTCAAGTGGGAATGTCAAAAAAAAACTGAAAATTCACGCTAATTACACAAAGAGACCAAACAACATGAGAAAGCTATCACATTTCATTTAGCACAAAACGAACCAAAAGCAAGAAAACATGACACAGGAGAGTGAAAAGTTAAGTCCACATTAACATGCAGATTGAAAAATGGGAGCACAAAATTTGGACAAAAACAATATTTCCATATACTGTTACATCTCTTAAAGATGAACTAGAATATTCAATAATGGTCATGAAAGCGAAAGAAAGACAAGGCCTGTTACTGGGTCAACAGTGCCCCTCTGCAGTAGCTGCTTGTAGGTGAGGTTCTCGTGCGTGTTGGGGTCGAAGAAGCCCTTGGTGTCGTCGCTGGGGTCCTCCAGGACGCGGCTCATCTCCTCGTCGAAGTAGCCGCGCTGGAAGGCCACGTCCACGGGCACGCGGTGGCTGTGCACCGGGTCGATGACGCCGCCCGTGGCGATCTGGGCCTCCAGCAGGCGGATGCCGTGCTCCCTGACGATCAGGTCCTTCTTCATGGCCTGGAACAGGGAGATCTGCTCCCCGGTGTAGGGGTCGGTGTAGCCGGTGACGGCGCGCTCGGCCGACAGCAGCTTCTCCTGGAGCTCGCCGCCCACCACGCCCGCGGCCACCGCCTCCTCCACGGACAGCTTCTGGTTGCGCACGGGGTCGATGACGAAGCCGGTGGCCGCCTGCGCCTCCAGCAGCACCAGGGCCGTGCCGGGCCGCAGGACGCCCTTCCACATGGCCTGGTAGATGCTCATCTTCTCCTGGCGCCCGGGCTCGTCCCTGGCGGGCACCAGCACGCCGGCGATGCAGCTGGTGCCCTCCAGGTAGCGCTTCACCGAGTCCATCTCCGACACCTCCTGCAGGGTCTTGGTGCCCTGGGCCAGGTCCCGCAGGGTCTCGGGGCCCAGGATCCTGGACTTGCCCAGCTCGGAGGCCGACACCTGGCGCCTCAGGCCCCGGAGGGACACCTTGCTCAGCCGCTCCTCCGCCTCCTCGATGACCTGGGTGAGGATGGCGACCAGGCCGGGCAGGGCCAGGGTGCCGGCCGCGTGCCGGGCCAGGAGCTCGTCCCGGCGGGCCTGGCCCAGGTAGGAGGAGAAGAGGACGTCCCACACGGAGACGGGCTGGCCGCGGAACTGCCCGGCCTGCACCTCCATGGTGGCGGCCCGCAGGGCCCGCTCCTGGAGGGCCCGGGCGGCCTCGGCGTCGGCCTGGCCCGGGGAGGGACCCGCGTCGGCGTCACCGTCACCGCGCCCGGCTGGGCCGGGCTCCGGCTGGCCGGGGGCGGCGCCCCCCAGCCCGTGCTCGGTCCCGTCGGCCGCCTCCGCCTCCTGGATGATGGTGGTCAGCCTGTGGGTCAGCGCGGGCAAGCCCAGCGTCCCCGCACTGAACTGGGCCAGCAGCTGCTCCCGGGTGGCCTCGCTCACGTAGCTGGACGCCAGCACGTCCCACACGGGCACCGCGGGCCCCCGCAGGCGGCCCACCCGGACCTCCATGGTGGCGGCACGCAGGGCCCCCCGGGGGTCGGGGGGCGCGGGCCGGGGGACCTGGTCCTCGGCCTCGGCCCGGGCCAGCAGGGAGGCGAGGGCGGCGCCCACGTCCGGCGCGGTCAGCGAGCCCTCCCGGTACCGGCGCAGCAGGTCCTGCCGCTGGCTCTCGGACACCTCCCGGTAGAAGAGGAGCTCCCAGACGGAGACGCCCTGGCCCCGGAGGGCGCCCGAGCCCGGCGTCACGCGGGCATCGCGCAGGGCGGCGCGCAGCTCCTCGCCCAGCTGGTGCACGGCGGAGCCCCGGCCCGCCAGCTGCAGCAGGTAGAGCCCCGTGTCGGGGTCGCGCACGCAGCGGCGCAGTAGCTGCTTGTAGGTGAGGTTCTCGTGCGTGTTGGGGTCGAAGAAGCCCTTGGTGTCGTCGCTGGGGTCCTCCAGGACGCGGCTCATCTCCTCGTCGAAGTAGCCGCGCTGGAAGGCCACGTCCACGGGCACGCGGTGGCTGTGCACCGGGTCGATGACGCCGCCCGTGGCGATCTGGGCCTCCAGCAGGCGGATGCCGTGCTCCCTGACGATCAGGTCCTTCTTCATGGCCTGGAACAGGGAGATCTGCTCCCCGGTGTAGGGGTCGGTGTAGCCGGTGACGGCGCGCTCGGCCGACAGCAGCTTCTCCTGGAGCTCGCCGCCCACCACGCCCGCGGCCACCGCCTCCTCCACGGACAGCTTCTGGTTGCGCACGGGGTCGATGACGAAGCCGGTGGCCGCCTGCGCCTCCAGCAGCACCAGGGCCGTGCCGGGCCGCAGGACGCCCTTCCACATGGCCTGGTAGATGCTCATCTTCTCCTGGCGCCCGGGCTCGTCCCTGGCGGGCACCAGCACGCCGGCGATGCAGCTGGTGCCCTCCAGGTAGCGCTTCACCGAGTCCATCTCCGACACCTCCTGCAGGGTCTTGGTGCCCTGGGCCAGGTCCCGCAGGGTCTCGGGGCCCAGGATCCTGGACTTGCCCAGCTCGGAGGCCGACACCTGGCGCCTCAGGCCCCGGAGGGACACCTTGCTCAGCCGCTCCTCCGCCTCCTCGATGACCTGGGTGAGGATGGCGACCAGGCCGGGCAGGGCCAGGGTGCCGGCCGCGTGCCGGGCCAGGAGCTCGTCCCGGCGGGCCTGGCCCAGGTAGGAGGAGAAGAGGACGTCCCACACGGAGACGGGCTGGCCGCGGAACTGCCCGGCCTGCACCTCCATGGTGGCGGCCCGCAGGGCCCGCTCCTGGAGGGCCCGGGCGGCCTCGGCGTCGGCCTGGCCCGGGGAGGGACCCGCGTCGGCGTCACCGTCACCGCGCCCGGCTGGGCCGGGCTCCGGCTGGCCGGGGGCGGCGCCCCCCAGCCCGTGCTCGGTCCCGTCGGCCGCCTCCGCCTCCTGGATGATGGTGGTCAGCCTGTGGGTCAGCGCGGGCAAGCCCAGCGTCCCCGCACTGAACTGGGCCAGCAGCTGCTCCCGGGTGGCCTCGCTCACGTAGCTGGACGCCAGCACGTCCCACACGGGCACCGCGGGCCCCCGCAGGCGGCCCACCCGGACCTCCATGGTGGCGGCACGCAGGGCCCCCCGGGGGTCGGGGGGCGCGGGCCGGGGGACCTGGTCCTCGGCCTCGGCCCGGGCCAGCAGGGAGGCGAGGGCGGCGCCCACGTCCGGCGCGGTCAGCGAGCCCTCCCGGTACCGGCGCAGCAGGTCCTGCCGCTGGCTCTCGGACACCTCCCGGTAGAAGAGGAGCTCCCAGACGGAGACGCCCTGGCCCCGGAGGGCGCCCGAGCCCGGCGTCACGCGGGCATCGCGCAGGGCGGCGCGCAGCTCCTCGCCCAGCTGGTGCACGGCGGAGCCCCGGCCCGCCAGCTGCAGCAGGTAGAGCCCCGTGTCGGGGTCGCGCACGCAGCGGCGCAGTAGCTGCTTGTAGGTGAGGTTCTCGTGCGTGTTGGGGTCGAAGAAGCCCTTGGTGTCGTCGCTGGGGTCCTCCAGGACGCGGCTCATCTCCTCGTCGAAGTAGCCGCGCTGGAAGGCCACGTCCACGGGCACGCGGTGGCTGTGCACCGGGTCGATGACGCCGCCCGTGGCGATCTGGGCCTCCAGCAGGCGGATGCCGTGCTCCCTGACGATCAGGTCCTTCTTCATGGCCTGGAACAGGGAGATCTGCTCCCCGGTGTAGGGGTCGGTGTAGCCGGTGACGGCGCGCTCGGCCGACAGCAGCTTCTCCTGGAGCTCGCCGCCCACCACGCCCGCGGCCACCGCCTCCTCCACGGACAGCTTCTGGTTGCGCACGGGGTCGATGACGAAGCCGGTGGCCGCCTGCGCCTCCAGCAGCACCAGGGCCGTGCCGGGCCGCAGGACGCCCTTCCACATGGCCTGGTAGATGCTCATCTTCTCCTGGCGCCCGGGCTCGTCCCTGGCGGGCACCAGCACGCCGGCGATGCAGCTGGTGCCCTCCAGGTAGCGCTTCACCGAGTCCATCTCCGACACCTCCTGCAGGGTCTTGGTGCCCTGGGCCAGGTCCCGCAGGGTCTCGGGGCCCAGGATCCTGGACTTGCCCAGCTCGGAGGCCGACACCTGGCGCCTCAGGCCCCGGAGGGACACCTTGCTCAGCCGCTCCTCCGCCTCCTCGATGACCTGGGTGAGGATGGCGACCAGGCCGGGCAGGGCCAGGGTGCCGGCCGCGTGCCGGGCCAGGAGCTCGTCCCGGCGGGCCTGGCCCAGGTAGGAGGAGAAGAGGACGTCCCACACGGAGACGGGCTGGCCGCGGAACTGCCCGGCCTGCACCTCCATGGTGGCGGCCCGCAGGGCCCGCTCCTGGAGGGCCCGGGCGGCCTCGGCGTCGGCCTGGCCCGGGGAGGGACCCGCGTCGGCGTCACCGTCACCGCGCCCGGCTGGGCCGGGCTCCGGCTGGCCGGGGGCGGCGCCCCCCAGCCCGTGCTCGGTCCCGTCGGCCGCCTCCGCCTCCTGGATGATGGTGGTCAGCCTGTGGGTCAGCGCGGGCAAGCCCAGCGTCCCCGCACTGAACTGGGCCAGCAGCTGCTCCCGGGTGGCCTCGCTCACGTAGCTGGACGCCAGCACGTCCCACACGGGCACCGCGGGCCCCCGCAGGCGGCCCACCCGGACCTCCATGGTGGCGGCACGCAGGGCCCCCCGGGGGTCGGGGGGCGCGGGCCGGGGGACCTGGTCCTCGGCCTCGGCCCGGGCCAGCAGGGAGGCGAGGGCGGCGCCCACGTCCGGCGCGGTCAGCGAGCCCTCCCGGTACCGGCGCAGCAGGTCCTGCCGCTGGCTCTCGGACACCTCCCGGTAGAAGAGGAGCTCCCAGACGGAGACGCCCTGGCCCCGGAGGGCGCCCGAGCCCGGCGTCACGCGGGCATCGCGCAGGGCGGCGCGCAGCTCCTCGCCCAGCTGGTGCACGGCGGAGCCCCGGCCCGCCAGCTGCAGCAGGTAGAGCCCCGTGTCGGGGTCGCGCACGCAGCGGCGCAGTAGCTGCTTGTAGGTGAGGTTCTCGTGCGTGTTGGGGTCGAAGAAGCCCTTGGTGTCGTCGCTGGGGTCCTCCAGGACGCGGCTCATCTCCTCGTCGAAGTAGCCGCGCTGGAAGGCCACGTCCACGGGCACGCGGTGGCTGTGCACCGGGTCGATGACGCCGCCCGTGGCGATCTGGGCCTCCAGCAGGCGGATGCCGTGCTCCCTGACGATCAGGTCCTTCTTCATGGCCTGGAACAGGGAGATCTGCTCCCCGGTGTAGGGGTCGGTGTAGCCGGTGACGGCGCGCTCGGCCGACAGCAGCTTCTCCTGGAGCTCGCCGCCCACCACGCCCGCGGCCACCGCCTCCTCCACGGACAGCTTCTGGTTGCGCACGGGGTCGATGACGAAGCCGGTGGCCGCCTGCGCCTCCAGCAGCACCAGGGCCGTGCCGGGCCGCAGGACGCCCTTCCACATGGCCTGGTAGATGCTCATCTTCTCCTGGCGCCCGGGCTCGTCCCTGGCGGGCACCAGCACGCCGGCGATGCAGCTGGTGCCCTCCAGGTAGCGCTTCACCGAGTCCATCTCCGACACCTCCTGCAGGGTCTTGGTGCCCTGGGCCAGGTCCCGCAGGGTCTCGGGGCCCAGGATCCTGGACTTGCCCAGCTCGGAGGCCGACACCTGGCGCCTCAGGCCCCGGAGGGACACCTTGCTCAGCCGCTCCTCCGCCTCCTCGATGACCTGGGTGAGGATGGCGACCAGGCCGGGCAGGGCCAGGGTGCCGGCCGCGTGCCGGGCCAGGAGCTCGTCCCGGCGGGCCTGGCCCAGGTAGGAGGAGAAGAGGACGTCCCACACGGAGACGGGCTGGCCGCGGAACTGCCCGGCCTGCACCTCCATGGTGGCGGCCCGCAGGGCCCGCTCCTGGAGGGCCCGGGCGGCCTCGGCGTCGGCCTGGCCCGGGGAGGGACCCGCGTCGGCGTCACCGTCACCGCGCCCGGCTGGGCCGGGCTCCGGCTGGCCGGGGGCGGCGCCCCCCAGCCCGTGCTCGGTCCCGTCGGCCGCCTCCGCCTCCTGGATGATGGTGGTCAGCCTGTGGGTCAGCGCGGGCAAGCCCAGCGTCCCCGCACTGAACTGGGCCAGCAGCTGCTCCCGGGTGGCCTCGCTCACGTAGCTGGACGCCAGCACGTCCCACACGGGCACCGCGGGCCCCCGCAGGCGGCCCACCCGGACCTCCATGGTGGCGGCACGCAGGGCCCCCCGGGGGTCGGGGGGCGCGGGCCGGGGGACCTGGTCCTCGGCCTCGGCCCGGGCCAGCAGGGAGGCGAGGGCGGCGCCCACGTCCGGCGCGGTCAGCGAGCCCTCCCGGTACCGGCGCAGCAGGTCCTGCCGCTGGCTCTCGGACACCTCCCGGTAGAAGAGGAGCTCCCAGACGGAGACGCCCTGGCCCCGGAGGGCGCCCGAGCCCGGCGTCACGCGGGCATCGCGCAGGGCGGCGCGCAGCTCCTCGCCCAGCTGGTGCACGGCGGAGCCCCGGCCCGCCAGCTGCAGCAGGTAGAGCCCCGTGTCGGGGTCGCGCACGCAGCGGCGCAGTAGCTGCTTGTAGGTGAGGTTCTCGTGCGTGTTGGGGTCGAAGAAGCCCTTGGTGTCGTCGCTGGGGTCCTCCAGGACGCGGCTCATCTCCTCGTCGAAGTAGCCGCGCTGGAAGGCCACGTCCACGGGCACGCGGTGGCTGTGCACCGGGTCGATGACGCCGCCCGTGGCGATCTGGGCCTCCAGCAGGCGGATGCCGTGCTCCCTGACGATCAGGTCCTTCTTCATGGCCTGGAACAGGGAGATCTGCTCCCCGGTGTAGGGGTCGGTGTAGCCGGTGACGGCGCGCTCGGCCGACAGCAGCTTCTCCTGGAGCTCGCCGCCCACCACGCCCGCGGCCACCGCCTCCTCCACGGACAGCTTCTGGTTGCGCACGGGGTCGATGACGAAGCCGGTGGCCGCCTGCGCCTCCAGCAGCACCAGGGCCGTGCCGGGCCGCAGGACGCCCTTCCACATGGCCTGGTAGATGCTCATCTTCTCCTGGCGCCCGGGCTCGTCCCTGGCGGGCACCAGCACGCCGGCGATGCAGCTGGTGCCCTCCAGGTAGCGCTTCACCGAGTCCATCTCCGACACCTCCTGCAGGGTCTTGGTGCCCTGGGCCAGGTCCCGCAGGGTCTCGGGGCCCAGGATCCTGGACTTGCCCAGCTCGGAGGCCGACACCTGGCGCCTCAGGCCCCGGAGGGACACCTTGCTCAGCCGCTCCTCCGCCTCCTCGATGACCTGGGTGAGGATGGCGACCAGGCCGGGCAGGGCCAGGGTGCCGGCCGCGTGCCGGGCCAGGAGCTCGTCCCGGCGGGCCTGGCCCAGGTAGGAGGAGAAGAGGACGTCCCACACGGAGACGGGCTGGCCGCGGAACTGCCCGGCCTGCACCTCCATGGTGGCGGCCCGCAGGGCCCGCTCCTGGAGGGCCCGGGCGGCCTCGGCGTCGGCCTGGCCCGGGGAGGGACCCGCGTCGGCGTCACCGTCACCGCGCCCGGCTGGGCCGGGCTCCGGCTGGCCGGGGGCGGCGCCCCCCAGCCCGTGCTCGGTCCCGTCGGCCGCCTCCGCCTCCTGGATGATGGTGGTCAGCCTGTGGGTCAGCGCGGGCAAGCCCAGCGTCCCCGCACTGAACTGGGCCAGCAGCTGCTCCCGGGTGGCCTCGCTCACGTAGCTGGACGCCAGCACGTCCCACACGGGCACCGCGGGCCCCCGCAGGCGGCCCACCCGGACCTCCATGGTGGCGGCACGCAGGGCCCCCCGGGGGTCGGGGGGCGCGGGCCGGGGGACCTGGTCCTCGGCCTCGGCCCGGGCCAGCAGGGAGGCGAGGGCGGCGCCCACGTCCGGCGCGGTCAGCGAGCCCTCCCGGTACCGGCGCAGCAGGTCCTGCCGCTGGCTCTCGGACACCTCCCGGTAGAAGAGGAGCTCCCAGACGGAGACGCCCTGGCCCCGGAGGGCGCCCGAGCCCGGCGTCACGCGGGCATCGCGCAGGGCGGCGCGCAGCTCCTCGCCCAGCTGGTGCACGGCGGAGCCCCGGCCCGCCAGCTGCAGCAGGTAGAGCCCCGTGTCGGGGTCGCGCACGCAGCGGCGCAGTAGCTGCTTGTAGGTGAGGTTCTCGTGCGTGTTGGGGTCGAAGAAGCCCTTGGTGTCGTCGCTGGGGTCCTCCAGGACGCGGCTCATCTCCTCGTCGAAGTAGCCGCGCTGGAAGGCCACGTCCACGGGCACGCGGTGGCTGTGCACCGGGTCGATGACGCCGCCCGTGGCGATCTGGGCCTCCAGCAGGCGGATGCCGTGCTCCCTGACGATCAGGTCCTTCTTCATGGCCTGGAACAGGGAGATCTGCTCCCCGGTGTAGGGGTCGGTGTAGCCGGTGACGGCGCGCTCGGCCGACAGCAGCTTCTCCTGGAGCTCGCCGCCCACCACGCCCGCGGCCACCGCCTCCTCCACGGACAGCTTCTGGTTGCGCACGGGGTCGATGACGAAGCCGGTGGCCGCCTGCGCCTCCAGCAGCACCAGGGCCGTGCCGGGCCGCAGGACGCCCTTCCACATGGCCTGGTAGATGCTCATCTTCTCCTGGCGCCCGGGCTCGTCCCTGGCGGGCACCAGCACGCCGGCGATGCAGCTGGTGCCCTCCAGGTAGCGCTTCACCGAGTCCATCTCCGACACCTCCTGCAGGGTCTTGGTGCCCTGGGCCAGGTCCCGCAGGGTCTCGGGGCCCAGGATCCTGGACTTGCCCAGCTCGGAGGCCGACACCTGGCGCCTCAGGCCCCGGAGGGACACCTTGCTCAGCCGCTCCTCCGCCTCCTCGATGACCTGGGTGAGGATGGCGACCAGGCCGGGCAGGGCCAGGGTGCCGGCCGCGTGCCGGGCCAGGAGCTCGTCCCGGCGGGCCTGGCCCAGGTAGGAGGAGAAGAGGACGTCCCACACGGAGACGGGCTGGCCGCGGAACTGCCCGGCCTGCACCTCCATGGTGGCGGCCCGCAGGGCCCGCTCCTGGAGGGCCCGGGCGGCCTCGGCGTCGGCCTGGCCCGGGGAGGGACCCGCGTCGGCGTCACCGTCACCGCGCCCGGCTGGGCCGGGCTCCGGCTGGCCGGGGGCGGCGCCCCCCAGCCCGTGCTCGGTCCCGTCGGCCGCCTCCGCCTCCTGGATGATGGTGGTCAGCCTGTGGGTCAGCGCGGGCAAGCCCAGCGTCCCCGCACTGAACTGGGCCAGCAGCTGCTCCCGGGTGGCCTCGCTCACGTAGCTGGACGCCAGCACGTCCCACACGGGCACCGCGGGCCCCCGCAGGCGGCCCACCCGGACCTCCATGGTGGCGGCACGCAGGGCCCCCCGGGGGTCGGGGGGCGCGGGCCGGGGGACCTGGTCCTCGGCCTCGGCCCGGGCCAGCAGGGAGGCGAGGGCGGCGCCCACGTCCGGCGCGGTCAGCGAGCCCTCCCGGTACCGGCGCAGCAGGTCCTGCCGCTGGCTCTCGGACACCTCCCGGTAGAAGAGGAGCTCCCAGACGGAGACGCCCTGGCCCCGGAGGGCGCCCGAGCCCGGCGTCACGCGGGCATCGCGCAGGGCGGCGCGCAGCTCCTCGCCCAGCTGGTGCACGGCGGAGCCCCGGCCCGCCAGCTGCAGCAGGTAGAGCCCCGTGTCGGGGTCGCGCACGCAGCGGCGCAGTAGCTGCTTGTAGGTGAGGTTCTCGTGCGTGTTGGGGTCGAAGAAGCCCTTGGTGTCGTCGCTGGGGTCCTCCAGGACGCGGCTCATCTCCTCGTCGAAGTAGCCGCGCTGGAAGGCCACGTCCACGGGCACGCGGTGGCTGTGCACCGGGTCGATGACGCCGCCCGTGGCGATCTGGGCCTCCAGCAGGCGGATGCCGTGCTCCCTGACGATCAGGTCCTTCTTCATGGCCTGGAACAGGGAGATCTGCTCCCCGGTGTAGGGGTCGGTGTAGCCGGTGACGGCGCGCTCGGCCGACAGCAGCTTCTCCTGGAGCTCGCCGCCCACCACGCCCGCGGCCACCGCCTCCTCCACGGACAGCTTCTGGTTGCGCACGGGGTCGATGACGAAGCCGGTGGCCGCCTGCGCCTCCAGCAGCACCAGGGCCGTGCCGGGCCGCAGGACGCCCTTCCACATGGCCTGGTAGATGCTCATCTTCTCCTGGCGCCCGGGCTCGTCCCTGGCGGGCACCAGCACGCCGGCGATGCAGCTGGTGCCCTCCAGGTAGCGCTTCACCGAGTCCATCTCCGACACCTCCTGCAGGGTCTTGGTGCCCTGGGCCAGGTCCCGCAGGGTCTCGGGGCCCAGGATCCTGGACTTGCCCAGCTCGGAGGCCGACACCTGGCGCCTCAGGCCCCGGAGGGACACCTTGCTCAGCCGCTCCTCCGCCTCCTCGATGACCTGGGTGAGGATGGCGACCAGGCCGGGCAGGGCCAGGGTGCCGGCCGCGTGCCGGGCCAGGAGCTCGTCCCGGCGGGCCTGGCCCAGGTAGGAGGAGAAGAGGACGTCCCACACGGAGACGGGCTGGCCGCGGAACTGCCCGGCCTGCACCTCCATGGTGGCGGCCCGCAGGGCCCGCTCCTGGAGGGCCCGGGCGGCCTCGGCGTCGGCCTGGCCCGGGGAGGGACCCGCGTCGGCGTCACCGTCACCGCGCCCGGCTGGGCCGGGCTCCGGCTGGCCGGGGGCGGCGCCCCCCAGCCCGTGCTCGGTCCCGTCGGCCGCCTCCGCCTCCTGGATGATGGTGGTCAGCCTGTGGGTCAGCGCGGGCAAGCCCAGCGTCCCCGCACTGAACTGGGCCAGCAGCTGCTCCCGGGTGGCCTCGCTCACGTAGCTGGACGCCAGCACGTCCCACACGGGCACCGCGGGCCCCCGCAGGCGGCCCACCCGGACCTCCATGGTGGCGGCACGCAGGGCCCCCCGGGGGTCGGGGGGCGCGGGCCGGGGGACCTGGTCCTCGGCCTCGGCCCGGGCCAGCAGGGAGGCGAGGGCGGCGCCCACGTCCGGCGCGGTCAGCGAGCCCTCCCGGTACCGGCGCAGCAGGTCCTGCCGCTGGCTCTCGGACACCTCCCGGTAGAAGAGGAGCTCCCAGACGGAGACGCCCTGGCCCCGGAGGGCGCCCGAGCCCGGCGTCACGCGGGCATCGCGCAGGGCGGCGCGCAGCTCCTCGCCCAGCTGGTGCACGGCGGAGCCCCGGCCCGCCAGCTGCAGCAGGTAGAGCCCCGTGTCGGGGTCGCGCACGCAGCGGCGCAGTAGCTGCTTGTAGGTGAGGTTCTCGTGCGTGTTGGGGTCGAAGAAGCCCTTGGTGTCGTCGCTGGGGTCCTCCAGGACGCGGCTCATCTCCTCGTCGAAGTAGCCGCGCTGGAAGGCCACGTCCACGGGCACGCGGTGGCTGTGCACCGGGTCGATGACGCCGCCCGTGGCGATCTGGGCCTCCAGCAGGCGGATGCCGTGCTCCCTGACGATCAGGTCCTTCTTCATGGCCTGGAACAGGGAGATCTGCTCCCCGGTGTAGGGGTCGGTGTAGCCGGTGACGGCGCGCTCGGCCGACAGCAGCTTCTCCTGGAGCTCGCCGCCCACCACGCCCGCGGCCACCGCCTCCTCCACGGACAGCTTCTGGTTGCGCACGGGGTCGATGACGAAGCCGGTGGCCGCCTGCGCCTCCAGCAGCACCAGGGCCGTGCCGGGCCGCAGGACGCCCTTCCACATGGCCTGGTAGATGCTCATCTTCTCCTGGCGCCCGGGCTCGTCCCTGGCGGGCACCAGCACGCCGGCGATGCAGCTGGTGCCCTCCAGGTAGCGCTTCACCGAGTCCATCTCCGACACCTCCTGCAGGGTCTTGGTGCCCTGGGCCAGGTCCCGCAGGGTCTCGGGGCCCAGGATCCTGGACTTGCCCAGCTCGGAGGCCGACACCTGGCGCCTCAGGCCCCGGAGGGACACCTTGCTCAGCCGCTCCTCCGCCTCCTCGATGACCTGGGTGAGGATGGCGACCAGGCCGGGCAGGGCCAGGGTGCCGGCCGCGTGCCGGGCCAGGAGCTCGTCCCGGCGGGCCTGGCCCAGGTAGGAGGAGAAGAGGACGTCCCACACGGAGACGGGCTGGCCGCGGAACTGCCCGGCCTGCACCTCCATGGTGGCGGCCCGCAGGGCCCGCTCCTGGAGGGCCCGGGCGGCCTCGGCGTCGGCCTGGCCCGGGGAGGGACCCGCGTCGGCGTCACCGTCACCGCGCCCGGCTGGGCCGGGCTCCGGCTGGCCGGGGGCGGCGCCCCCCAGCCCGTGCTCGGTCCCGTCGGCCGCCTCCGCCTCCTGGATGATGGTGGTCAGCCTGTGGGTCAGCGCGGGCAAGCCCAGCGTCCCCGCACTGAACTGGGCCAGCAGCTGCTCCCGGGTGGCCTCGCTCACGTAGCTGGACGCCAGCACGTCCCACACGGGCACCGCGGGCCCCCGCAGGCGGCCCACCCGGACCTCCATGGTGGCGGCACGCAGGGCCCCCCGGGGGTCGGGGGGCGCGGGCCGGGGGACCTGGTCCTCGGCCTCGGCCCGGGCCAGCAGGGAGGCGAGGGCGGCGCCCACGTCCGGCGCGGTCAGCGAGCCCTCCCGGTACCGGCGCAGCAGGTCCTGCCGCTGGCTCTCGGACACCTCCCGGTAGAAGAGGAGCTCCCAGACGGAGACGCCCTGGCCCCGGAGGGCGCCCGAGCCCGGCGTCACGCGGGCATCGCGCAGGGCGGCGCGCAGCTCCTCGCCCAGCTGGTGCACGGCGGAGCCCCGGCCCGCCAGCTGCAGCAGGTAGAGCCCCGTGTCGGGGTCGCGCACGCAGCGGCGCAGTAGCTGCTTGTAGGTGAGGTTCTCGTGCGTGTTGGGGTCGAAGAAGCCCTTGGTGTCGTCGCTGGGGTCCTCCAGGACGCGGCTCATCTCCTCGTCGAAGTAGCCGCGCTGGAAGGCCACGTCCACGGGCACGCGGTGGCTGTGCACCGGGTCGATGACGCCGCCCGTGGCGATCTGGGCCTCCAGCAGGCGGATGCCGTGCTCCCTGACGATCAGGTCCTTCTTCATGGCCTGGAACAGGGAGATCTGCTCCCCGGTGTAGGGGTCGGTGTAGCCGGTGACGGCGCGCTCGGCCGACAGCAGCTTCTCCTGGAGCTCGCCGCCCACCACGCCCGCGGCCACCGCCTCCTCCACGGACAGCTTCTGGTTGCGCACGGGGTCGATGACGAAGCCGGTGGCCGCCTGCGCCTCCAGCAGCACCAGGGCCGTGCCGGGCCGCAGGACGCCCTTCCACATGGCCTGGTAGATGCTCATCTTCTCCTGGCGCCCGGGCTCGTCCCTGGCGGGCACCAGCACGCCGGCGATGCAGCTGGTGCCCTCCAGGTAGCGCTTCACCGAGTCCATCTCCGACACCTCCTGCAGGGTCTTGGTGCCCTGGGCCAGGTCCCGCAGGGTCTCGGGGCCCAGGATCCTGGACTTGCCCAGCTCGGAGGCCGACACCTGGCGCCTCAGGCCCCGGAGGGACACCTTGCTCAGCCGCTCCTCCGCCTCCTCGATGACCTGGGTGAGGATGGCGACCAGGCCGGGCAGGGCCAGGGTGCCGGCCGCGTGCCGGGCCAGGAGCTCGTCCCGGCGGGCCTGGCCCAGGTAGGAGGAGAAGAGGACGTCCCACACGGAGACGGGCTGGCCGCGGAACTGCCCGGCCTGCACCTCCATGGTGGCGGCCCGCAGGGCCCGCTCCTGGAGGGCCCGGGCGGCCTCGGCGTCGGCCTGGCCCGGGGAGGGACCCGCGTCGGCGTCACCGTCACCGCGCCCGGCTGGGCCGGGCTCCGGCTGGCCGGGGGCGGCGCCCCCCAGCCCGTGCTCGGTCCCGTCGGCCTCCTCCGCCTCCTGGATGATGGTGGTCAGCCTGTGGGTCAGCGCGGGCAAGCCCAGCGTCCCCGCACTGAACTGGGCCAGCAGCTGCTCCCGGGTGGCCTCGCTCACGTAGCTGGACGCCAGCACGTCCCACACGGGCACCGCGGGCCCCCGCAGGCGGCCCACCCGGACCTCCATGGTGGCGGCACGCAGGGCCCCCCGGGGGTCGGGGGGCGCGGGCCGGGGGACCTGGTCCTCGGCCTCGGCCCGGGCCAGCAGGGAGGCGAGGGCGGCGCCCACGTCCGGCGCGGTCAGCGAGCCCTCCCGGTACCGGCGCAGCAGGTCCTGCCGCTGGCTCTCGGACACCTCCCGGTAGAAGAGGAGCTCCCAGACGGAGACGCCCTGGCCCCGGAGGGCGCCCGAGCCCGGCGTCACGCGGGCATCGCGCAGGGCGGCGCGCAGCTCCTCGCCCAGCTGGTGCACGGCGGAGCCCCGGCCCGCCAGCTGCAGCAGGTAGAGCCCCGTGTCGGGGTCGCGCACGCAGCGGCGCAGTAGCTGCTTGTAGGTGAGGTTCTCGTGCGTGTTGGGGTCGAAGAAGCCCTTGGTGTCGTCGCTGGGGTCCTCCAGGACGCGGCTCATCTCCTCGTCGAAGTAGCCGCGCTGGAAGGCCACGTCCACGGGCACGCGGTGGCTGTGCACCGGGTCGATGACGCCGCCCGTGGCGATCTGGGCCTCCAGCAGGCGGATGCCGTGCTCCCTGACGATCAGGTCCTTCTTCATGGCCTGGAACAGGGAGATCTGCTCCCCGGTGTAGGGGTCGGTGTAGCCGGTGACGGCGCGCTCGGCCGACAGCAGCTTCTCCTGGAGCTCGCCGCCCACCACGCCCGCGGCCACCGCCTCCTCCACGGACAGCTTCTGGTTGCGCACGGGGTCGATGACGAAGCCGGTGGCCGCCTGCGCCTCCAGCAGCACCAGGGCCGTGCCGGGCCGCAGGACGCCCTTCCACATGGCCTGGTAGATGCTCATCTTCTCCTGGCGCCCGGGCTCGTCCCTGGCGGGCACCAGCACGCCGGCGATGCAGCTGGTGCCCTCCAGGTAGCGCTTCACCGAGTCCATCTCCGACACCTCCTGCAGGGTCTTGGTGCCCTGGGCCAGGTCCCGCAGGGTCTCGGGGCCCAGGATCCTGGACTTGCCCAGCTCGGAGGCCGACACCTGGCGCCTCAGGCCCCGGAGGGACACCTTGCTCAGCCGCTCCTCCGCCTCCTCGATGACCTGGGTGAGGATGGCGACCAGGCCGGGCAGGGCCAGGGTGCCGGCCGCGTGCCGGGCCAGGAGCTCGTCCCGGCGGGCCTGGCCCAGGTAGGAGGAGAAGAGGACGTCCCACACGGAGACGGGCTGGCCGCGGAACTGCCCGGCCTGCACCTCCATGGTGGCGGCCCGCAGGGCCCGCTCCTGGAGGGCCCGGGCGGCCTCGGCGTCGGCCTGGCCCGGGGAGGGACCCGCGTCGGCGTCACCGTCACCGCGCCCGGCTGGGCCGGGCTCCGGCTGGCCGGGGGCGGCGCCCCCCAGCCCGTGCTCGGTCCCGTCGGCCGCCTCCGCCTCCTGGATGATGGTGGTCAGCCTGTGGGTCAGCGCGGGCAAGCCCAGCGTCCCCGCACTGAACTGGGCCAGCAGCTGCTCCCGGGTGGCCTCGCTCACGTAGCTGGACGCCAGCACGTCCCACACGGGCACCGCGGGCCCCCGCAGGCGGCCCACCCGGACCTCCATGGTGGCGGCACGCAGGGCCCCCCGGGGGTCGGGGGGCGCGGGCCGGGGGACCTGGTCCTCAGCCTCGGCCCGGGCCAGCAGGGAGGCGAGGGCGGCGCCCACGTCCGGCGCGGTCAGCGAGCCCTCCCGGTACCGGCGCAGCAGGTCCTGCCGCTGGCTCTCGGACACCTCCCGGTAGAAGAGGAGCTCCCAGACGGAGACGCCCTGGCCCCGGAGGGCGCCCGAGCCCGGCGTCACGCGGGCATCGCGCAGGGCGGCGCGCAGCTCCTCGCCCAGCTGGTGCACGGCGGAGCCCCGGCCCGCCAGCTGCAGCAGGTAGAGCCCCGTGTCGGGGTCGCGCACGCAGCGGCGCAGTAGCTGCTTGTAGGTGAGGTTCTCGTGCGTGTTGGGGTCGAAGAAGCCCTTGGTGTCGTCGCTGGGGTCCTCCAGGACGCGGCTCATCTCCTCGTCGAAGTAGCCGCGCTGGAAGGCCACGTCCACGGGCACGCGGTGGCTGTGCACCGGGTCGATGACGCCGCCCGTGGCGATCTGGGCCTCCAGCAGGCGGATGCCGTGCTCCCTGACGATCAGGTCCTTCTTCATGGCCTGGAACAGGGAGATCTGCTCCCCGGTGTAGGGGTCGGTGTAGCCGGTGACGGCGCGCTCGGCCGACAGCAGCTTCTCCTGGAGCTCGCCGCCCACCACGCCCGCGGCCACCGCCTCCTCCACGGACAGCTTCTGGTTGCGCACGGGGTCGATGACGAAGCCGGTGGCCGCCTGCGCCTCCAGCAGCACCAGGGCCGTGCCGGGCCGCAGGACGCCCTTCCACATGGCCTGGTAGATGCTCATCTTCTCCTGGCGCCCGGGCTCGTCCCTGGCGGGCACCAGCACGCCGGCGATGCAGCTGGTGCCCTCCAGGTAGCGCTTCACCGAGTCCATCTCCGACACCTCCTGCAGGGTCTTGGTGCCCTGGGCCAGGTCCCGCAGGGTCTCGGGGCCCAGGATCCTGGACTTGCCCAGCTCGGAGGCCGACACCTGGCGCCTCAGGCCCCGGAGGGACACCTTGCTCAGCCGCTCCTCCGCCTCCTCGATGACCTGGGTGAGGATGGCGACCAGGCCGGGCAGGGCCAGGGTGCCGGCCGCGTGCCGGGCCAGGAGCTCGTCCCGGCGGGCCTGGCCCAGGTAGGAGGAGAAGAGGACGTCCCACACGGAGACGGGCTGGCCGCGGAACTGCCCGGCCTGCACCTCCATGGTGGCGGCCCGCAGGGCCCGCTCCTGGAGGGCCCGGGCGGCCTCGGCGTCGGCCTGGCCCGGGGAGGGACCCGCGTCGGCGTCACCGTCACCGCGCCCGGCTGGGCCGGGCTCCGGCTGGCCGGGGGCGGCGCCCCCCAGCCCGTGCTCGGTCCCGTCGGCCGCCTCCGCCTCCTGGATGATGGTGGTCAGCCTGTGGGTCAGCGCGGGCAAGCCCAGCGTCCCCGCACTGAACTGGGCCAGCAGCTGCTCCCGGGTGGCCTCGCTCACGTAGCTGGACGCCAGCACGTCCCACACGGGCACCGCGGGCCCCCGCAGGCGGCCCACCCGGACCTCCATGGTGGCGGCACGCAGGGCCCCCCGGGGGTCGGGGGGCGCGGGCCGGGGGACCTGGTCCTCGGCCTCGGCCCGGGCCAGCAGGGAGGCGAGGGCGGCGCCCACGTCCGGCGCGGTCAGCGAGCCCTCCCGGTACCGGCGCAGCAGGTCCTGCCGCTGGCTCTCGGACACCTCCCGGTAGAAGAGGAGCTCCCAGACGGAGACGCCCTGGCCCCGGAGGGCGCCCGAGCCCGGCGTCACGCGGGCATCGCGCAGGGCGGCGCGCAGCTCCTCGCCCAGCTGGTGCACGGCGGAGCCCCGGCCCGCCAGCTGCAGCAGGTAGAGCCCCGTGTCGGGGTCGCGCACGCAGCGGCGCAGTAGCTGCTTGTAGGTGAGGTTCTCGTGCGTGTTGGGGTCGAAGAAGCCCTTGGTGTCGTCGCTGGGGTCCTCCAGGACGCGGCTCATCTCCTCGTCGAAGTAGCCGCGCTGGAAGGCCACGTCCACGGGCACGCGGTGGCTGTGCACCGGGTCGATGACGCCGCCCGTGGCGATCTGGGCCTCCAGCAGGCGGATGCCGTGCTCCCTGACGATCAGGTCCTTCTTCATGGCCTGGAACAGGGAGATCTGCTCCCCGGTGTAGGGGTCGGTGTAGCCGGTGACGGCGCGCTCGGCCGACAGCAGCTTCTCCTGGAGCTCGCCGCCCACCACGCCCGCGGCCACCGCCTCCTCCACGGACAGCTTCTGGTTGCGCACGGGGTCGATGACGAAGCCGGTGGCCGCCTGCGCCTCCAGCAGCACCAGGGCCGTGCCGGGCCGCAGGACGCCCTTCCACATGGCCTGGTAGATGCTCATCTTCTCCTGGCGCCCGGGCTCGTCCCTGGCGGGCACCAGCACGCCGGCGATGCAGCTGGTGCCCTCCAGGTAGCGCTTCACCGAGTCCATCTCCGACACCTCCTGCAGGGTCTTGGTGCCCTGGGCCAGGTCCCGCAGGGTCTCGGGGCCCAGGATCCTGGACTTGCCCAGCTCGGAGGCCGACACCTGGCGCCTCAGGCCCCGGAGGGACACCTTGCTCAGCCGCTCCTCCGCCTCCTCGATGACCTGGGTGAGGATGGCGACCAGGCCGGGCAGGGCCAGGGTGCCGGCCGCGTGCCGGGCCAGGAGCTCGTCCCGGCGGGCCTGGCCCAGGTAGGAGGAGAAGAGGACGTCCCACACGGAGACGGGCTGGCCGCGGAACTGCCCGGCCTGCACCTCCATGGTGGCGGCCCGCAGGGCCCGCTCCTGGAGGGCCCGGGCGGCCTCGGCGTCGGCCTGGCCCGGGGAGGGACCCGCGTCGGCGTCACCGTCACCGCGCCCGGCTGGGCCGGGCTCCGGCTGGCCGGGGGCGGCGCCCCCCAGCCCGTGCTCGGTCCCGTCGGCCGCCTCCGCCTCCTGGATGATGGTGGTCAGCCTGTGGGTCAGCGCGGGCAAGCCCAGCGTCCCCGCACTGAACTGGGCCAGCAGCTGCTCCCGGGTGGCCTCGCTCACGTAGCTGGACGCCAGCACGTCCCACACGGGCACCGCGGGCCCCCGCAGGCGGCCCACCCGGACCTCCATGGTGGCGGCACGCAGGGCCCCCCGGGGGTCGGGGGGCGCGGGCCGGGGGACCTGGTCCTCGGCCTCGGCCCGGGCCAGCAGGGAGGCGAGGGCGGCGCCCACGTCCGGCGCGGTCAGCGAGCCCTCCCGGTACCGGCGCAGCAGGTCCTGCCGCTGGCTCTCGGACACCTCCCGGTAGAAGAGGAGCTCCCAGACGGAGACGCCCTGGCCCCGGAGGGCGCCCGAGCCCGGCGTCACGCGGGCATCGCGCAGGGCGGCGCGCAGCTCCTCGCCCAGCTGGTGCACGGCGGAGCCCCGGCCCGCCAGCTGCAGCAGGTAGAGCCCCGTGTCGGGGTCGCGCACGCAGCGGCGCAGTAGCTGCTTGTAGGTGAGGTTCTCGTGCGTGTTGGGGTCGAAGAAGCCCTTGGTGTCGTCGCTGGGGTCCTCCAGGACGCGGCTCATCTCCTCGTCGAAGTAGCCGCGCTGGAAGGCCACGTCCACGGGCACGCGGTGGCTGTGCACCGGGTCGATGACGCCGCCCGTGGCGATCTGGGCCTCCAGCAGGCGGATGCCGTGCTCCCTGACGATCAGGTCCTTCTTCATGGCCTGGAACAGGGAGATCTGCTCCCCGGTGTAGGGGTCGGTGTAGCCGGTGACGGCGCGCTCGGCCGACAGCAGCTTCTCCTGGAGCTCGCCGCCCACCACGCCCGCGGCCACCGCCTCCTCCACGGACAGCTTCTGGTTGCGCACGGGGTCGATGACGAAGCCGGTGGCCGCCTGCGCCTCCAGCAGCACCAGGGCCGTGCCGGGCCGCAGGACGCCCTTCCACATGGCCTGGTAGATGCTCATCTTCTCCTGGCGCCCGGGCTCGTCCCTGGCGGGCACCAGCACGCCGGCGATGCAGCTGGTGCCCTCCAGGTAGCGCTTCACCGAGTCCATCTCCGACACCTCCTGCAGGGTCTTGGTGCCCTGGGCCAGGTCCCGCAGGGTCTCGGGGCCCAGGATCCTGGACTTGCCCAGCTCGGAGGCCGACACCTGGCGCCTCAGGCCCCGGAGGGACACCTTGCTCAGCCGCTCCTCCGCCTCCTCGATGACCTGGGTGAGGATGGCGACCAGGCCGGGCAGGGCCAGGGTGCCGGCCGCGTGCCGGGCCAGGAGCTCGTCCCGGCGGGCCTGGCCCAGGTAGGAGGAGAAGAGGACGTCCCACACGGAGACGGGCTGGCCGCGGAACTGCCCGGCCTGCACCTCCATGGTGGCGGCCCGCAGGGCCCGCTCCTGGAGGGCCCGGGCGGCCTCGGCGTCGGCCTGGCCCGGGGAGGGACCCGCGTCGGCGTCACCGTCACCGCGCCCGGCTGGGCCGGGCTCCGGCTGGCCGGGGGCGGCGCCCCCCAGCCCGTGCTCGGTCCCGTCGGCCGCCTCCGCCTCCTGGATGATGGTGGTCAGCCTGTGGGTCAGCGCGGGCAAGCCCAGCGTCCCCGCACTGAACTGGGCCAGCAGCTGCTCCCGGGTGGCCTCGCTCACGTAGCTGGACGCCAGCACGTCCCACACGGGCACCGCGGGCCCCCGCAGGCGGCCCACCCGGACCTCCATGGTGGCGGCACGCAGGGCCCCCCGGGGGTCGGGGGGCGCGGGCCGGGGGACCTGGTCCTCGGCCTCGGCCCGGGCCAGCAGGGAGGCGAGGGCGGCGCCCACGTCCGGCGCGGTCAGCGAGCCCTCCCGGTACCGGCGCAGCAGGTCCTGCCGCTGGCTCTCGGACACCTCCCGGTAGAAGAGGAGCTCCCAGACGGAGACGCCCTGGCCCCGGAGGGCGCCCGAGCCCGGCGTCACGCGGGCATCGCGCAGGGCGGCGCGCAGCTCCTCGCCCAGCTGGTGCACGGCGGAGCCCCGGCCCGCCAGCTGCAGCAGGTAGAGCCCCGTGTCGGGGTCGCGCACGCAGCGGCGCAGTAGCTGCTTGTAGGTGAGGTTCTCGTGCGTGTTGGGGTCGAAGAAGCCCTTGGTGTCGTCGCTGGGGTCCTCCAGGACGCGGCTCATCTCCTCGTCGAAGTAGCCGCGCTGGAAGGCCACGTCCACGGGCACGCGGTGGCTGTGCACCGGGTCGATGACGCCGCCCGTGGCGATCTGGGCCTCCAGCAGGCGGATGCCGTGCTCCCTGACGATCAGGTCCTTCTTCATGGCCTGGAACAGGGAGATCTGCTCCCCGGTGTAGGGGTCGGTGTAGCCGGTGACGGCGCGCTCGGCCGACAGCAGCTTCTCCTGGAGCTCGCCGCCCACCACGCCCGCGGCCACCGCCTCCTCCACGGACAGCTTCTGGTTGCGCACGGGGTCGATGACGAAGCCGGTGGCCGCCTGCGCCTCCAGCAGCACCAGGGCCGTGCCGGGCCGCAGGACGCCCTTCCACATGGCCTGGTAGATGCTCATCTTCTCCTGGCGCCCGGGCTCGTCCCTGGCGGGCACCAGCACGCCGGCGATGCAGCTGGTGCCTTCCAGGTAGCGCCTGACTCCTTCGTCCTGTGTCACATTGTCCACAGTGGTCCTCCCTTCCTCTAATGCCCCTAGCGTTGCCTCACTGAGGACGCCTGCAGCGCAGAGCTCGGCGGCCGTGATTTGTCTCCTGATCCCTGTGAACCAGAGCTGTTTTCTATTCTTTTCTGTCTCATGAATTATTTCGAAGATAATAGTCACTACCGCTTTTAGTGCATGTGTTGTGTCTCTTTTGTAGTTTACAACTAACTCACGCTTCTTCTCCTCTGTCACATATTCTGAATTCAGCAATTCCCAGACTGATGGTCTCTGGCCCTTAAACCTCCCCACAGTCACCTCTACCTGCTGGGCCTGGAGAGCTCTGATGGTGGCGTTGTCAATATATGTGCATTGCTGTCCACTAAGAAGTACAGGGAACAGGGCCCAGCCCGTTGCCTCTTCCTGCTGGCTCCTCTCCTGCAGCTCCTGGTACGTCACCTTTTCCTGTGTGTTGGGGTCCACATATCTTTTATTCATGCACTTTGGGTCTGCAACGAGCGGGTAGGTGTCTGGGTGCAGACAGCCTCGTCTGTAGGCGGTGTCAAGTGGAAGCCGGTGGTGGTGCAGCGGGTCCACGACGCCTCCCGTGGCCACCTGCACCTCCAGCAGCCTGAGCGCCCACTCCTGTGCCACCAGCTTTCTCCTCATGGCCTGGAAAAGGGAGATCGTGTGTCCTGTCACTGGGTCCACATAGCCTCTGGCAGCCTTCTCGGCGATCAGGAGCCTTTCCTGCAGGTCTTCGCCCACCAGGCCAGCAGCCACAGCCTCATCCACAGAGAGCCTCTGGTGGCTGTGAGGGTCCAGCATGAACCCTGTGGCTGCCTGCGCCTCTAGTAGGTGAGCCACGAACGCTGCTGGCACGAGTCCTTTCCTGCCGGCCTCGTACATGCTCAGGACCTCCTGGGTAGATGGTGTGATCACACCGGCAATGCAGCCCCTGCCATCCAGGTAGGCCTTTACAGGCTCCAGGTTGCGGAGGGCCTGCCCTGCACTGTCCCCTGGGTGCAGAGTATCCAGGGTCTTTTTATCGATGATTCCTGAGTTGAATAACTCTGCAGCTGTCACCTCCCCACCAATGGCTGCCACCTTGATCACCTGGTTTTGCTTTTCTGTTTCTTTGACCGTCGTGACGATGATCTCCAGCAACTGCTCCAGGCTCACGTTCTGGGCTCTGTATGCCTGGACAAGCTCTCTCTTCCTGTCCTCAGTGAAGTACTGAGAGGTCAACAGGTCCCAGAAGGAGACCATCTGATTGGCAAACCGCCCCACATGCATTGTGGTTGTTTTGGATTGCAGAACTTGCTTCGTGGCTTCATCAATATACACGTATGCCTCTCCTTTCTTTACGACTTGCAGCAAGTAGAGCCCCGTGTCGGGGTCGCGCACGCAGCGCTCCAGCAGCTGCATGTAGGTGAGGTTCTCGTGCGTGTTCGGGTCGAAGAAGCCCTTGGTGTCGTCGCTGGGGTCCTCCAGGATGCGGCTCATCTCCTCGTCAAAGTAGCCACGCTGGAAGGCCACGTCCACGGGCACGCGGTGGCTGTGCACCGGGTCGATGATGCCACCCGTGGCGATCTGGGCCTCCAGTAGGCGGATGCCGTGCTCCCTGACGATCAGGCCCTTCTTCATGGCCTGGAACAGGGAGATCTGCTCCCCAGTGTAGGGATCGGTGTAGCCAGTGACGGCGCGCTCAGCCGACAGCAGCTTCTGGTAGGTTTCCTTGCCGAACATCCCAGCCTTGAATGCCTCCTGCACAGTCAGCTTCCGGTTCTCCAAGGGGTCGATGAGGAAGCCGGTGGCCACCTGTGCCTCCAGCAGCACCAGGGCTGTGCCGGGCCGCAGGACATGTCTCCTCAGGGCCTCTGCGATGCTCATCCTCTCCTTTGTGTCCTGGAGAAGGACCCCGGCTATGAAGTTGCCTCCTTCCAAGAACGGCTTCACGCTGTCCATCTCCATCACCTCCTGCACCGTCTTCCTCCCCTCATTCAGGTCATGCAACGTCTTTTTGTCAATCAGCTGGGACCTGAACAGGTCCCTGGCCGACACCTGTTTCCGGAGCCCTCTGAAGGCGGCCCGCAAGGGCTGCCGCTCTGAGGCCTCCACCAGGGCAGTGACTGCGCTGACCACTTGCCGCAGTGCTGTGGCCCTCCCAGACTGGCAGAGTGCTGCCAACTCCCGCCGCCTGTGGACACTAACATACTCTGAGTGTAGCAGGTCCCAGAGTGACATGCTGAGGCCTCTGAACCTCCCTGTGCTGACAGGCACCTTCATGGCCCTCAGGGCCACCACCGTGTGCTTGTCCCACTCTAGTGCCGTGTCCTCAGGGAGCGGCAGCAGCCACAGGCCGGTGTTGGCATCTGAAACACAGCGCTCCTTGAGTTGCCCGTATGTCACCTTGTCCCGCGTGCTGGGGTCAAAGAAGAACTTGTTGTCCTCATCTGGTGAGGTCAGCACCCTGCTCGTCTGCTCATCCAGGAGGCCAAGTCTGCAGGCTGCCGCCTCGGGCAGGTGCACCCCGTGGACGGGGTCCACTGCACCCCCTGTGGCCAGCTGTGCCTGCAGGAGGGGGAAGCCCTCGCTCTGGGGCATGAGCCCTTTCTCCACAGCCTGCCACAGGGAGAGGGAGCCCCCCGAGCAGGGGTCCGTGTACCCGGCCACTGCCCTCTCCACCTGCTGGAGCTGCTCACTCAATGTCCCGGGCACCAGGCCGGCCTTGATTGCATCTTCCACCGACAGTCTCTGGCTGGTCAGAGGGTCAATGAGAGAGCCAGATGCCACCTGGGCCTCCAGCAGTCTCTGACCCAGGCCAGCAGGCAGGAGGCTGTCCTCCATGGCCTGGGCAATGCTCACTTTGGCGCCCGAGCGCGGCAGCAGCACCCCGGCCACGCAGCCTGTGCCCCACAAGCAGGCCCGCACAGCAGGCTGCTCAGCGACCTCAAGAGGCGACCACGCACCCTGGACCAGCGCCTCCAGGGTCTCCCGGGTGATGACGCCGGCGTGCAGCAGCCAGACGGCAGGCACCCTGCCCCGCGGGCCAGGCAGGGTGATGCGGGCCTGCGCCAGGAGCTCCGCCTCCTGCACCCACCTCTGCGCGGCTGCCCGCAGCTGCTGCGCCGTAGTCCTCCCCGCCCTGAAGTCCTCCAGGAGGCCCCTCCGCTGCTCCTCAGTGAAGTGGCAGGAGCCCAGCAGCTCCCAGAGGGACATGCCGTCCTCAGTCCCCTGAGTGGCCTTTAGGGTCTCCTGGACTTGCTTGTCCGTGGGGATCGCAGGAGCATCTTCTGGCAGGGGCAGGAGGTACAGGCCGGACGCCTCGTCCCTTACACACTGCTCCAGAAGCTGGGCGTAGCTGGTGTGTCCCCGGCCATCCAGCGTGGGGAAGGTCTCAGAGCTAGACAAAGCCACCTCCATGTCCTGGTCAATACAGCCACGCTGTGTGGCCACGGGCATTGGGAGGTGGTGGTGGCCCCTGGGGTCAATGACCCCTCCCGTGGCCACTTGGGCCTCCAGGAGGCGGACAGCCTGCTCCACAGAGACAAGACCCTTCTTCATGGCCTGGAAAAGGGACACTCGTTCCCCAGAGAAGGGGTCTCTAAGGCCGGTGACAGCGTCCTCGGCTTGTCTCAGCCTGCTGTAGAGCTCTGGCCCCACCAGCTCCCTGCGCACGGCCTCGCCCACAGACATAGTCTCCAGACTGCAGGGGTCAGTAATAGCTCCGGTGGCTGCCTGGGCCTCCAGCAGGGCCAGGGCCACCCCTGGCCCCAGCAGCTTCTGCTTCATGGCCTGGTAGAGGCTGAGACGCTGGTTGGAGGGCTGCAGCATCACGCCACCCACGGCCCCCGATCCACGCAGATACCTGCGGACGCTGTCCATGCAAAGCAGGGCCTCGGGGCTCACTGCCCCCGACAGCACCTGGTCCAGGAGCTCCTGGTCAATGATGTGGGCCTCCAGGAGCTGGTAGGCAGTAACCTGGCCCCGCAGAGTGGGCAGCATGATATCTGCCCACCTCTCCATCTCTCTCTCCAGCAGCTTTGAGACTTGCTCCAGTGAGACCTTGTGCAGCCGGTAGTCCTGCAGGAGCCTCCGCCTCCTATCCTCACTGAAACATTCCGAGTTGATCAGCTCCCAGGCAGAAACCCTCTGTCCCCGGAACCGCCCGTGCCTCACTGACAACAGCAGGCTCTGGAGGGCTTGCCTGGTGGTGCCATCCACCAGCTGGGGCCGCGTGCGCGTGAGTGGCAGAAGGTGGAGCCCTGTGTTGGGGTCGCGCACACAGCGCTCCAGCAGCTGCATGTAGGTGAGGTTCTCATGCGTGTTGGGCTCGAAGAAGCCCTTGGTGTCGTCGCTAGGGTCTGCCAAAATCAACTTCAGCGTCTGGTCAAAGTAGCCACGCTGGAAGGCCACGTCCACAGGCACGCGGTGGCTGTGCACCGGGTCGATGATGCCGCCCGTGGCGATCTGGGCTTCCAGCAGGCGGATGCCATGCTCCCTGACGATCAGGCCCTTCTTCATGGCCTGGAACAGGGAGATCCGCTCCCCCGTGTAGGGGTCACTGTAGCCGGTGACAGCACGCTCGGCCGACAGCAGCTTTGCATACACGCTGGGCCCTATGACGCCAGCCCTCAGCGCCTCTTCCACTGAATACTTCTTGTTTTCTTTTGGGTCGATGATGAAGCCCGTGGCTGCCTGTGCCTCTAAGAGGATAAGGGCCGTGCCGGGTCTGAGGAGTCCCCTCCTACAAGCCTCATGGACACTGAGCTGCTCCTGGGATCCAGGCAGCAGCAGGCCGGCCACACAGCCAGTGCCTTGCAAGTACCTCTGCACGGAGTCCAGGCTGCCCACATCCTGCGCTGTGGTCTGTCCTCGTTCCAGCTGCTCGTACATGTCTTGGTTGATGATCTCCGCTGTCAGCAGCTCTCTTGGAGTCACGGGGACCCTCAGCCCAGCAAAAGTGTTCCTGGATGTGGCTGCAGCCTGCTCGAGGGTGGCCCTCAGCACAGCTCCCAGCTCCTCCACCGAGAGGGTCCCGTCCCTGTGCTGCTGGCTCAGCGCCACCCTCTGTTCCACGGGGACTGCCTCGGAGAAGAGCAGCTCCCAGAGTGACACAGGCCGGCCCTGGAACTTGCCCACAGAGATGGTGGCCACAGCAGCACTCAGGGCCTGCCGGGTGCTGTGCTCAATGAATGGGGGTCCCTGCGGCTCCTCTCCAAAGCTCCCCACTAAGACGGGCAGGAAGGCCAGCCCCGTTTCTGGGTCGGTGACACAGCGGGCAAGCAGCTGCCCATAGCTGAGGTTTTCCTGTGTGCCAGGGTCTGAAAAGCCAGTGGCCAGCAGGAGACACTGCTGCGTCTTTTTGTCCAGGCAACCAAAGCGCAGGGCAGCCTCCAAGGGCAGCCGGAGCCTGCGGGCAGGACACACGAGCCCACCTGTGGCCAACTGGGCATCCAGGAGCCTCAGCGCCAGAGGCCTGTCTACCAGCTCCTTCTTCATGGCCTGGAAGAGGGGGATGCGGGTGCCAGTGAAGGGATCATGGTATCCTGTCACTGCCTGCTCTGCCGCCAGGAGCTGCCTGTGGAGCTCTGGGCCCACCAGGCCTGCCCTGACTGCCTCATCCACCCACAGGTGTCGGCCAGTAGCTGGGTCCACCAGGGTGCCGGTGGCAGCCTGAGCCTCCAGCAGTGGGAACATGGCGCCCATGGGGAGCAGGTGCTCGGCAACAGCCTGGAAGAAGCTCTTCTTGAGGCCTGCAGGCAGCAGGACCACCCCTGCCACACCACCTGTGCCCTGCAGGTAGCGCTGCACCTCAGCGCGGGTGCTCACATCCGGCACTGCCAGCCTGCCCTCCCGCAGGCCTCGGGCTGTCCCCTCATCCAGGACCCCCACCTCCAGCAGCTCGGCCAAGCTCACCGCTCCGCTTAGGGTGCGGAAAGTGGTCTTGAGGGGCAGCAGGGCCAGCCCCGTGCTGGGGGCCCGCACACACCTCCCCAGCAGCTCGCGGTACGGCAGCTGCTCTAGCGTGTTGGGGTCCAGGAAGCCTGGGGCACCCGAGTCGGGCCCAGACTCTGACAGGACGTGCCACGCCTCCTGGTCCAGGAGGCCCTGCTGGCAGGCCAACTCAGGGGCCACACGCACACCCTGGGTGGGATCCACCAGACCCCCAGTGGCCAGCTGGGCCTCCAGCCAGTTCCACCCCAGTGCCCTGTCCACCATCTCCTTCCCAATGGCCTGAAAAAGGGCCAGACTCCCACCCCCATAGGGGTCAGGGTAGCCAGTGACCGCACGCTCAGCGGCCAGCAGCCTCTCCTTCAGCTCCAGGCCCACCAAGCCCTGCTGCAGGGCATCAGACACAGACAGCGGCCAGCCCTGGGCGGGGCCCACCAGGCCCCCAGTGGCCGCCTGGGCCTCCAGCAGAGCCAGCCCGAGCCCAAAGGGCAGGACACCCTGCTTCATGGCAGCGTAGAGACTATGGACCTGGCCCGAGGCCTCCACGTACACCCCGGCGATGCTCTGGGCCTGGGCAGACATGACTGCCTTGGCCTGAGGCCCAGAGTGGATGCCAGCTCCCAATGTGGCCTTTGTGGTCTTGGGGACAATGGCTGGCTCAGTGTTACTGGTGACCAGGACGTCAAGAGGAGGAGAAGCGTGGCCGTTCATGGTGCCTGAGAGGTCATGCAGAACTCACTCAATCGAGGTCCACTGTCCGCTCCCTGCAGGGGATAGGAAGATGCTGTTAGGGTTCCTGTGATGGTAGGGCGGGTGGGAGGGAAGGCCTAGGCTGGGAGTCAACTCCAGGCCTTGGACCCGCCACCTGGGCCCTCCTGGGTCAGGAGGCTTGGCATCCAGTTCAGTCCCTCCCTTTGCCCTGCAGGTCCCAGGAGGGACCCCGTGAGCACAGGGTAGTCTCTGGGGAAGCGCAGCCTCTGTTTTCACCTGTAGGCCTTCCTCTGGCCTCCACCTCAGCCCACGCCCTTGCCTCCTCCCCCCAGGGTCCTGGTGCAGGGGCTCAGCCCTGGCCCCCTGGGCTGTGGCTCCCTCCAACAACTTGGGCCTCAGCGCCCACATCTCCCAACCACTGGCCCTCGTCCTGGCTCCCCAAAGGCCCCACCACCCCTTGAGTGGCCTCCAAGGATTTGCGGACACCAGCACCGCCTTGGTGCTCCCCCTCCTGTTCCCAGGGTCCTCTACTTGGACCCACCACTGTTCCGGCCTCTGCTCCCTCCCGGATCCCCACTGGGCTTCAGCCAGATCCCTGCCCTCTGACCCCTTAAGGTCTCCCACCTCAGCCTGGCCTTGTGTCCCCCTCTGCCCACCCAGGCCCCATGGCCACTAGGCGATAGCCTCTCTGTGCCCACATTGGGCCTTGGGGCCCTGGATGACCAGACTCAGTGCCTGTGTGCGGGTCCTGCCAGGAGCTAAGGGCTGAGCAGACAGCTGTGTGCCCTGAATCTCTGAGCAGCGCTGACAGGAGCCTACTCTCCGTCCCCCTACGGCAACTGCATGCCAGCCTCCGCTACCTTCTGGCCTGATCCCTTCTATGCTGGGTTAGATCACGTCTCCCAAAAGACATGTCAGAGTCCTAACCTCCAGTACCTATGACTGTGATCTTATTTGGAAACAGAGTCTTTGCGATACAACTAAGTTAAGGTGAGATCACGCTAGAGTAGGGAGGGCCTTGTTCCAACGTGACTGTGTCCTCAGAGGAAGACAGAGGCTGGGAGAGCACTCAGCTGACAGAAGTGGACTGGAGCCATGGACTCCAGCATCGCCATCAAATGCTAGAAGCATCGATTTCAGATTCTGGCCTCTCAACTGTGGGAAAATTAAGTTTCTGTTGTTCGAAGCCCCCCAGGCTGTGGTAACTGTTCCCGCCCCAGCCCCGGGAATCAGTCCACTCCTTGTTTCCACAGAACCACACCCACAGCCCCTGGTCCAAGTCTACACCTCCTCCCCTGCTGGCACAGGAGTCGGCTCGGGCGCCTGTCCACACCTGTCCTCACCTCCCGACCGGCTCCCCAGAGCCACTCCTGGGACTCCCACACCCCGTGCGGGGTCGGGGGAGAGGGCTCAGGCCCCGCTTGCCCTCGCCCCCACTCCAAAGCTCTTGCTGCGTTAACCTCAGACTCCAGCTGCCAAACTCAACAAATGCATTTTGGATTTGACTGCCCCAACCTCCGGGTCATGGGGTGTGGGGATCCTTCTCCCTGGTGAGAGGGTTCTGCTCCGTCTCCGTTTCCCCATTAAATCAGAGAGCAATGCTGACTGTAGCCTGTCCTGGAGGTGCGGAGCCACATGTCCAGCTGTCTCCTGGACACCGGTGCCCAGCAGTCTCACAGGGAGCCTCAAGCTATGTGGCACCCCCACAGCCACAAGCTATGGGCAGCTACCCCCGCCTACTCTGCAGAGCCTGAACCCTAACCCCTCCCAAGGCCCCTTTCTCCCCATGGCTGGCCACACGATAGGTGCTCACTTTCCGGCCCATCTTGCATCTGTGGCCGTGGCCTCACAGTGCACGGGCCAGTCTTCCCCGCTGCCCCCCAGCCTCTGGAGCAGTGGGTCAGCAGTGAACACAGGGCAGGGAGCTGAGACCTCCCTGGGAAGATCTCAGCGGCTGGGGCTGTGCAGGGGACAGAGGCCCCTGCTGCCAGCATGAAGCCAGGGCCGAGGGCACACAGGCTTGGCAGGATGAACATTTTCAGACGCTGCCCAGACCCCACTCAGAACGGCAGGACTCAGCCTCACCTCACGGGGGACACTCAGCACACAGCCCTCACTGTTGCCCCTCGGCGGAGCTGCCTCGCCCCAAGTCCCGCTTCCTGGGCTGCACTTAGGGCTCACAGCCCTGGGGCTGCCTGCTGAGACCCCTGGCAAAACCCTGCTCCCTCCCTTCCCTGTCCAGACGCTGGGCCCAAGCCTCCTGCTGCTGCCTGCAGCTGACTCCTGGCTCAGAGTTATGCCAGGACTGGGCGGCACGGAGGCGGGCTTTGGAGGGGCCGCCGCCCCACCAGCTGGACTCCAGGAAGCACCACAATTATTCAGCTTTGCTGAGGTGAGCAGGCCTCACAGGGCAGTGCCCTCGGGGCAAGACATTAGGCCTTTGAGAGGATGGGGACGAGGGCATCGGATGGGGGAAGAGCAGAGTTGTGAAGACCCAGGCTTTGGAAAAGATCCCAAAAGGCTTCAAGTGACCAGCTGGACCCCTGGGGCCTCGTGGTGGCCAGGGGAGAGGCTCCGGAGCGCACAGGGCAGGCTGAGGCGCTACAGGAGGCTGCTGGGGGCTCACAGGCAGCCCCTGGCCCTGGGACATGCTACTCCAGGAAGTGCCAGTACTCTGTCCCACAAGTAGGCTACACGGGTCCAGGGACCAGGGATGGGAGCAGGCATGCCTCCCCACCCACCCAGTGACCCACCAGAGCCCAGGCTCCTTGTCCTGTTCTGCAGCTCCAGGGTCAGTGGGTTTGGACGTCCTAGGCCCCAAGGAAGACTGCTTCTGCCGGGGGACACAGCAACGGTCCCACTTAGCTGAAGGCCACCGCCTCTACCAGGGCACTCTGGCTCCTTGAGTCCAGGACCAAGAGGCCAGAGGAGGGACCTGCCCAGCAGGGGAGCTGACCTGACCACAGGAGGAGGGGGTCTGTGATGGGTCGGGGCAGGGGCTGTGCCAGGGGGGCCCACGCAGACCCTTCCCTGCCTGGTTCTGACAGCAAATGGATAGGTGCAGCCACCCTGGCCTGAGAGGCAGCCTCAGGGATGAGGGGCTGCTCCCACCAGGGTGAGCACACGTGTCAAGGTGCGGGGGAGTGAGGGGAGTGACGGTGGGGATCACAGAGAAGCCCACAAGTGCCCGGTGCGCCCGAGACCCATGGCGGTGGTGGCAGGGGCTGGGGCCCATCCTGCTCCCTTTCTCCTGCGTTTCCCAGGGAGAGAGTCGGGGGAGGGGGTGCCCGGGAGCAGGGTTCCAGGACACAGCGTGACTGTGGTGGATGCAGGGCTGCCCTGACCTCCTCCCAGGAGTGGGTGACATGGCACCACAGGCCAGCGTGTCCCTCTGCCATCTGCCTCCTCTCCTCCCTTCTGCAGGCACTACCCCTGCCAAGACCGTGTCAGGCTCTGCTTCTGGAAACGGGCCTGGACGTGTGCTGAGCTGCCCGCCTTCCCCCGGAGACCGGTGCTTCCTTTGTAAAGCTACCTTTGTGCCAGAGTTGCTTTCAGAGGGTTTGGGAGCCAGAGGGAGCCTCGCCTTGGTCTCGGCAGGACCACCAGGTAACAGTGCTGCCACCAGGGTGGCTGCAGCAGTGAGCCAGTCACCTGACGTCTGGCAGGAAACCAAGGTGTGAGGGAAGAGAGGCCCTTCACTACCCAGCAAGGTGGGCAATGGATTCTGGCCCACAGGGGCTGCAGGAGCAGACGAGTGGGCACAGCTGTGGGTGGCCATTGGCTGGACACGGGTGGCCCTTGGCTGGACATGGGCAGCCTGCCCAGAGCCCAGAGGTGCCGTGCTGTGCTGGGGAGCAGCTGCGCCTGGACAGGAAAACCAGAGCAGTTGGCATAAGCTCAGTGAGCAGGAGGCTCAGGCCCTACACAAAAGGGACTCATGGGAGGGAGGGGCTGGGTGCGGGAGGGCCTGGGGGCAGGGGGCAGGGGGCAGGGGCTAGGAGAGGCCCGTGCCCGGGAGCGAGCCGGATGCAGCTGGGCCACCGCCGGATTGGTCAGCGGTGACCTTGGACCAGGTACGAGCCTGCCTGGTCCTGGACCAGGCAGGACACGGGAACTGTTCTGGGAGCAGGTGCCTTGAGTCTGAAGAGGGGACCCTGGAGAAGCAGCTGGACACAGGGGTCTAGAGCTTCGGAGAGACAGACCAGGACATGTGAGGGGCGTCTGCGACCTGGGGCGGGGGAGGGAACCCAGGCAAGCCCAATCTCATAGAAGCCAAAACATAGGTGTCCCAGGCAGGTGGCCACTAGCAGAAGTAGCACTGCTGTGTGGCCAAAGGGGCTGGTGGCCTCCTGGCTTGGGGAGGGAGGGAGGCGGAACAGATTTCCCAGGACCATGAAGGAAATTTGAAAAGGAAGGCAGGTCCCTCCTGTGGCTTCCTGGGAGTGGCCCCACCTAAGGTGGACCCTGGTGACAAAGGGTGGGACGGCAATTCCTGAGGAGGGTGGATCTGCATCCCTTGGGAGGGGGTGCCACCTGCCCTGAAGGGCAGGCCCCCAACTCCATCTGGGCTGGGAGCCGGGCGGCGGTTGTCTGGTTGTCCACCTGAGCCAGATAAGAACAGAACCAGACGGCCAGGCTGCCTCAGGCCCACACAGGGAGGCAGTGACCATGGCCCTGGCTCCACCTCGGGCAGCATCGGAAAGATTCCGCCCGCCTGCTCTGCATGCTGATGGGCAAAGGTCGGTAACCTGAGAGAAACTTGGGGTGATGGGCAGGTAAGAGAGAAAGCCGACCCACGAAGGGTGGGGCCTGGCGGGCAGAGCCCCTCCCACCTCCACCTCCCAAGGGTCTGCAGATGGTCCCTGTGCCCCACCCCCCTCAGCGGGTAACTCCCTCGGCGGGTGAGCGCCGGCCTCCGTCGCCCGCCGCGAGGCGGCCAGGAGCGGACCCGCTTTCTCCATTTGTCAGCCTGATTGCCTTGCGCCCCAGGTGCTCTGGCTCGCTCCAGCTGCAAATGTCCCCTCCTCCTTCCCGCTCTGCAGGGCAGGGGGCAGGCAGGGAGAAATCGGACCTGCAGGGCCCCACCCAGGACGGCGCACCAGTCCTGCCGGGAAACCGCTGGGCAAGCGAGACCCCACCTCCGTGAGCCACCGCGCCCACGCCCATGCGGGGAGCCACTTTTCCCACCTGTGTCCCAAGCTTGGGGGTGGCTGCCAGCACCCTCGCTCACCAGCGCTAGTAGGCAGGGAGCCGAGCCGCAGCAGCCCCGCTCAGCCCGGGCCTCAGCCTGCCTGGGCCCAGAACCCCCGGCCACCTCCGGGCGCCTTGCGCCCCCACCCCAGCCTCCGCAGGCCCCAGGCCGAGCGCCGGGGCAGGAGTTTCAGTTTTGCTCTGGGGCCGCCCCCTCAAGGCCGCGGCCTGGGTGTCCCACCTGCCCGGACTGAGCCCCCAACGCTCCGAATGCAGTTCCTCGGTTCGCTCTTCCGCCTGCGCCCGGCGCCTCCCGGTTTAAACCCACTCAGGCCCCTCCCCTCGGCGGCCCCGCCCCTCGGCGGCCACGCCCTGATCTGGGGGCGGTGGGCAGCGCGTAGGGCTGTGAACCCGCAGGGGTGCCCTGGAGCCGGGCGGGGCGGGCAGGTACCGGGAGTCCCACTCGGGCCTGGCCAGCGCCCCAGGCGCACGCCCCTCGGCTGGCTGGGGGTGTGCGATCACCCCCGGGGCCGGAGGTGGCTGCTGCGGAGGAGCAGGGTCCTCTCAGTTCTACCCCTGCCCCTTTCGACCGTCCCTCCCCTAGAGTCACCGCGAAGGAACGCAGGCGGTCGGGTGCGTCCTGCCCGCCCTGACGGCCTCTGAATGGAGTTTGCAAGGGAAATGGGGACCTGCCAGCGGTGGTTTCACTTTCCAAAAGGTGACTTTATTGCCCGAGGGAGGCCATAGAGCAGGCACTGACCCTGACCCGCTTCCCCTCCCTCTACCAGGTCTGCCCTCTGCCCTGGAGCCGGCTTCCCCCGATGCTGCATAGTCCCAAGTCAGCAGAGCCAGGGAGTCCTCAGGGGTCCCTTCCGTGACACTGTGCCCCTACTCAGCCTTGGCCGTGGAAGAGATGGGGTCTCTGATTCCAGCACACTTCCAGTCTGTCTGAAGAGATGACCAGGCCTTACCCCATGGGTCCAGCCCCTCCACCTGGGCTCAGAGGAGGTTTCTGTCCACCCGGGAGAACATTGGCCCTCTCTCATATGCCCATCCGAGCACCCACCTTCCGGGACAGGGGGCTCCCGGTGGTGCAGAGGATGGAGGCCCAGAGCCCTTCAGGCACAACCGCAGGGGCTGGCAGGCTGGGAGCCACAGCCCATGACAGGAATCGCTCATGGATCTTCTGGCTGGTCCTCCCTTTTACTGCCCAGAGATCCCAGGTGGAGAGGGTCGAGCAGGTACCCTCTTGTCCCCCAGGGTCAGGGCCCAAGACCTTTCCTCCTCTGCCCCCAGTTGGGGCCCTGGGGACTTAGACTCTCCTCTCCCCCAGCCCTCACCTCTGCCTGGGTCATACTTGACCAGATACTCATCCAGGGCCACCCAGCCACCTCCGACACGGACCATGAGAGCACCTCGAGACACCTGCGCGGGCACAGGGGGTGGGGGTCCGGGCTTCTGGGGTGGAGGGTATGGGGTCAGTTACCACAGCTCTGCCCTCACTCCCACCCAAGCCCATGCTCACACCTGCTTACTGAGGCTTCCTGGACCCTGAGCCGTCCTTTGGCCACCTGTGTCCTTGTCCCTGTCCACATCCGCCACACTGGCCACGCTGTGTGGCTGCTGCTGGCCTCTGGGGAGCCCTGACCCCAACAGAGTAAAGAGCTCTGGTATGGGCCCACATTCCCCCAAGATGGGTCAGGGCAACTGCATCCATCCCCTGCCCTGCTCACCGGACCACTGGCCGCTGTCCACAATGTTCTGCTGGGAGGCGGGCTGGTGCTGCCTGTGGCCAAGCCATTGCAGGCAGCATGGCCACCAGGCCATGAAACCCGTGTGCGTGCCAGCTCCACGCTGTGAGAAGGCAGTGTGAGACTGGCTGGTCCTGGATCTCTCTCTGTGTCCGGGTGTGCCCACCGCTCACCTGCACGCAGTGGGGGGCTGCACGTGGCTGCCCCTCCCCACGTCATGCCCACTGGTCCTCGTCCCTCCAGCTCCTCTCCGTGTGGCTCCCACTCCCTGTGGTGGTCTCCAGCTCAGGTCTTCCAGGAGCCCTCCCAGGGACGCCCGGGTGACTGTCCTGCTCCTGAGGTCCTCAGGCTGTCCCTGGCCAGGGTCCCTCAGGGTCAGGGCCTTCCCTGGAGCTCTGGTCCAGGGCTTCAGCCCAGCAGCCCCCAGGGCCACAGGCCACTCCTCTAGCCCCCAGCCCCGGGCCTGCACCACCTGCACAGCAGGGCGGGAGCAGAGAGGAGCCTCAGGGAGTTGGTGTAGGTGGGGGGTGTTGGGAGGCTGATGAGGTGAGCCCCCCCCATGCCCCATCCTGCCCACTGCTTGACCTGCCACCCCCGGCCCCTAGACTGGTGTCCCTGCCTGAGTGGCCACTGGGCACCCAGAGCCCCTGCAGGCTGCCCTCCTTCCCCCAGAGCACCTGCAGGTCAGAGGGGCACTCAGAGTCCTGGTGCAAGGAGGGGGGTCTGAGGACCCCTGGGAGCAGTGCCATCATGACGACCCCAGCCTGGTCCAGAAGGTGGCTGTGCCGGCCACAGCCCCTGGCCACAGGCCCTGGCTTGGGCCCGTGGGGCTCTGCCTGGCTCAGCCTGGTGGGCAGCGTAAGCAGCTCCTCCGCAAAGTGTGGGGCAGCCAGCATCGCCATCCCCTCCAGGACGCGCGGCCTAGTGCAGAGGTGGGCAGCAGTGAGCAGGGGCAGGGCCGGGCAGGAGTAGGGTGGGCAGGGGGCAGGGTGGCAGGCTGACCTCTCTGTTGTGGAGCTGGACGCCATAGCCCGGCAGCCCTGCGGCTCCAGCAGCAGGCCCAGGTGGCAGGTGCCCCTGCCGGTGGCCCTTCCTGGTAGGGCTGGTTCCCTCCACAGCAAAGATGCCGACAGGGTCCACTCTCCCCACAGCTCCCACGGGAAAACCTGTCATCAGAGGAGCCATGTCAACTGCCTGCCTCCAAGAGGGCTGGTGCCTCTGCCCTCCTCTTGGGTGCCTGCCACGTCCTGAACCCTCCAACCCCTCCAACTGGTGCCTGAGACTGGTCCCTCCAGAAGCAAAGGAGGCGTGGCACACACTAGCCCAGCCAGCATGGCAGGAAGGCTCTGCCGTGACCTGGCCTCAGGGCAGGTCAGTGGGGGAACACAGCCTCTGCTCAGCTGGCACCATTGTGCTGGGCACTCAGGGCTGGAGGAAGGAAAGGCCTGCAGAGCCAGCAGGGGGCTCCCTATTCTGGGTTGAATTGTGTCCCCCTGAATTCATGTATTAAAGTCCTAACCCCCGAACTTCTCAGAAGGTGACCTTATTTGGAAATACAGTCACTGCAGATGGAATTGGTTAAGGCGAGGCACATGACAGTAGGATGGACTCTGATCAATGTCCTTGCAGAAAGGAGAGATTAGGGCACAGACAGACAGAGAAAGCTGATGTGAAGGGACAGGAAGAAGGCGCGCTGGAGTCTGCAGCAGAGAGCCTGGGCAGATTCTCACTCTTCGCCCTCAACAGGAGCCCACCCTGCCCTGCGGAACCTAGCCCCAGCACCTCCAGCCTCCACAGCCGCCTGGCCTGCCTGCGGGGCTCCTTCAGGAGCCGCACGCATAGCAGTCCCAAATCCGAGAGCTAAACCTGGCAGGGGAGCTGGACTTCAGGGCAGGAGGAAAACCCTGAAGCTGCCCCGTGCAAGCCCCAGCTTCTCCCAGGTTATGGGAGGAGGAGGAAGGGGAGGAGGAAGGCAGAGCCTTGGTTCCCAGGCTGGGTCAGGAGGTGGCAGTAAACCAGGAGAGATGCCCAATCTCCACCTGAGAACTAAATTTCTTTATATTTTGCTCTAAACAGGCATTTTCTTCCCAGTCCCTCCTAAGCAGGAATCATGAGCAGCACTGTGGTCCTAGCTGGGAGCTCCCCTTGACAGAGGAGGTAGAAGCTGTGTCCAGACCCCTTGGTCCTCTGTGTCCCTACCCAGCACAGCTTAGAGGCTGGGTAGTGCTGTCTCTAGAGGTACTGTCCTTGGTTGGCCAGATGTACCTGGACCTCTGGCTCTGACCCCCTGGAGAGCAGAGCAGCCTCGTCATGGGGACTCGAGGTTGCTTGGGGGCTGGGAGCCAAGTCAGGAAATTGCCACAGAAACCCCTCTGGTCAACTCTGCCGCTCAGCTGTCCACCTCCCTGACGCACCATCTTCACCCACAAGGGAGCGAGGCTCCTCTGCACCTGTACCGCCTGCAGGCAGCCTTCTCTGTGGTCACCCCTCTCCTCCCACAGGACTCCAGGACCAGCTGTCCCCCATCCTCCCAGTCCCCTGAGGCACCTGCAAAGCTTGGGCCCAGCTGCCCTCAGGTTGCAGCCCCTCCTCACTGGCCGCCAGCTCCACCGGACCCCGTGCAACCTTCAGCCTAGTGTCCTGCTCCTGAGCCTCTGACCGGCACCCTCCCAGAAGCTCCACCTCTGCCCGGAACACAGCTGAGGAGAGACAGGAGCACCCTGAGACCACAGCTTGGTCACAGCTCCCTGCCCCCACCCCACCCAGCCCTGGCTGCCTACACACCTGGGGTCCCTGAGCCCACCTCTGGGGCCAGGCCTCGCATTTTCTCTACAGTGACCCCTGTAGGTTTCGCGGGACCTGGTGGGGGGTTCGGTTCCTGAATGGACGCTGTGTCCACTACCGCCTGGCCTGGGGCCTCTGTCCAGGGTGCCAGCCAGGCACTCAGCTTGTGGGGAGAGCAGCATTGTCTCAGGCAGCCCCTGCCACACCCACCCCAGCCACCCCCGCTCCATGGCCAGAGAGGACGGGGCAGGGTGGAGCCCTTCCTGCAGCCCGGGGATGGGGAGGGCCAAGCGGGCCCAGACACCTGCTCTCGGTTCTCGAGCCCTCGATGTTCAGAGGCTGCCCTCTTCGGTTCCAGCTGGGCTGCCGGGCTTGTCAGGGGCGAGGGGTCAGAGGACTCTGTCCCCAGGTCCTGCAGCAGCTTCTGCCGGGCGCGGGCAGCGCCTTCCCCGGTCAGCCTCACCCGCTCCCGGAGCCGCTGCAGCTGTCCCCTCACCAGCAGAGCTTCGTCCTCTGCAGCCGGCGCCGGGGGGTGGGGGCTGTGGTCAGAGACGTGGGCGCCAAGAGGGACTCACACTTGGGGGCTGAGGTGGCAGCATGACTGTGCCCCAAGGCAGGGGTGGAGGGACTGGGGAGGGGCTTTTCCGGGGGTCCCCAAACGTGAGACCGAATGTTGTCTGCCTTGCTCATCCCACTCACCACTCACCCGCGAGCAGCTCTGCCAGCCTTTGGCCAGCTTCCAGGGCCCTCTCCAGGCCTTCTGTCCGGGCTGCAGCCCCCTCGCACACACCCTGTGAACACATGCCCACTGAGCCCCGTGCCAGCCCCCGGGCCCGCCCTGGTCCCTGGTCCATACCTGCAGGCGCTGCACGGCCCCCTTGCAGCCCTCAGGCCCCAGCTGGTCCTGCCACAGCTCAGCCAGGAGCTGCTCGCCTGGGGTCAGCAGAGCCAAGAGGGCGCTACGGGCCGCCTCGAAGCTCCGGGCCGCAGGGACCAGCTGCTCCAGGAGCCCCCACCTGGGAAGCAGACAGGGCAGTCAGTGGTGCGCTCCTGCGCCAGCACCGTCTGCCCAACCCCTACGGCCTCACCTGGCCTCTGCTCGCTGCACCAGGCCATCCCACCGGGCCCGCAGCTGTCCAGGGCTCTGCGCCTCCTGCAGCCTCAACTCCACCTGGAGCGCCCTCTCCTCCAGCAGGTGCCGGAGGAGCTGCCAGGTATGGGCATGGGACTGGGCGAAGGGTGCTGCCACCCTTGCCCAGCCCCCAGCGCTGCCCCTTCTGGGGGCCTTTCCTTCCCCGAGCCTGCAATCCTTCCCCACCTGCCGCCCTGGAGAGGGTCTGCAGGCCTTCCCTGTGCGCCAGTGGCTCAGCCTAAGGCTCAACGGAGGACTCGCGGGTGCCAGGGGCCCACCCGGCCCTGCCCCGCACACCCTGTACCTTCTGCTCCCGCAGCTGGGCCACAGCCACCGTGACGTCAGGGGCCAGGGGTCCCTGTGAGGCCTGAAGCTCCTCCATGCCTTCCAGCCAGCTGCGAGTAGTGTCCAGGGGCCCTGGGGATGCCTACAACAGGGATGCACTTCTGTTGGGGGGCTGGGGCTGTGGGGTGCTGAGCCCTGACCTTCACCCCACCCTGGGACTGCCCTGCCTCACCAGGGCTGGCTGCCTTCCTGGCTGGACGGGTCCCACTTCCACAGCTTCTGTCACCACCGTCTCTGTCACTTCTGTCACCTCTGTCACCTCTGTCACCTCCACGGCACGGGGTCGCCAGCGGGCCCAGGAGATCCCTGGTGGGGGCTGGCCCCAGGGATCTGCGGGCAGGGAGGGGCCCCCTTGGGCCCTCGGGCTGGCCCCGGCGCGCCTCCTCCCCTCCCCCAGGCAGCCCAGTCGCGAGACCGGGTTTCCCATGGCAGCTGGGGCACCACGCAGCCTGCAGGAGGGCAGGATACGGAGGGCGTTCTGCTGTGGCAGGACAGGGGGACTCACGGCAGGGTGGTGGAGCCCCGACTCACCCAGCCCCTCACACACTGCTGCGTACGAGCTGGGGCTGGGTCCCCTGTAGGCTTACCGCCGAGCGTCACTCCTAGTGGCTCCTGCCCTTAAGAGTCTGCATGGTCGCGGCAGCCACTGCTGCCTCTGCCACGTGTGCCTGCCCCAGCCCTCCCTCTCCACACAGCTTGGCCAGCCACAGCCCAAGGCCCAGCAGCCCAGCCGCCAGCCCAGCGCTCTTCTCTTAGCCTGGTCTCCCACCCGCCACCTGTTTCCTGGGAAACGGGTCCCCGGCCTCAGCCATGAGGGTGGGGGAGGGGCTGGGGAAGGGGCTGCAGTGCTGGAGCCTCCCCCCTCCCCCCAAGTCCCCTGCACAGCGGACAGAGGCCAGGGCCTCTCACTACCCACCCAGGCCCTGTCCAGCCTCCCCGCACTGCTGTCGGGCCGGGGGGTGGGGGATCGGGGAAATGGGGCATGGAGCACACCCTTCAGGGAGCCCCTCTGGCTGGATCAGTGAGCCGGAGGCTGCAGAACCATCCCTGGGTTCCTCCGTCTCCTCCTCCGCAGCCTCAGGCAGGCCCCGAGACTCCTGGGCTGCGGCTTCCCCCACTTCCACGTGGCCTTCACAGGCCGCCCCTCCTCCCCCAGCCAGCCCCCTCTCAGGGCCTGGACCCCCCCACCAAGGCTTGCCCACATCCCACACTGGCTGGCTCTTGCTTTTGGGAACCACAGACCTTGGCCACACCCGGCCTGGACTTAGCTACCCCTGCCTCCAGCCTGGAAGCTCTCTTCACAGGCCTGCTGGACAAGGGGGGACTCCCTGCAGAGGGGCTCCCGGACTCCTGCTGGCCCACGGTTCCCTAACGTGTTTTGTGGTGGGGCGGTCAGGCAGGCGCATGCGTGGGCCGGTTCCTTCATTCCTTCATTCACCTACTCATTCCTTCACCCGACGCCGGCTTCTACCAAGGAGCAGGCTGCGTCCGGCAGGCAAGCCAGGGACTTTCCCATGTCCACGCCATACTGGGCCCTGGGCCCTCCCAGGAGCTGGCCCTGCCTGGGGAGGGGGTGCCAGAGGTCAGGTCTGCAAGGGAGGGGATCCTAGCCTTTTGGGGGAGCCTGGGGGATTGGCCTGGTGCCCTCAGCTGTCTGCAGGTAGTACCCTGGGAGGCGCGGGGCCCTCCCGCCCCAGCCTGTGACCACTCACCTGCCCAGACTTGTCTTTTCCATGGGGTTTGTGCTGCTGTTGCCCTGGGAACTTTCCATCAGAAAGTGTTGGGTGGGGTGGGCGGACAGGCCGGGGCAGGCTGGCTGACGCTTCCGCGCACCAGGCGTCTCTGCTGGGAGGGGCTCGCTGTCCCACACACCAGCACAGCCCACCCTGCCCTTCCTGCTCCGGTCTCAGCCCCCACTCCCAGGCCTGGGCGGCTGGAAGCGGTACACTCCTGCGCAGGCCTGCCCCACCCGGCACACAGACCTCCCCTCTTGCCCACCAGCTGCCAGGGTGTCCTCACAGGGCCCCCTCCGGCCCCTTCTCCTCACTTTTCTCCAAGCCTCCCATGGGGAGAGGGCGAGTAGGTGCTCCAGCTCCTGACACCTGGTCCATGTGTACATCTTTCTGTCCAAGAAAGGACAGGGCTGGGTCAGACTTCCATTCGAGGCTCCACAGGACTGGCCGAGGACCTGTGACTGAGAAGTGGGAGACCAGAGGCCTGGGAAGTCCTGGGAGCAGGTTTGGGGAAACCTCCAACCTTTCTCATCGGGCGCCTGGGACCCAGGCCCTGGCTGAGCCCAGCTCCTCCTAGACGGGGACAGTAACACTGCCCAGCAGCCCCATGGACAATCTTGCTCATTTTGGCAGCTTGGGCCCCCTGTGTGGCCCTCTGTCCACTGAGCAATGTGGACCGGCAGGCCCTGAGCCCGGTGGCCCCACCCACACTCCCGCTCACTCACACGGCAGACAGCGGTTTGCTAGTGCCCACAGCTGTGTGTGCTGTCTGTCCCAGGGCCCCTTCTCTGTGCTGCCCCTGGGCCTTTGCACAAGCTGGGGCCTAGTCCCACCCGACCTGGGCTAAGGACAGTCCAGCCCTGCCTGCACCAGCTCCTACCCCTCAGTGAGTGGTGGTCCAGGACAGGCAGGGAGCGGGGTATGTGGCCACGCCCAGGCTGCACTCTCTGTGGCCAAGGCTGAGCCGGAGGGAAAGGGCCACCTGAGCCAGGCTGGGGCTTCTGCCAAGGGGGCACACATTATATCCCCCTTGGACAGAAGTAGCCATGATGCCTGCCGCCCCATGGCCTGTGCCTCACTGCACATTCCTCTGACCTGCTGTCATGCAGGGAAGTGCCCCTCCCGTGGGTAGCACCGCAGAGCTGACCACCTCAGCACGTGGCTTGGGGGTTGCCCGGGCATTGAACGGCTCCCAGAATCTCTTTGCCGGCCTTGGGCCTTGCTGCTGGTCACCCCCTGGAGGGCTGCGTCTGACTTTCCCCACCTGCCCCCGCCCTTGGCCCAGCCTCTCACTACCTGAAACAAACACAGGGCGGCGGGGCAGGGTGGGGTGGGAGGCACAGCGCTCTGCTTCTTGCCTGGCCGAGCTTCTCACCAGTTTCCTGGGGGAGGGGAGAGGCCTCCACGCCTCCCGCCCTACTTGGACTCAGGCCACACCTTGCAAAGCCTGTTCCTTGTACCAGTTTCTCATCCACTGACTTTGTTCTGATTGCTGGTGACAGAAGACTTGAGAAGGTGGTTTAGGCAGAAAAGGAGATTTGCAGCTCACAGGTATGAGAAGACCGGGGCAGTGCGCCTTCAGGAACAGCTCCATCCAGGGATCAAACTTTCACACAGCTTATTTTCCTCCCTCTCGGCATTACTTTCCGCCATTTGGCTACATCCTCAGGTCACATGTGGCACAGGTGGCAGCCTAGGCTCACGTCATCAGAGCAGGAAAGAGGGACGCACTTGCCTCTCTCCCAGAAGTTCTGGAAAAATCACATTGGCTCTCATTGACTGTCATTGGCTGACCGGCTGTTGTGGGTTGACTTGTGCCCACAGAAAAGATATGTTGAAATCCTAACCCAGTACCTGTGAGTCTGACTTTATTTGGACTTTTGCAGATGATGCGATCAAGCTAGGGTGAGGTCAGTAGGCTGGGCCGTAAGCCAACAACTGGAGCCCTCCGAGAGCCACGTGAGCACACTGTGCAGGGGCAAACGCCCAGGGATGACGGTGGCACAGACTGGAGTGACGCGTCTGCAGGCTGAGGAGCGCCAGGGGCTGGCAGCCAATGCCAGAAGCTGGAAGAGGCAGGAAGAGTTCAGAGAGGGAGGCCCTGCCAACACCTTGATTCGGACGTCTGGCCTCCAGAACTGAGAGCAAACACATTCCTGTTGTTTTAAGCTGCCCAGTTAGTGGTCCCTTGTTACGGCAGCCCCAGGGGACTGGCACACCGCACCTCCGTGAACCCTCACCCTGCTCATCCCGGGAGCTGGGGATGCAGCCAGCACCCTGATGCCCTGGCCGGAAGTGGGGGCAGTTTCCAGAGGAGGGCAGGAGTGGCGCGCACCCACCAGGGAAGGGAGGAAAGGTGCTGGTGGACTGGGGGCCGACCGTGGGAAACTGACCGGGCCTGCTGGGGCTCGGACGGGGAGCTGGGCAATGACCTCGAGGGCTGGTCCCCTGGGAAGAGGTGACTGCGTCTCGAGTTGGGGCTGGGGCTCAAGGACACAAACCTAGGGCCCAAGGCCACCACACCTGCACACCTGTGTTTGTGGCCGAGGTCCTACCGGTCAGATGCCTAAAGCTACAGAATCTAAGAGCTTCCTGTGGCTTCAGAGTGCGAGGCAGCACCAGAGGGAGCCCTGAGTCCACCCTGAGAACGTCCGACGTCCAACAGATGGGCTGCTGGCGCCGCGGCTGCCCAGCCCCTCCTCAGCCACTGGCCGGCGGGGCTCCTTGTCACCCTGGGTGAGGACCTAAGTCTTCAGCAGGCTCTTAGAGGCCGGCGGCCCTCCTGCGTCCCTCTCTTGGCCACGCGCCCTGAGCGCCACCCCTTCATTCCCATGTGGCATTCGCACACCTGCTGTTCCTCGCGTCTGCAGTGCCTCCCTGCTCACCTCTGTTGGGCTCTCTCCAGCCCTGGACAGGGAGGCGTCCAGATGGAGCCAGCAGAGTGTCACTCGGCCCCACCACCACGGCGTCCTCGTGGTAGAGGACCAGTGCAGTGCTCTGTGCGCAGCAGTGCCCAGGGGTCCCGAGGGCCAGACGGGGACGGGGCGGGAGGGTAGACCGCCTGCGTGAGACACCGGTGCTCTGTTCACCTCGAGACAATGGGAACTGCACGCAGCCTGGAAAAGAATGCACTCCTGGGTCCCAGAGTCCCCTCCGTAAGATAACTTCAAACCAAGGAGCCCAGTTCGTGGCAAAGCGGACACCACAACAGTCACCTTCATAGTGCAGCAGCCGGCAGCCTGGAGGTGGGGGAGCCACCGCCGGGACGCACAGCCAAGGGGAGCTCAGCGCTCCCACCACGAGGCTGGGCGCTGTCTGCGGCCAGGCGTGGGTCTCGATGCACACCACTCTCCACCCCTCCAGCTCGGCCACGTGGGTCTGGGGGCCAGGCTCTCCTCGCGGCCCTCCTGAGAGTCGGGTCTTCCCGACTGTAGGGCCAGAGGCCCTGGCTCCAGGGGGAGTCTGCTTGCACACAGTCGGGGTCCCACCACGCTGAAAGCTACCAGACGCCCCTGGTCTTTTGGGCTCCACGCAGACCAGCAGGCAAAGAAAGGAGTCAGCACTGTGTTGGGAGCAGCTGGGCCTGAGGACCGTGTCAAGGAGGCTGGGCTGAGGAGCGTACCTGCAGCTTAGAGGGCCCTCGGGGTGACCAGTGCTCTGGGCCCATCTGCGGCAAGCACAGCCCCCACACAGGCAGGCACGGGTGGCAGCCAGGGGCTCAGAGCCTCAGAGGTCTGGTCCCCCGCCCGGCAGGCCCCCAGGCCAGCGGTAAGCAGATGGGAATGCGGAACGGAGGGGAAGATAAGGGCCAGTTAGGGTGTCCGTCCGCAGCCAGATGCGGCCTCAGGGCTGTGGCTCGCCGCTAACCCTGCTCTCGTGAGTTCTGGTTGTTTTCCCAGAAATCACAGCAGCCACAGTTGTGAGTGGGCAGCGGGTGAACTGAACACGGGGGGCAAGGAGATGAGCCAAGTTTCCACCAAATCCCCTGGCCCCTCCGCTCGCACATGGGCATGGTGAGCACCCACACACCTGCTGCCGGAGCTCAGCCCTTGGGCTCCTGAGCCTGCTCGGCCTGTGAGACCAGACCAGGGTGCCTGTAAACTGCAGTCCCCTGGGCAGCCCTCCGTCAGCGACTGCTCAGGGCAAGGGCCATCCTCCGGCCCCCAGCCCCTGATGGAGACCCTGGGGATGGCCTCGCTGCCTCCCGAGTTCCCGGCAGGATGGGTCTGTTGCCCCGGAATTCACAGGACAGGCCCCTCCGGCCCCTCTTCCCCACCCCCACTGCCTTTTCTGACAAATCGCTTTCACCCAGATCCCTGCCTTGGGCTCCGTTCCCAGGAGCCAGCCCAGGGCAGGGTTTCCTCCCCGTGGGACACGCGCACCACAGCCAGACGCGGTTCTCGGGGAGGAAGCGGCCCTCATTTCACAGCACTTTGCTTGAAGTCTCTCTCCCTCGCTGCAGACGCTCTGTCACTTCTGCCACCGTATCCCCAGACGTCACCAAGGTGCCAGGCTGAATCAGTGTGTCCAGTCAGGTGTGGAGACACTTGGGTAAAATGAGCTGAACCTGCTTCCACTGGGGGCCCAAGGGCAGGTGCTCGTCTGGAGCGTGGATCACGTGTTGCTGCTTGGTGCCTGGCCCCTTCCTCCGCCTGTCCCCCACCCCCACAGCGGATGAGGGAGCCCACCAGCTCCAGTCTCCCCTGTCTGGACGTCACCTTCTGTGTGTGGTTTGGGCCTGGACTGTCAGCTTCTCTGCCGGACCCTGGGCCTGGAGGACCTGGTCCCCGGTGAGCAAAGGCACATGGCTGGTGGCACTGTGGCCACCACGGAGGGTCCACTGCCGTCCCTGCCTCTCACCTCTGGGGCCACCTCTGGTCTCCACCTGCCCAGGCTCCTTCCCCAGCCCCTACAATTCAGTAAGCCCCCCATTGTCCTCCCAACAAATGGTCTTTTTGCTTAGGGCCCCCAGCTGCTTCCAGAGCAGTGTGGCCTTGGGGCAGACACAGGGTGCAGGGCAGTGGGGCCCCTCACTCCTTGGGGGCGGCCCCAGGACAAATCTGCTGGTTAGGTCGTGCTAAGCACCAGGGCTCCCAGTGATGAGGAATCACATCTCCCCTTCTTTTGAGTGGAAGCTAATTAAGAAATGAGACCCAGGCACAGAGGTCGAGGTCAAAACGCCACCGAGCTGAGGCCATCGTTTCAGTCTGCTCCCATCACTGCCCTGAGGCCCTGCCCCGCCTCCCCCACCGTGCTTCATGCGAAGGACTCATCTTTGTCCAGAGGGCTCCCAGGATCTGCCTTCCCTCAGGTCAGGGAGGTGGGAGTGCTGGGTGAGCCAAGGGGAGACCTTGCCCCCGAGGGCTGAGCGATGGCTGGATGGGAGATTCCAAGACTGTGGGCCAGGGAGTGGTGACAGCCTCCAAAGAAACACCCAGCTCATGTCTCCTAGGTCTGGCCACTAACTAATAGAACAGTGGTTTATATACAGTAGGGGGTTTATCCTCTCCCTGAAATGAGCCCATGGGGGGGCCATCTGAGGCTGGCACACTGCTCCTCAAAGTTACCTGTGACCCAGGCTCCATCTGTGTTTCTCATCTGTCATTCTTGGCTGCAGCTTCAATCCTCGTGATCAGAAGAAGGCTGCTGGGGCTCCAGCTGTCACATCTACACACCAAAAGTGAAGAAGAGGAAGGCCAAGGGGCAAAAGGCAATCTCCTTCCAGCTGTGTCTCTCCCAGGGTGTGAAATGGAATAATGCCATGAGGGCCCACATGGCAGTCTTGAGCAAAATCACAAGTGATCCGGCTGTGGTCGCAGCTGATTCTGGGGATTTCCCTGCAGGTGCACCTGCACGTTTAAGCAAAGCCTTTATTTGGGGTTACTCAGTGCCACCTGGCTGGCGAGGGCAGGAGATCTGAGATGCTTCAGACATCACTGGGGGCTCACTGAGAACCACAGTTTGTCCACAGCACCAAACACCAGGCAGTTGTGGAAAGGCTGGGAGACTCCGCAAGCTGTGGAGAGACCTCCACCTGTGGTCCCTGGGAGGAGAGCCAAGGCCCCGCAGCCTGACCGCTGCACTTCTTATGAAGGACAGAGGGCGTTTTCACTCCGGGGGCCGTCACAACACGTGGCCACAAGCCTGGAGCCTAAGACGACCAAACCCTGTCCTCTCACAGACCCGAGGGCCAGAAGTCCAGTCAGGGCGTCCGCCAGGAGGCTCTGGTGGAGGTGCCTCCTGCCGCTTCCAGCTCAGGGGGCTCCCGGCGCCCCTGGGTCGTGTCCGCGTCCCTCTGTCTCTGCCTCCATCTTCAGTCTTCACGTGGCCTCGCCTCTGCTCACCTCTGTGGGTCTCTTATGTGACACCTGTCCTTGGATTTAATGCCCACCAGATCATCCAGGATGGCCTCATCTCCAGACCCTTAATCGATTTACGCTGCAAAGACGCTTCTCGCAAATGAGGCCACGGCCGCAGGCAGCAGGGATTAGGACGGAGCATGACACTGCAGGGCCACCACCCAGCCCACTAGCCGGAAGGAGGACGTGTTTGTGTTGTTTGTGTTTGCACTGGAAAAGCGCAAAAGGGGCCCTAAACGTGCTCTTTGTTCGGGAGGACCCCCAGGCCTGCGGCGGGGAAGGGGAACGTGGCATGGAGCCAGCAGGCAGGAGCCGCGGAGCAGCAACTCTGTGCCGTGTGAGGGCCCTGCTCAACCCTGCGCGAGCTTGCGTGTCCCGAGCCTCCAGGAGCTGGTCCTCAGGAGGGGCATGAGGGGCCCCCAGCCCTGGCGGAGGGGACAGTCCTGGATCTGCCTAGGTATTGGAAGGAGAGGAGAGTCTCCTGGCCCTGGCGTTCCAGAAGTGTTCTTGGAGACGCCCGATTAAGGCCTCGACAGTCTCTGGTCACTGTCCAAGGCCACCACTTCTGGTGCAGCTGCAACGCTGAAGGATTGAAGGGGGTCTTCACCCCTGGCTCAGGCCAGTGGCAGGGGCGCCGATGTCATTAGACCCACTCTGGGATGGGAGTCATGACCCATCTGGCCCACGAGCCCACTGGGCCCACCGCCTGAAGGGTCACCCACAGGTGACAATGGGCCGAATTGTGTCTCCCCCAAATGTGTTGAAGTCCTAACCCCCAGACCTCAGGGTGTGACCTTATTTGAAATAGTGTTGCAGACGTCATTTATTAAGTTGAGGTGAGGTCACACTGGAGTAGGGAGTCCCCTAACCCAAGGGGACCGGCATCCTTACGAGGAATCAGAGACGCACGGGGAAAACCCACGACAACCGAGGCGGAGGACGGGGCTGGCAGCCGCGGGACTAGGGGTGCCAAGGGCGGCATCCCTGTTGGAGGCTGTCGGAGGACGCCCAGTTGCTGGTACTGGTTCCAGCAGCCCCAGGACGTTAACGCACCGCCTGATCCCACCAGTTTCCCCTGCCCGGTGACCCCAGGAAGCGCTCAGGTCCGGAAACTAGTGTTTGCTCAGGCCAGCACCTAACCATCGCCCAGCGTGGGCCTCTTCCCTCCTCCCTGGGCCCTCTGGACGATAGGCAGAGGACGTGGAGGGCGTCCTTGTGCTGCCCTCCCTCGGGGCTCCCCCGCACCTCTGAAATAAAGGGGCCCGGGCCTGGGGCAGAAGCAGGGCTGCTGCAGCTGGTCCTGGGTTCTCACCCCATCAAGTGAGGCTTTGGGGACTGCCTGCCTACCTTGGTTCGGGGGTCTTCTGGCTAACAAGCCAGCCACAGGGAGCCTGGGGGGCCTCCAGTACAGGCGGAGGGGAGGGCAGACCGGCCGGGCTGCAGGGGTGACTTTCCCTGCCTTCTCCACCCACCAAGCCCGCTGAGAACAGGCTCTGGGCCCTTCCAGTTGCCTTCATCCCCCATCACTCGCCCCTCAGGGCAGGGGCTGCTCACATCCTTAAGCAACTTCGCCTGCCCCAAGGGGCTGCTGACCCCTCCCCCAAAATCAACCCCGGAGAAACTCCCGAAAGAAGAAGGGAAGGGTGGGTTCCAGGAACCACCAACTGAGAACCCCAGAAGCCGTTGGAGAGGTGGGGGGTGGCTGCAGCCTGGGCAGGGAGCGGTCTCTGCCCTCACTGCGCCCTGACCCCTCCACTGCCCCAACAGTGGCCCCCGCAGCAGTCAGCGACAGACCGAACAGAGTCCTGACCCCACACACCCGCCCCTGGGGGGCCGACGCCGCACAGGCCTGGGCTGACCAGCTGCCCCTGGGCCTCCAGACCTGAGGGCCACCTCCCCAAGTGTGCTTCTCCCAGAGTGCCCCCGCGAGGGGTGAGCGTGGGGGTCCACGGGGCCTGGGCCGCCCTCCCCTTGCCACTGAAACTCCCCAGGATGGGCGAGGTCAGCGCCGCGGCGGGGCAGAGAGCCCTCGCCTCTCCCTGTGACACTGGAGATGGAGCTCCGTGGTCTCTCCACACGCGCCTCCTGCCGCCCCGGCCCCGGTGCTGGGGTTTTGTGCCACGGCCACCGCCAGGCATCACTCTGGTCTCGGCCTCGCGACCGCGCTGGCCACTCCAGCCCCACCTCCTGGATTCCACCTGCCCTGCTGTCCGTGCACAACACTTGCCTTTGGTTCTTCTCCCAAAACGAACCTGCTTCTTGCCTCTGTTGCTGGTTATGGCCCTTGCTCTCCCCTAGGCGTGCTTACTTTAGCTGGCCGGCCTTCGGTGTTGGTGACTCTGCCTTAGGCTCTGTGCTGCTGGCTGGTAAACTGGTGCAGCCACTTTGGAAACAGTACAGAGGGTCCTCAAAAACCTGAGAACAGACTTACCATGTGACCCGGCAGTTCCACTCCTGGGTATGTATCTGAAGAAAACAAAACCACTAATTCAAAAAGATACCTGCACCCTAATGTTCAGAACAACATTATCTACAATTGCCAAGACACGGACGCAACCCAGGTTACTGGCAAATGATGTCATTGTTTACGTGACAAAAAGGCAACAGACCCTTAGGCGCAAATGCATCTCCTAAGACACAGAGATGGACAGCCGAGCACCCTCGGCCCGGCTTCAGAGAGGAGGGCAGCCCAGCTTGTGGGGTGGAGGAGGCAGGCCTGGCCTCTGCAGGGCAGCCTCCGCTTCCAGGCCAGCACCCCAGGCCACCAGATCCCCCCCACTGCCCTTCAGCGGGTGGCAGTTTGCAAGCCCAAGGGGTCCTGAGTCAGACACCCCATCGCAGAGGGGAGCCCGGTGGACCTGACCCTGCCTGAGGTTCAACACCTCTCTGCCCCGTCCTGGCTCCATAAACCCACACTCTGGTTTGCAGGGGGCAATTCCAGGGCAATGGCCCAGAACTCAACCTGTCGTATAGTGGTCCTGTCCCCGCACGTGTTCGTGGCTCCTGTCTGCGTGCTGCTCGGGGGCAGGGGCTTAGAGACGCAAGGGAGCTGATTATTTGAAGCTACTGCTACCTGTGCATAACAAGGTGTTGTGACTGTCTCTCCGTTCGAGAGCCCTTGTCTTTGGTGAGTGTGTGCTGATGGTGGGTGTGGGGAAGGCGGGGGTCCAGGGCCCATAGGCGGCCACGAGTTCCTAATTGTTGAAGCTGCTTTGGATAAGTGAGACTTCTTTATTCTGTCTTGTCTACTTTAGTATGTGTTCAAATTCTCCACTATAATGCTTTAAAAAAGTAAAACTAATGGGTTTCTCATTGGTCTGATTCCAGTCAGACCCGCAGGCCAGCACCCGGCCCTGGAACATCTTGTGGACAGACTTGGAAGATCTGATCCACGTTGCTTTGCAGAGTCCGTCTGCTTTTCTTGGCTTATTCGTGATGACTTCAGTCTAGTCGAGGACCTTCAGTCTCTTCCTTGGGCCATGTTGTTACTCGAAAGGATTAACCAGATGCCTGCTTAGTCCGTGAGTGATTAACCATGGGTGTGTGGCACTATCCTTGACTTAATCCTTGATTTAAGGCTGAGAAGCAACGGGCAGGTGCCTGTCACTCAAAGTGTCCCTGTTCAGGGCCAAGGGACGGGTGTCTCTTCTCTGAAGCTACGGTCTCCCCCCTCTTCATCCTACTTGCAAACCAACCCACTCTCGTCTAACCGTCTCTCTCCCTCAAAATGTAATTCACAAATCATAGGATTCACTCCCTTAAAGTGAGTACAACTGAATGTTTGTTTGGGTTTTTTTGAGCATGTCACAAGGTTGAGCAACGATCACCACCATCTAATTCCACACTGTTTTCATCATTCCCAGAAGAAACCCATACCTTTCAACAGTCACTCTCCAGCCCCTGGACACCGCGGACCCACTTCCTGTCCCTGTGGTTTGCCTGCCCCAGCACTTCATGTTTGTTATCAAGTTACACATTTATACGTGGTGTGAACGGCGACATAGATGTGTAAATACTGCTTTGTGTAGCTGCATTTTCAGTCAGTTAGGAAGAAACAGCCATTACAAACAAAAACTGCGTTTACAGCGCCTTCCGTACGCACCTGTGCGCCCGCCTGTACTGGTGCTGTGGACTCCTTCGGAGGCTGTGAGGCTGAAGGACTGCCTTTAGTGCTTCTCACAGGTCAGGTCCTACAGAGTCTCCCAGTTCCTGTTTGTCCACGAGCGTCTTAATCGCTTTCCGCTTTTGGAGGGCGGCTTTGCTAGGACAGGATTCCTGCGTGATGCTTTCACACCTTCCAGCCTTTGACCACGTCGTCCCACTGCCCTCTGGGCCGCGTCTTTTCTGATGAGAAACTGGGTGTTAGGCTGATTGAGAAGTTCGTGTATGTGATGAGTCACCTGTTTTGCTGCTTTCAAGGGTCTCTGTGTTTGGCCTTCGGCAGCTGAATTTATCTGTAAGCGGGTGTGGATCTCTTTAAGTTTGCCCGCTTGGAGATCATTGAGCCTCTTGGGTATGCAGATTAATGTCTTTCATCAAATCTGGCACATTTTGGCCTTTACTTCTTCAAATATTCTTCCTGCCTCTTCGCCTGCCCCTCTCCTGGGACTCCTGTGATGAGCGTTTGGGTCACTCAGCTGTGCCTGACAGGTCTCTGAAGTGCTGTTCACTTTCTCCCTTTTTCTCTCTGCTTCTCAGACTAGACCAACTACGCTGACCTACCTTCAAGTTCACTGGTGCTTCTGCATGCTCAAACTTGCTGCTGAGCCCCTTAAGTGAATTTTTTATTTCCATAGTTGTACTTTTCAACTCCATAATTTCTACTTGATTCCTTAACTTTTTCTCTGTGTTAAAATATGCGTAATATAAAATTTACCATTTTTACCGTTTTTAAATGCCAAGCTCAGTGGCACATTCGCAGTGTTGTGCAGCCGTTGCCACCATCCATCTCCAGAATTTTTTGTATCGTCCTATACTGAAACTCTGTCCGCATCAGACAATCAGTCCTCATGCCCCGTCCTGCGGCCCCTGGTAAGCACTGTTCCACGTAGCGCCTCTAGGACTTTGACTACCCCAGGAACCTCGCGTGGGTGGACTCAGGCAGTGCTTGTCCTCCTGTGTCTGGCTTATTCCGCACAGCGTAATGACCGTAAGGCTCAGCCACGTTGCAGCATATATCAAAACTTCATTCTTTTTAAAAGCTGATCAGCATTCCCATGTGTGTCTATACCACGCTGTTTACCCTGTCATTGGTTTATGGAGACCGGTGTTGCTTCCTGGTCCCTTTTTGAAGCTTGCTCTCACTCATGTCACACGGCAGAGGTTGCTGGAGGCTCTGCTCTGCCATCTGCACTTCAGGGCCCGTAGCGTTGCTGCCGTCCCGGCTTCACAGAAGAGAACTGCGGAAGGCCTTACACTGGGAGCTAAGTGCTCTGGTGTGAGGATGTCCCCCGACACTTCCTCTCATACCTCACTGGCCAACTTGGGTCCCACGGTCCCACCTGACCACAAGGCGTCAGCCACGCACGGGATGGGGCGGAGTGGGGACAGCTCTAGGGGCCGCATGGTCGCCTCACTCAGAACCATCGCGCGGACCCCACCTGCCGTAACTTTAGTTGTTCAGCCTTGTGCTCGTCCTACGTGATGAGCAGCGCCGTTTGCCATGAGCATTGTTTCCTGCATAAGCGACCTGGCATCGTGCTGTGAAATGACGCTGTGATTTCTGCCAGATGAAAACCACTCACCTTGTTCCACGTGGACAGTTGCTTGGAGGGTCTTCCGGACCCTAGATATTGCCTCACCCACAGAACACCTACAAGGTGACATTTCTGCCGTTAAACACCTCAGGGCTACCAGGACCTAACGTCACAGAACGCGTGTATCAGTTCTCTCTCCAGCAATATTTATACAGGAACATTTTAGAGTTACATCCCCTCAAGGCAAGCAAATCAGTAAGAGAACTTTAAAGAACACACGAGGAAGCTCTTGAGCCCAACCCCAGGCCCGGTGGCTGGACGGCCGTGCTCGGGCGAGGGTGTTCTGGGGAGCCCGAGGGGCAGCCCGCGCCGGCGTGGGCGCAGGGCCGGCTTCCCAGCAGCCTGGCCGTCACCGCGCGGGAAGCAACGTGCTTAGCACCTTCCACACTCTTGTACGCGTGTGTCTTGCACGGGTGTGTTTCACCGGTTTTCAGTTACTTTATAATTCTTCCCACTTACACTCCTGGCGTTTTTGTGGAGATTGTCTAATTCTTAGGAGGCTGTTCCTCACATTAAATGGGAGGGGCCTGTGTATGAGCCGCCGACCATGGTACACAGCGTACATTTTTTTCACATAGCATTTACGCCATAGCATAGATTATCTTTTTCAAACTTAAACAAAAGTAACGCTCAATATTATATATACTGGTGCGCAAATCCCATTTTCGTGCTTGCTAAGGTAAGTCTTCATCAGCTGATTTTTTTAACGCCCAAAGAGGTTGAGATAAAAGCAAAACACATAATCTTTTGAGAAGCACAGATTATGAAGTAACCCGGCTCTAGACGTTTAACGCTCACGCCGTCTGGAGGAAGGCTTTCTGCCCGTGCCTGCTGTTTGGGGACTAGAAATCTGTGTTTGAGGAGGATCGGTTTCAAGACCGCTGTCCCAAGTTTGGCGTCCCCGGGGGCACGCCCTCCGACACTCGCTGGTCAGCTCCATCCAGCCAGCCCATGCGCCGGGATGCACAGGCCGCTTCAGACGCCACCAGGCCGTCAGGCCCGCTGGTGCGGACTGCATCCTCCTCGGGAGCGGCGGTGGGGCCTCCCAGACCAAGCACCACACTCCCTTCCTCCTGCCAGAAGACTGCGGTGAGAGACCGCGTCTGGGTAGAACGAGACACTGCTGCCATCTGGTGGGGACCTCGCAGTAAACACCCACCTTTGCCACCAACGTTGCCGGGGGGCCACAGAGCCGCAGCCGAAACACATGGCAATGGAATAAGGACCACTGCCTGAACGAGAAGGTGACAGCGCGGTGCCTGCTTCAAGGGGGTGCTCCCTGAGCCGCTTGGGGAGAGCAGGCCACCCTCCTCCTGCCTGGCCTGAGCCTCTGTGGAGAGAGAGGGGGACAGAGGACGGCCAGACGGCCAGCGGCTTTCTTCCCTCCAGGCAGACGCCGCCCCACCCCGGTCCTCAGGCCAGGTCCTCAGCCGGCGTGCGGAGAGGGAAGGCTGTGGGGGAAGAAGGCTCCCTGGCGCCCCCCGGCTTCCGCCTCCTTCACCCCCTGGCTCGGGCCCCCCGCCCTGGGCAGACCCATGCCTGCGCCCCTCTGGGCAGCGCCCTGGCTGTGTGGGTGGGGGATGCCCCCCAGAAGGCTCTGAAATGGACCAGAATGGGACTCTGGTGAAATCAGCTGGGTTTCTGGCAAGTCTGCCAGGGGCGTGGGCTTCCGTCAGGAGGCCTGGGGTGGCCACGGTGTCTCGCAGGACGGCAGCACTGTCACCCGTGGCCCCAGGCTGTTCGCTGGCTGGCCCGTCCCTGTGGACAGGAGCTCCCCTCCTGCTGTTGCTTCGGCAGTTCGCACAGCAAAGGCTGGAGAGGTGCCTGATTCTTTTTTTCAATTTAATAATTCATTCAATAATTCTCCAATTCTTGGATATTTAAGTTGTTTCCAATTTTTCGTAATTGTTTCCTTTTTTTCCTTTTTTGCTATTGAGGTAAAATATACATGTCATTAATTTTATCATCTTCGCCATTTTTTAAAAGTGTACAGTTATGTGGCATTAAATACATTCATGACCATGATTCTTTTCATGTTGTAAAACAGAAATGATCTCCATTAAACAGCAACTCTCCCTTCTCGCCTCCCCAGCCCCCGGTGACAAGCTGCCCATCCCGCCTCTGTGACTCTGACTCGAACTGCCTCGTGTAAGTGGAGCCGCATGCTACCGGTCTCTCTGTGACCGGCCGTGCCACGGAGCACAGTGCCCGCCAGCCTCACCCGTGGCGCCGCCTCGGCCGTCGCGGCCTCCCTTTCTGAGGCTGCGCTGTCTGACCTCCCGTCGTGCGCACAGACCACATTTGCTTGCCCACTCACCCATCGACGGGCACTCGGTGGCTGTCGTGTTCCCTCTATTGTGAACGATGCTGCTATGAACACGGTACAAACGTCCCTTTGAGTGCTTGATTTCAGTTCTTTTGGGTGTAGGTCCAGAACTGGAACTGCTGGATCATAGGATAATTATATCAATTTTTAACTTTCTGAGGAACCACCAGCCTGTTTTCTGCAGCAGCCGCACCATTTCACACTCCCGCCAGCAGCGCACAAGCGTTCCAGGGACTGCAGCCCCTCGCCAGCACCTGCTGTTCCTGCTCTTCTGACGGCAGCCGCCCGGGGACTGTGAGGAGCTACCTCACTGAGGTTCTGGCTTGCGTTTCGCTGATGACCGGTGACGCTGAGCGTCCTTTGTGTTCTCACTGGCCATTCGTGCGTCTTCTTCGGAGAACTGTCTGCTCAAGTCCTTTGCCTGTTGTTGAATTGGGTTGTTTGTTTTGTTGTTGAGTTTTAGGAGTTCTTTACATATTCTGAACATTAATCACTTTCCAGCTATATGATTTGCAAATGTTTTTCTCATTCTGTGGGTGCTTTTTTGGATGGTGCATTTCAATAAACAAAATGTTAACTTTTCACTAAGTCCAATTTGTCTGTTTTTTCATTTGTTGCCTGTGCCTTTGGTGTCATAACTAAGAAGCTGCTGACAAATCTAAAGTCGTACATTTTTTATTCTGTTTTATTCTAAGTGTTTTATAGTTTTAGGCCTTAAAACTAAACATTTGATCCATTTTGAGTCAGTTTTGCACACGGGGTGAGGTAAGTGTCCAACTTCATTCTACTGCACGCGGACACCCAGGCTTCCCAGCACCGTTTGTTGAAAGACTGCCCGTTCTTCATCGAATAGTCTTGGCACCCTCAGGAAAAATCATTTTATCACGTATGTGGGTTTATTTCTGGGCTCTCTGTTCCATGCCTTCGGCCACACGTCTGTCTCTACACCAGTATGATACTGTTTGACTGCAGTAGCTTCACAGTACAATTTGAAATCAGGGTGCGTGAGTGCTCCAGCTTTGCTCTTCTCTTTCAAGATCGTTCTGGCTTTTGGAGCTCCCTTGAGATTCTATCTATGGCTTTAGGATGGGTTTCTCTATTTCCGCAAGAACTGCCATAGGGGCTTTGATAGGGACGGTGTTGAATCTGTTGATCATTTTGGGTAGTACTGACATCTTCATACATCAAGCCTTCCAACACATAACCATGGATGTGTTTCCATTTACTTACGTCTTCCTTTTTTCCCAGCAATTATTTTAATTTTCATTGTACACGCCTTTCGCCTCCTGGGCTAATTCCTAAGTATTCTCTTATTCTTGCTATTGTGGATGAAGTTGCTTTTAAGTTTCCTTTTCAGAGTGTTGTTATGGGCACATAGAAATGCAGCTGGTTTTTGTGAGCAGGCTTTTTCCTGCTTCATTGATGAGTTTTTTTTTTTTAGTTATAACTGATTTTCGAGTGAGTTTTTAGGTTTTTCTACATATCAGATCATATCATCTGTGAACAGAAATCATTTTGCTTCTTCCTTTCCAATTTGGCCGCCCTGTATTTCTTTCTTTCGTCTAATTGCTCCGGCTGGAGCGCCTGGTACTATGTCGAATAGAAATAACAAAGGAGACATCCTTGTCTTGTTCTGATCTGAAATGAGAAGCTTCGGTCCTTCACCACTGAACACTGCTTGCTGTGGGGTTTTCATACCTGGCTTTTACTATGTTGAGGTAGTTCTCTTCTGCTACTTCTGTTGAGTGTTTTTATCACGAAAGGATGTTAATTTTTTGTCCAATGCCATCTTTGCACCAATTTCGATAACCACGTGGGATGTTCATGTATTCTGTCGATGCACCCTTTCCTCTCAGCCTTGACCATTTCTTGCGAGGTAAGTCTAGTGGTGACTGACTGTCTCAGCTTGTGTTTGTCTGGGAATCCTCAGCTTCTCCCTCATTCTTAGCACTTTGAACATACCTGCCCACTGCCTTCTGTCCTCCGAAGTTTCTCATGAGGAATCTGCTGGTCGTCCTACTGAGGATCCCTTGCATGCGATGAGTCACTTCTCTCTTGCTGCTTTTAACACCCTCTTTGTGTTTCTGGCTTTTGAAAGTTTGATTTTATTATGTCTCAGTGTGGGTGTCTTTGAGTTCATCTTAACTTAGAGTTCACTAATCTTCTTGAGTGTTTATGTTCATGTCTCTCATCAAATTAGAAAGTTTTCCGCCATTATTTCTTGAAATAGTCTCTGTGTCCCTCTTTCTTTTCCCCTTTTGGGACTGCTTGGTGTCCCACAACTCTCTCAGGCTCTGTTCACTTCAATCTTTTTTCTTTCTATTCCTCAAAGATGACAATGTCCAGTGTCCTATCTTCAAGTTCACCAATTCTTTCTTCTGCCTGCTCAGAGTTGCCTTTGAATTCATCTAGTGATTTTTTTCATTTCAATTATTGTACTTTGCAGCTCCATAATTTCTTTTGGTTTCTCTTTAGGTTTTCTATCTCTTTGTTGCTATTTCCATTTTTAAAATTTATACATCATTTTCTTGACATTCTCTACATCTTTCTTTAGTTCTCTGAGCATCATTAAGATAACTGCTTTCAAGTTTTCATCTAGTGTATCTGCCATCAGGTCTTTTTCAGGGACAGCTGATTTTTTTGTCCCCTTTGAATGGTCCATACTTTCCTATTCTTTGTATGTTCTGTGAGTTTTCCATTGAAAACTAGACATTTGAATCTGATAGTATGTTATTTCTGGAAATCAGGTTGTCACCCTTCCCCGGGGTTTGCTGTTTTTTTTTTTTTAATTATTATCCTTACTATTTTTAGACGGTCTCTGTGCCAAGGACCAGTGTAAGGTCTTCTCAGGTCTTCTCTGAGCCTGCGCCTCCTCTGGGCATGCGTGGTCACTTTCTAATTCTCCTCATAGATGCAGTTGCTGTTGAATGTCCTAGTCTTTAATGTTTGGCTCTCAAAGACGGGAAAAGAGAAAAATGAAGCAAGGGGGAAGGGTGCCAACTAGAGAGGGAGGGACTTACAACAATGCGGGGAGGTCCAACAATAGCCTCCCCCCTCTGTCTGCCCCTCCACGGTCAGAAGGCGCAAACAGTGATCCAAGCACAGATCCTCAGTATTTGGAGGACAGGGTCCTTTTTTGCCCACCCTGGCTCCCACAAGCCATGTGCAAGCCTGCACGAGGCTGGAGTTAGGGGGTGGGCAGCTGCTACTGTGATAAGAGCTGAAGCTAACTGAAATTTACCACAATTTACCATTCAACTCTTCCCCCAGAAGTTGCAAGCCTTCAATAGACCCCATGGTTCCATAATAGTTCCATCAGACATGTGTTGCCAGTGAGCTGCCCAGGAGGGGAGACAGATTCCTCGAGCTTCCTTCTCTGCTGGCTTCCAGTGCAGGGTTCTTTCCTTTTACTTCTCAACTTTAAAAAATACACGTACTAAGTTGATTCCCCATATCTTCTAATGATGAGCAATTCACACTTTTTTAACTCATGGATTTAAGCAGCTACTTTCTCTGTTGATACACAGGTGGTCTCATCTTTCAAACACATCTCTAATATGTAAAGCCTCACGTTCGGAGAGGAGACCAGAGCAAAACGCCACTTCTCAAGAGATCCCAGGGGCCAGGCCCTGAGGAGGCCACAAAGACCAGCTGCTGCTGTTCTGGATCTGGGGGCCCATGTCTGGTGTGGTGATGCTTCCTCGGACCACGGAACAGACACCATCTCCTGGACCCCTGTGGAGATGGGAGCTGCGATGCCATTGGGTCCTAGAGCCCAGAGGAAAGGCTCTTGGAGGCCAGGCCTCCTCCTGGGACTCCTGCCCTTGGCCCCAGGCAGTTGTAGTCACAGCAGCGGACAGCCTCTCTGCTTGGCAGGAGAGCTGGTCCTTACTCCCTCCTCACCCCACCCATCCAGGGCCCAACGTACGTACAGCTGGTTACAGGGTGGGGACTGCTGGGGAGCTGTGATATGCGCTGAACTCAGAGGTCAGCTCAAATTGGCTGAGGCCCTGGAGAAACAGGATGCCCCATTCACGCTGAGCCTGGGGAGGAGCCTGGGGACTGTGCTGTCCCTGGACCCTTGAGGACAAACGGGATGGGGCTGAGAGCCTGGGGGACAGGGCACCTGGGTCCTGCCTGCCCACCAGCAAGCAGGACATGCCAGTGCTGCCAGGGGGGCCCCACCTGTACTGGGGCTGCCACTGAGAGATGACGGACATGGTGCTACGTGGGTGTGTGAAGCTGCCTCCTGCCTGGCCACCCCCCTCACCCACCCAGGCCAGGCTCTCTGCCGCAGTGAGCATGCCCCCTTAGCGCCTCAGCCCAGGACCGACAGGCTCAGTTCATGCCTGCACTGCCACAGTCCCTGATCGATGGACACTCACCAAAATGTCTGGCCACAGCACTGAGAGCCCAGCCGTCTGCGGTGCCTGACCATCTCCCTGGCCAGGCTGTGCCCGCAGGCAGCTCGAGTGCGACCAGCACTGGCTCCAGAACTTTCCAGCACCATGTGCTCCCTGGCTAGGCTCAGCTGTTTTGACAATAAAATTTGAAGCATTAAGTCATCATTGGGGGACTCCACAGCCAGGCAAATAAACAGCAGACGAACCGCGTCGGAAACAAGGAAAAGAGAACCTGTCCTGGCAGAACGGGGTCAGGGGTTCCCAGCCCGGGTGCGCGACGTGGGAGGACGGGCAGAAGCACGTCCCTACCCGCCCACAGCTTCCGCTCGGTAATGCTCCCTCCACTGAAGCCTCCTCACTTACTCCGACCACTGCATTTCTGTTCTCTTAATGGTTTCTCCTTACATTTTTAACAAAGTGAATATTCAACAAAGTCCACAATCAATAAAAACCTGCATCCTCATCCTGAAAAACACAAGGGCGTGAACGGGTTTTTAACTCAGGTTGCGTTCTCCATCTTATGTGTTACTGATGCCTAATGTTCACGCTGCACCTTTTACTGTTCGTTTTAGCCTCTGCTCATTCCAGTGCGTGAATATCTCACCCGTTGGAAGTAACTTGTGTTACTCGGTTTACTGCCAACTTGACCCTCGACCAAGAGTGCGGCAAGCGGGTCACGCCCCCTGAGCATGTGGAGGGCTTCTCACTGTTGAGACCTGCTCCTGAAAACGCCGCACCACAGGGGTTGTTTTTAAACAAGTTCCCCCAGAGGGGTGTACTGTGAAGCCGTCACCACCCCTGCTCCCCAGGCCCCCTGTGGCTCCTCCGGCACCACCGACCCCGCATCCCAGGCTAACTGTGTCACCGCAGGTTAATTTGCACTTTCTAGAATTGTATATAAGTGGGATCAAACAATATGTACTCTTGTTGTCTGGGTCCTTTCATTCAGTATAATTATTTCGAGATTCATCCGTGTGGTTGTGGTTGTCAATAGCTCATTTCTTGTCATTGCTTAGCTGTGTCCCAGGGCGTGGCCGTACCTGCCGGTGAACCTGTCAATGGCCATTTGATTGGTTACCCTCCAGTTTTTGGTCATTACAGACAGAGCTGCTATGAAAAGCCAAGTCTTTGCATGGACACACTTCTCTCTGCTGGATAAATACCCAGCACTGTGGTAGATGCCAGCGTGTTTTGGTTGAACCGAAGTTCTAAAACTGTCCCTACAAGGGGGACAGCCAGCCCCCTTGTGCCTTCTGACGTGATGCAGCGTGGAATGTTTTTGTCCAGAATGTTGCACCAGAATCTGAGTGAGTCTTCAGATCTATTGCTAGTTTGCAGGAAATCCAGACGGGTAAAGGCACGAATCACAGAACAGCCTGAGGAAGCAATGAGAAAAGTCAGAAGGCAGGACACTCCGCAGAACACCTGCCCTGTTCCTCAGCAAGTCTGTGTCAAGAACATAAGGGGAGTTGCTAGATGACGGCTAGATGTTGCTAGATGACGGCCAGAGTTGCTAGATGACCAGACGAGATTTAAGAAGCAGTGGTAGTTGCTAGGGCTGCGGGAGGGCCAGTGGGGACTCGTTCAGTGGGTACGACGCCTCGGTTTTTAGATGAATAGATTCTGGAGAACTTCTGTACATCGTGCCCATAGTTAACACTGCTATCACGTGCAGGCACAAAATTGTTAAGAGAGTAGCTCTCATGTTGAGTGTTTTGGTTTTTTTAACTGAATTGTATTTGATTCACAGTGTTGTGTTACTTTCAGGTGTACAGCAGTGATTCAGTATACATACACGCATATGGAAAAAATATGTATCTTTTCAGATTCTTTTCCATAATGGGTTATTACAAGATATTGAACACAGTTCCCTGCGCTGCACAGCAGGACCTTGTTGTGCTGAGTGTTCTGAAAACACACACAAACTAAACAAAGGCAACCAATGCTGAGTTTTCCGATCTGTGAACAAGGTCTATCTCTCCGTCGATTTAGTGCTTAATTTTGCTCAGCAGTGTTTTGTAGTTTTCAGTGTTCAAGTCTTCAACACCTTTTGTCAAAACTACCCCATGTCATACTTTCGATGCTATTTTTCAAACGATCTTTTAAGTTTCAGTTTCTGATCGTTTGTTAATACAGAAATGAGACTGACCTCTGTGTCTCGGTCTCGGGTCCCACAGCTTTGCTGGCCTCATTTGGTATTTCTAGTAGCTTTTCCGCGGACTCTCGCATTTCCTGCACAGAAGACCGCATCACTGGGGAGTGAGGCACTGCTACTTCTTCCTTCGCAAGATGGATTCCTTGTATTTATCTACTGGGCTCTTCCTTCCTGACACCGGCCAGAACCTCAGCACCACGCTGCCTTGTCCCCGGCCCCTCGCCATTTAGTACGGTATTAGCTGTCAGCTTTCAGAGATGCCCTCCTTCTGGTTAATAAAACTCCTTCCTCCTCAATTTTCTGGGAGAGTTTGTGTAGAACTGGTACTATTTTGGTGGAACCCCCCAGTGAAGCCATCCGGGCCTAGAGCTCGTTTTGTGGGAAGGATTTTGAACCACGAAACCAGGTTCCCATGGACACAGGGCAGCTTAGGCCATCTGCCTTTCGGGTGAAGTTTGGTAGTTCTCATCTTTCAGGAAAGCTGTGTCTGTCGGCCAGCTGTTGCGTTTATTGGTAGAAACTTGTTCATAACGTTCCCTTTTTCTGTTTCTAACATCCGTGCTGGTGGCACTTCTCTCCCTCCTGACACTGGTCATTTTTATCTTCTCTCTTTTTCTCTGGGTTAGTTTTCCAGGTATTTATTCATGTTACTGTCTCAAAAACAACTTTCAGTGTCGTTGATTCTTCCCTGTTCCTTGTTGCTTTTCTGTTTTCCAGTCCATTCCATTCCATTAACTCCTACCCTGATCTTTGTTGTTTCTGTTCTTCTTGCTCTGAGCTGCATTTCCCCTTCCTTCCCTAGTTCCACCAGGCAGCAGCCGAGGGCCTTGCTTCGAGACCGCCCTTCTTTCCTCATGCCGGTGCTTCATGCTCTAAGCGTATCTCCAAGACTGCTTCAGCGCCTCTCAACCTTTGACATGTTGTATTTTTATTTTCATTCAGTTTGAAATACTCTCTAATTTCTCTTTTAATTTTTTTTGATCCATGAATTATTTAGAAGCTTACTATTTAGTTTCCAAATATTTGGAGATTTTACAGATTTTTTTTCTGTCATTGATCTAATTCCATTGTGTCAGACAATGCATTTGGTATGCCTGAATCGTTGGAAAGCTCTCAAGATGCGTCTTGCGGCCCACCGTGGGGTCTACGTTAGTGAGCGTTCCGTGCGCACACATCGTCGGGTGGCGTGCCGTGTAAATGCCAACTTGGTCGGGGGCTGAGGGGCTGGCTAGTCAAGGGCTCTGCCGTCTCGCTCACTGTGTCTGTTTGCTCTGCCAGGCACTGAGGAGGGTGGTGAAACCTACTGCAAACGTGGGTTTTCAATTTCCTCGTGCATTTCTTTCTTCTTTTATGAGTTTTATGGGTTTTAAATGTTTATTTATTTATGTATCATTTTATTACTTTATTTACTTTTTCGGTGGGGTGATTAGGTTTATTTATTTTTAGAGGAAGTACTGGGAACTGAACCCAGGACCTCGTGCCCGCTGAGCACGTGCTCCACCACCAAGCTCTGCCCTCCCCAACCCCTTACATTTCTATTGCTTTTGGCTTTGTGTATTTTGAAGCAATGTTATCAGGCGCATAAAAATTAGACTTTTGTGCCCTCTTGATGAATTGGCTGCTTTGCCATTAGGAAATAAGCCTCCCTACCCCTGCGAAACTCTTTGAAGCCCACTTTGTGAGGTATTGACATAGCCCGTCGGCCTTCTCACAGTCACCCCGCTGGGCGCCGGGCGGGGAGCGCGCCCAAGGCACCTGCCTGAGGCTGGGGAACAAACACTCGAAAGAATGAGAGGGAACGGTCCCAGGAGGTCCCACAGAAAATGCTGTTCTGTTTTACTTAAAATGTTACTTATATGAATAGGTAATGAGTTAATTGTTTTTAGCTTTCTCTGGGCTTTTTATTTCCAATATGGTAAACATTGGTAGATAGAACCCACATCATCAAAACTCCTGTGGTTCTCAGTAAATTTTAAACCTGTAAAGTTGTCCTGAGGCCAAAGGTTTGAGATTAACTGGCTCTCAAGCCCACATATTTGCCAGTTTATTTGCTAACTCTCTTCTTCAATGTCAGCTCATCTTTCTAAGGTTTTTTCTTTTTTCCTGACATAACCTGTGGGAGGGTCTTTGGCGAGAATCCCTTGGTGTTACATCGTCATAGATTTTGTCTTTCAAAAAGTATTATTTCACTCCATTACTTTTTAAATCTTTTTTAAAAACTGTGGTAAAATTCACATAGAATGTCATTTTAACTATTTTAAGTGTATAATCAGTGGCGTTAAGTATGTTCACAATCTTGTGAAACCATCACCACCATGGAGTTGCAGAAATCTTTCATCCCCCCAAGCAGAAACCCCACAGCCATCAACAGTCACTCCTCTTCCTCCCCCCAGCCCCTGGAAATGGTTTCTTTTTTAAAAATAACAGCTTTATTGAGATGCCTTTCACATGCTTTGTGACGCACCCATTGAGAGTGGGATCCGATGGTCTTCAGCACTCTCACAGACGCGTGAAGCCAGCGCCACAGGCAGCTTTGGGACACCCACCTCGCCGCCGAAAGAAGCCCTGCGCCACCTGGCGGCCATCCCCGCCCCAGCCCCGGTGAGCAGCAGCCGACCTCCTGTGCTTGCAGGCCTCTCTGTGCGAGACATTCCTCACACACGGAGTCAGCCAGCAGGAGGCCTTCCGTGGCTTTCCCCTAGCATCTTCCCGGGGCTCACCTGTGCTGCAGCATGTAGCGGTCCCCTTTTTCAGCTAAACAATTTTCCATTGTGTGGATATAGTACATTTTACTTATCCACCATCAGTTGGTGGGCGTGTGGCATGTTTCTGCTTTCTGACTGTTATGAGTAATGCAGCTGTGTGCATCTGTGAACAGGGTCTGTGCAGACATATGTTTCCACTTATCTTGGGTAGACACCTAGCAGTGGTGTTGCTGGGTCACACTGTAACTTTATGTTTACCTTTTGAAAAACGGACAGAAACTGTTGATGTCCAAAGCTGTTCCAACACTGTACATCTTCACCAGCAACGTTCCAGTCTCTCCACGTCCTCTCCCGTTGCCGTCAGCCCTTTTGTCACAGCTGTCCTGCTGGCTGTGAAGCGGTGTCTGGTGCAGTTCCGAGTCGCGTCTCCCTGTTGGCTGGCAGCATTACACCTCTTTCCACGTGCACTCAGCCATGGGTACGTCTTCTTTGCGGAGATGTCTACTGAGCTCCTTGGCCTATTTTTTCCCCTGAAGATTTATTTTATTACTATTTTTTTAAATTGGAGTACAGTCAGTTTATAATGTTGTGTCTGTTTCTGGCGTAGAGCATGATTCAGTCAGACGTGCACATACATATGTTCCTTTTCATATTCTTTTCCACTATCGGTTGCTGCAGGATATGCAGTATAGTCTCCTGTGCTCTACAGTAGGTCCTTGTTGTTTATGTCTTTTATATTTAGTAGTATGTGTCTACTAACCCCAAACTCCTGATTTATCTCTCTCCCCCTCTTTTCCCCTTTGGTAACCATAGTTTGTTTTCTGGCTGTGGGCCTGTTTCTGTTTTGCAAATAAGTTCACTTGTATCACTTTTTAGACTCCACATATAAGTGATAGCACATGATATTTGTCTTTCTCTGTCTGACTTACTTCACTTAGCACAACACTCTCCAGGCCCATCCACGTTGCTGCAGATGGCATTATTCCATTCTTTTTTATGGCTGAGTAGTGTTACATTGTGTACATACTTGCAGCATCTTCCTTATCCAGGCTTCTGTTGATGGACATTGAGGCTGTTTCCACGTCTTGGCTGTTGTACCTGGTGCTGCTGTGAACGTGGGGGTGCAGGTGTCTTTTTGAATCAGAGCTTTCTCTGGATATGTGCCCAGAAGTGGGATTGCTGGGTCATACAATGAGTCTATTTTTAGTGTTTTAAGGAACCTCCTTACTGTCCTACATAGTGGCTGCACCAATTTACATTCCCACCAACAGTGTTCAAAAGTTCCTTTTTCTCCACACCCTCCCCTGTATTTATTATTTGTAGACTTTTTAATGATGACTATTCTGACTGGTGTGAGGTGATACCTAATTGTAGTTTTGATTGTCATTTAGCTAATAACTAGCAATACTGAGCATCTTTTCATGTGTCTGTTGGCCATCTGGATGTCTTTGGAGAAATGTCTTTTTAGGTCTTCTGCTCATCTTTTAATTGGGTTTGTTTGTTTGTTTAATATTAAGCTATATGAGTTGTTTGTATATTTTCGGAATTAGGTCTTGTCAGTCATGCCATTTGCAAATATTTTCTCCCATTCTGTGGGTTGACTTTTTGTTTTGTTTATGGTTTGCTTTGCTGTGCAAAAGCATTTAAGCTTAATTAGGTCCCATATGTTTTATTTTTGTTTTTATTTCCGTCACTTTAGGAGCTGGTTCAAAAAAAGTCACTACAACTTATGTCTAGATTGTTTTGACTATTCTGAATTCCTCAATATCCATTTGAGTTTTAGGACTGGCATGCCAATTTCTGAAAAGAATCTAACTGGAATTTTTATTGGGATTGAATTTGTAGATCAATTTTGGGAGTACTGTTATCTGAACAATATTAAGTTTTCCAATCCATACACATGAGATGTCTTTCCATTTATTTGGTTCTTTAATTGTTTAACAGTGCTTTGCATTTTCAGCATATATGTTTTGCATATCTTTTGTTAAATTTGTTCCCAAGTTTATTCTTTTGGATACTATTTAAATGAAATTCTTCTCTTAATTTTCAGATTGTTCTTTGCAAATGTATAGAAACATAATTGTTTTTTACATATTGCTCTTGTATCCTGCAAACTTGCTGAACTTGTTTATTGGCTTTCATAGTTTTTTAGTCGATTTCTTAAGATTTCTATATATAAAATCATGTCATTTGCAAATAGAGATAGTTTTACCTCTTCCTTTCCAATCGTGCAGCCTTTTATTTCATTTTCTTGCCTTATTGCCCTGGCTAGAATCTCCAATAGAATGCTGACTAGAAGTGGGAAAAGTGGACATCTTTATTCACCCTATTTCTTAAATGGTAAAGCTTAGCATAAATTTAGCTTCGTGCTTCTCAAGCATCAGTGTGGGAAAATACCTGACCAGTCCTCCTCAAAACTGTCAAGGTTATCAAAAACAGTTTGAGAAACTGCCACAGCCAAGAGGTAACATGGTGACTAAGGCAATATGGTGACTGAATGTAATGTGGTATCCAGGATGAAATCCTGTAATAGGAAAAGAACACTGGGTTAAAAATAGTAGTAAGAAGAAAATCTGAAGAAAATATGGATTTTAGTCAATAATAATGTATTGCATCATTAACTGTGACAAATTTACCATATTACTAGAAGATTACTAGGAAAAACTGAGTATGGGGTATTTGGGAACCCTGTATGACCACTATTTTTCTGTAAATTCTAAACTATTCTAAAGCATATTTTAAAGTAGCATCAATGTGCAGGTGCTGTCATAATGCAGGCTGTGGCCCCAGGACCCTGCATTTCCAAAAGCTCCAGGACGATGCCCAAGCTTCTGATGCATGGACCACACTTTAAGAAGCTTCCACTTTTGCTAATGAGATGCCTGCTCCAGTTTAAATGTCATCGTTTTGTAGATTATCTGTCTTTTCTCTCTGGCTGCTCTAAAATTTTTTCTCTTTGTCTCAGGTTTGTGTAATCTTGCTATGATGTATTTTGATATGGATACATTTGCCATGATTAAATTCTATTGTGCCTTTTGGACATAATGAGTCATGTTTTTCATCAATTTGGAAAATAATTATCAGCTATTATTTCTTCAAAAATTCTCTATTTCCTCGAGGTTCTTCTTCTGGAACTCTGATTAGACCAACGTTGGACTATCTTGTTACATGCTGTCTCTTATCCTCTCGTCTGTATTTCCCTTCTCACGTCTCCAGGATAGGTTCTGAGTAATTTATTATATCTATCTTCCAATTTACTATTCTTCAGCTGTGTCCCATCTGCTGTTGAATCAATCCATGGAGTTTTAAATGTTGTATGTTTTATTTCCAGAAGTTCTATTAAATAACTTTACAATCTTCTTGGGATTTTTAGATGAAATTTTATTTCTCATATTCTAAAATTTCTCTTTCATGTCCTAATCATTTTCAACAAACTTACTCTATATTCTTTATTGAATAATTCCAGTACCTTACGTCCTTTGGGTTCTGATTCTGCTTTTGTTTATACTGACTTGTTCATAATGGCTTGTTTTCACTTGTCCATAATTTTGAATTGTGAGTTCATGTTTGAAAGACTGGTTTTATCTCTGGGAATCCTGTGAGGCCTTGCGGGCAGAACATCTGGAGACTATGTTAGCTCACACTGGGGACCAGGCCATAATCCATCTGGGTCCACGTTGACTTAGTTTCTCTGCACGGGCTTCCCGAGGACCTACGGGGGAACACCTGAGGTTACAAATGTCCAGTGGAAGCTTCTGCAGAGCCCAGACAGAATCCAGTGAGTTTCCTTTCTGTCCACATCTGCCAGTGGTGGGGTTTCTAGCCCTTATTTTCACTAAGCAGAGCCTGTTAAGGATTCGGGTTTTATGTAGTTTCTGCTTTGCTCCAAAGCTTGGCTCCTGCTCCTGGGGATCCGTTAAAACTAAGGCTTTGGGTTTCTAGGGTCAGCAAACTCCTCAGGGAAGTGCCAGCTGCCACACCGAAGTCCCGCCACACCGAAGTCCCACTTCATTCTTCACCCCCGGGGATCCCCTTCCCTTTCTTGTGACCTGCGGTATCTGCAAAGGTACTTGTTAGCTTTCACCCAGGAGTTTTTCTGGCTGGAGGGCTTTCCAGACATCTAGGCCTGTCCTGCTGCTGCTACTGCGGAATTGTCGCTGTCAAGGCAGGTGAAGTTGGCGACCCCCTCAAGTCCTACCTGGGGTTGGCGTCTTATCCCCCAGCTGCTGCAGACTTGCGCAGCGCCCTGGGCAGAGGGCCTCTCACTCGCAGCACCTGGGGGCTACCCGCCCCGCCCCAGGGCAGCCCGTGGTCCACGGCTGACTGACGTGGGGAGCCCCAGCCCAGACCCCTGGTCACTGGAGAATGCTGAGGTGAAGTCCACTCTCCTGCGGCCCCGTGCGCTCAGGCTACCCAGCCTTTGCCCAGCAGCTTCGTCTCTCAAACGTGCTTTTCTCACACCCTTTCCTGACAGCACACCCTCCATGAACCAGGTGCACCTGAATCTCCATCTTGGGCTCTGCTTCTGGGGAACTGACCTGATCCAGGTGGCGCCAGGTGTGGTCCCAGGAAGAATCCTCCACAGACAGGCTCATCTCAGGTGTTGGGGGTGGGGGCTGCCGTTAGTCCCGCATTCGCTCAGCACGGCACGTGGTGACGTGTGGCACGCAGGTGGCGGGGAGGGCACTATTACCAGGGAGGTGTGTGGGCCAAACGTTGCGTCCCCAAATCCATATGCTGTCCCCAGGACCTCAGAATGGGACTGTTTTTGGAGATGGGGTCTTTAGAGGTGATTAACGTCACACGTTCACAAGAGGGGGTGGCCCTAATCCAGTCTGACTGGTGCCCTTATATGAAGAGGAGATGAGGACACAGACACACACTGAGGGACGACCACGTGAGGACATGGGGAGGAGACGGCCGTCCACTCACCCAGGAGAGAGGCCTCAGGAGCAACCAGCCCTGCTGACAATTTGATCTCAGACTTCTAGCTTTCAGAACTAAGAAGTGAATTTCTGTCATCTGAGCCCCTGTTCTATGGTATGTGTCATGGCAGCCAGAGCACCTGACCACAAGGATGTGTGAAGTTGGCTTGCAGCACACTGTGTTCTGAGGGGAACCCAGGTGGGCGGCTGGCAAGGGGCTTGCTGACCACAGTGGTTCTTCTCCAGCCCAGCATGTGGCAGGCACCTTGATGGCTTCTGAAAACATGGGCTGCTGGACCCCAGCCCCAGAAGCCCTAATTTAATAGGTCTAAGGCGAGGCAAGAACTTGTGCCCTCCAGCTCCCTGGTCCTGGCGCGGCCAGGACTTGGCCACTTTGAAGACTGCTAGTTCACTGCACGGAAGCAAAAGAAATGCTAAAATGGAGGCTAGGGCCGCCGCCAGCCGCCGCAGCCGTACCAGCAGAAGAATCGCCTGCCGCCTGCCTGAGCCGGCGCTTGGACCCCGAGCCCATGCGCCACAAGGCCTTAGAGCCCCGTGAGAGCACCATGAGCGCAGACAGGGCTTCTCCAAGGCCTTCTCTAGAAGGACCTACAGTCACAAGTCTGCACCCTGGACACCGGGGACAGGGGCACACCTAGGTCAGCGTCTGAGCTGGCACTGGCCCCTGGGGACCCAGAGTGCCAACTCAGATGCCTCTTTGAGTGGGGAATGCCGGGACTTGGCAGCAAATGTGGTCCTGGCCTGTTTCCCCCTACAGAGGATCCAGTGGGTCCACAGAGCCAGCGGGCAGTCACCTCAGAGCCCACCCATATATAATTGGCAGGGACACACCTAACAGCTGGCAGAATCCTCACACTGGTCGTTTGGCTATAGAATGAGAACCTGTAGTGCGTAAGACCACACAGAAGTGTGGCAGACGCCTCCCCTCTCCAGCCAGTAAAACGAGTAAAACACTGCATCCCGCTGAAAGGGCTGGATTACAACACTTCAGCCACTGAGGAAGGCAAGGGTGATGGCCTCATCTTCCCTTTAGTTCACAGGTCAGGTCCCTGCAGGAACTGCACGAAACCTTTCTAGAACAGATTAGCACGGCCTCTGATCATTGGCAAAGGTTTTCTTTTCCTCGTTGGTGGAGGTCAGGAGTGGTGTGCGCCTGCGTCAGGAGGGCAACTTACACCTTCACACTTTGCTCTGGGCTGTGTCAGGCCCCCTGCGCAGTCAGAGTCTGAGCAAAGCACAGAACGCACACTGCCCACTTACCGACAAGGGCACAGTCATCAGGCCCCACCAGGAGGAGGTGGCAAGCATTCTGCCTGTGCTGGTCAGACACGTGGATGCACGCACTCTGGAGCGCGGGCCACACGCCGAGCCAAGGTTCAGGGACTGGTCCCTCTGGGTCTGGGCACTGTAGGACACCCTCTCCACCACAAAGGACAAGTCTGGAGCGCTGCGTTCCCTGCTGCAGAAGGAAGCACTGCGCCTGGCGGCCCCTCTGACCCAGACGGAGTGTGTCACGCTCTAGGGGATGCGACTGGCCTCAGTCCCTTTACTGGACGACAGGGAGGCTTCCAGGCCCAAGTGGGGCTTGGAAAGAGACATAGCACAGCGGCCGGTGAGGCTGCAGTGCAGAGTGTCCTGCTACTGTGGACACACGCCCCACGGATCCGTGCACCGGACGGGCCTGTGGCAGGGGTAAGAACGTGACGTGGGGCCCCTGGCCAGGCCCACGCGGGAGCTGCAGCACAGACGCCAGCTGAGGTGAGGATGGAGCACATGCAGACTCAAGACAAGGTCCTGGCGTGCTCCTGACACTCAGACCCACCCAGCCCTGAGGTCACTAGGCTCAGTGAGGGTCCAAGGTGAGGGGGAGCAGACGCCTGCGCTCAGGCTCACGGGCTACACGAGCAGGTGGCCCACACACCAACATCACTAGTGCTGCAGCACGGCCTTGCAGAGGGTCCCCTTGACAAGGAGATGGAGGAGAACGACGTCTGGGCCTGAGGGCGGGCCTGGGGTGTCAGCTGCACAGACACGGCTCCACTCAGGGCTGCCCAGACGGCAGAGGGAGACCCCTGGCCAGAGCTTCCGCAGCACCCTGGGTCATCCCCCCTGTACAGAGCAGGAGCAGCCAAGAGGCACGGTCCAGCTGGCTGCTCAGGGCCTAAGAGGCGCAGACTCTCAGGAAGACTGGGGGGAAGTCGGTGCTGGGTGGGCAGGGGGAGTGGGGGCTTGTATCATGTGCCCATGTTCACCGGGAAAACCATGCAGAGGAGGTGCTGAGCCACCCCTGGACCACATGACTTGGTCAGTGGACCCTGGCCACCCCATGCTCACATGACCGGGGTAGCCCTGCACAGAGATGGGGCCAAGCACGTGCTGACAACACGGCCCCCATCCCAGGCTGGCCGAGCTCCTCTCACTGGTGCACGTCAGTCTCCCAGCAAGAGAGACCCCAGAGGCGAGACCAACCAGCAACTCGGAGGGAAATCCATCACTTTAGCTCAGCTGTCTGCAAGTCTCCATCTACATACGGGTTCCTGCAAAACATCCCCTGGGAACTTGGACTGCTCCCTCCTGGCAAGGGGGTGCAGCAGGGGTCCGGGACCACAGCACACCGCAGCCTACAGAAACTGCTGGCCTGGCAGAATGTTGGAGAGCCTCGTAAGGAAGCAGATGACACCGTGTCCTTCTGGATGTGGGCGTGACCTTGAGTCAGTGACCCCAGGAGGTGGACCAAGGGTCTGGAAACCACAGAGTAGAAGCAGATGTGGCTCACTCACCGCAATCCCTGGGACCCTCCGGGGAATGGGTGCTTTCTGTCCCTGCGACGTCAAGCTGTGAGAACCGCACGGTCTTGGTCACAGAGGAAAACGCTGCCATCTGGGGCACCAGGGGAGTGTCCTACCCAACTCACAGCCACAGCCGCTACCTGGTCATGTCGGTGCCACGTTGCAGTAGACCAGCAGCCCAAGCGGTCACCACCCGAGCAGGGACGACCCTGATTGTCATGTGGAGGCGGAGCTCCTGCCCTGGGACATCTCAGCACTTCCACGCCGTTTTACTGCAAGTGGGCAAGAGGGCAGAGTCTGACAAGGACTTGGAAACCAGGACTCAGACCTCCGGGAATGAGACCACCTTACTGGGGCAGAACAGGGAGACATACTCCAGGCAGGGCCTTATGGCCTTGGGACCAGAGGCTCAGCGCAGGGCAGTTTGCCCCACTCACTTCTTGAAAAATTTCCCAGAAAGGATCCTGGAGAAGCTGGAATAAATTAGACTGAAGGAGCAGGGGCCAGGAGCAGGAGAGGCAGGCTGCAGCAGACATGCTAACGCCTCGGCCGCCGGCCTCCGCTCAGGCTCCCGGCTGCACCCTTCTCTGGAGGGCAACCCTTGGTTGCCACGGACCAACTTACCCAGGAAGCCACACTGCTCGCTCCACACGGCTGGGGCAAGGCACAGCCAGTGACCGACTGATGGGCATGTAAGTCCCCCTCCTCCGACGTTAAGTGCCAACCACAAACCCAGACTGCGGGGCTGTGCAGAGTGACAGGTGATCACCTGGACTTAGCAGGGGCTGGGGGATGTCCAGGAGCAGCCCCCCACTGCCCTCTGCCCTGGGTCGCTCAGTCTGGGCTGCTCTGGCCTGAGACGTGTGGCCTCTGGCCATGCTCTCCTGACCCTGGCCGGGACACAGTGGCCCAGCTCAGAGCCTGGGGTGGCAGCAGCAACCCTGCCCCAACACATGCCTGACCTCAGGGCAAAAAACCGAGGCAGGACCCACAGGGAGGTTGGAATTGCTTTTATTGGGGTGGGCGCCGCAGGCCCACCATGGTCAGGTTAGTGTTCTGCCCTCACAGAGGCAGACGGAAGCCTGGCACCTCCACCACCACCTGCCGGGGTTAGTGGGACATGCAAAGCTCAGTCAGAGGTAGGGGCGGGTGGACACCACCAGGGCCAGGGGCTGGGTGGGGCAGGAGGAGCAGCCCCGGGCTCGGCTGCCCTGGTCAGCACAGACGGCCCAGGCGGCAGCCCTGGGCCCAGCAAAGGGGAGGAGGAGTTCTGGGAGAGACAGGCAGCACTCCAGGGTGGGGGTCCACAGGCTCCAGGGGACACAGGCCCACGGGGGAGAAAAGGCCTGCAGAAGCCCCGCTACACCCAGCCCAGACGCCCAGGGGCGGGGACAGCAGTGAGCTTTCACCAGGAGGGTCTGTCTCCCACCCCAGGTCTGGGTCCTTGGGGCCTGGGTGCCAAGGGGGACACAGAAGGCACTTACTAGGGGGCTGAGGCTGGAAGGCTAAAGCCAAAGGCCTGGGGTCTGGGGAGAGAGTGTAGGTGGCTGGGGGCTGGGAATGGAGCCCGAAGTCCTACAGGAGCTGGGAACAGGCTGGTGCCTGGCTCGGGTCAGCTGGTTCTGCAGACCGGACCCTCACCTTCCCGTGGGGAAGGGGCTTCTCTGGGCAGGCCAGAAGAGATGGCTGACCCAAGATTCCTTCTCTCCCCAGCAAGGCCCACTGAGAGAGCAGGTCAGTCCTGGAAACAGGAGAAAACGCTGGCCCTGAGAGCCCTGCCACTAGCAAGGCCTGGAGCAGGTAGGACTGGTGGCTGGATGTCGGGAGGCTGGTCTCTGGGGCTGGGGGAACCTCGCCCAGACAGAAGCCCCCTGGGGAAATGGGAGGGCTGAGCTGGAGACCCAGCTCTGCACCCTCCAAGGCACCTGGCTGTGGTGAGTGGCAGGTAAAGAGGAGCAGAGAGACCTGGAGGGTATGGGGTGAGGTGGTCAGTGGGGCTGGACTGGCCCCATCCAAGAGAGAGGCTGTCGGGACAGCAGGTATACATTAATATGTTAGTCTGGTCTTTTTGGTTAAACTCTAGGCACCGCTTGGGAGGAAGACATCTTTAAACACTTAAGAAAGACCCCAGCGCCTGGGCGGGAAGCCTGGCCACATGCAAAGCGGGAGGCGGGGTACAGGCAGGGGTCAGGCCACCGCAGACGTGGGGCCCCCCAGGGAGGGCGTGGGCCCTGGGGCGTAGCGGCGGCCGTAGCCCGAGGAGGAGTAGGACGAGGACGAGAAGGTCATGGAGAAGCCGGAGCCGGTGGCATCGAAGCTGCCGCGGCGGGAGCCGGCCCGGGAGCCAGAGCGTGAGCCGGAGCGTGAGCCGGCCGTGGAGCCAGAGCCACTGACGCTGTAGGGGCTGTAGTAGCCCTTGCTGGACTGGGCGGCGGCCTCCAGCAGCCGCAGGCCCGTGCCCTCCTCCACCATGCTGCGGTCCAGCGCGTCCTTGTAGGAGATCTTGAGCTTGGTCTTGGGGCAGGTGAGGTACTTGGAGTATGCGCTGACGTCGCGCAGCTTCTGGGCGGTGCGGGCGTCCACGGTGCCGCGCTGCAGGGCCTCCTCCAGGGGCACGCGGCCCGGCGCATCAGGCTCGATGAGGCCGCCCGTCAGGTACTGCACCTCCAGGAAGCGCTGCCCCGCCTCGTAGTAGAGCCAGCCCTTCTTCAGGGCCTGGGCGGCCGACATCTTGGTCTTGGTGCGCGGGTCCTCAAAGCCGCAGAAGGCCTTCTGGGCCAAGTTGATGCGGTCCACCATGATCTTGTCCACTAGGCCCTTGTTGACGGCATCGGTGACGGGGAAGCGCTCGCCGGTGCTGGGGTCGATGATGCCTCCGGTGCAGGCCTGTGCCTCCAGCAGCCGCTGCCCAGTGATGTTGTCCACCAGGTTGCGGTGCATGGCCTCCGTGATGGACACCTTCTCCAGCGTCTCTGTGTCCAGGATGCCGGCCACGGGGCCTGTCTCCTCAGTGGGATCAGACCAGGAGGCCAGCTGGGGCCTGGAGACGGCGGGGCTGATGGGGTAGGAGGAGGAGGATCCCACGGAGGACGAGCGGGACCGGAAGCCGCCGGCATTGCCCGAGAGCATGTCCGCGAACTCGGTGATAGAGAGTGTGCCAGCACGGTACTGGTCCAGCGCTGAGCGGTCGATGAGGCTCTTGGCGATGGCCTCGTCGATGTCGTACTGGCGGCCCGAGCGGCGGTCGATGATCATCGACTTGACCACGCCATCCGAGGAGGAGATGGTGATCTCCTCCCACTCGCACTCCTGCTCGGACAGCTCCAGGTAGGTCTGGTGGTCAATGAGGCCCTTGCGGTAGGCCTCGTACACCGACATCTCCTTGCCCGTCTCCGGGTCCACGATGACCACACGCCGCTTGCGCACCGAGGACTTGGAAGACGTCTTCCGCTCCCGCTTCTTCTCCTTCAGCGGCAGGAGCCGCAGCCCCGTCTGGGGGTCGGTGACGCAGCGCTCTATCAGCTGCAGATAGGTGAGGTTCTCCTCTGTGTTGGGGTCAAAGAAGCCCTTGGTGTCGTCTGAGGGGTCGGCCAGGATCTCATTCATCTCCTCGTCAAAGAGGCCACGCTGGTAAGCCACGTCCACAGGCAGACGGTGGCTCTCCTCAGGGTCAATGATTCCACCTGTGGCGATCTGGGCCTCGAGCAGGCGGATGCCATGGTCCTTCAGAATCAGGCCCTTCTTCATGGCCTGGAAGAGTGAGATGAGCTTCCCGGAGTAGGGGTCCTTGTAGCCAGTGACAGCGCGCTCGGCCGACAGCAGCTTGTCTTTGAACTCAGGGCCCACGATGCCCATGCGCACAGCCTCCTCCACAGTCAGCTTGAGCCCCTTGATGGGGTCGATGACGTAGCCGGTGGCTGCCTGCGCCTCCAGGAGCTCGAAGGCTGTGCCCGGGCGGATGATGCCCTTTTTCATGGCTTGGTACACAGACAGGCGCTCCTTGGTGGCGTCAACGAGCACACCAGCGATGCTGCTGGTGCCCTCGAGGAACTTCTGCAGGTTCTTGGAGACCTCCTCGATGGAGGTCAGGCCCTCCTGCAGCCGCAGCGCCGTGGCCTCGTCCATGACATGTGAGCGCACCAGCTCCTCCACTGTGATCTGCTTGCGCAGGCCGCGGAAGGTCAGCTTGCGGGCGTCTGAGAGCGGAAGGAGAAGCAGGCCGCTGCCCTCATCGCGGCGGCACCGCCGGAGCAGCTGCGTGTAGCTGAGGCGCTCATCCGTGGAGGGGTCCAGGTAGCTGCGCACCTCGCTGGGCTCCGACAGCTGGTCGTACGTGTCCTTGTTGAGGTAGCCGCGCTGGTAGGCCACCTCCAGCGGGAGGTGGAAGCCCAGGCGCGGGTCCACGATGCCGCCGGTGGCCAGCTGAGCGTCCAGCAGCCGCAAGGCCTCCTCGGCGGGGATCAGGTCCTTCTTCATGGCCTGGAAGAGCGAGATGGTTTGCTCTGTGTAGGGGTCACGGTAGCCGGTCACAGCCCGCTCGGCCGACAGCAGCCGGTCGTGCAGCTCGGGGCCCACCAGGCCCTTTCGCACGGCCTCATCCACGGTCAGCCGGTCGCCCTTCACTGGATCCAGGAGGAAGCCTGTGGCCGCCTGAGCCTCCAGCAGCAGGCGGGCTACCTCGGCACTCAGCAGCCCCTTCTTGAGGGCCTGGTAGACGGTCAGGGTCTGCCTGGAGCCAGGCAGGTAGACGCCGGCCACACAACCCGTGCCGTAGAGGTAGCGCCAGGCAGACTCAGCCTCGAGCACCTCACGGAGGCTCCTGGTGCCCTCCCGGAGCAGGCTGTAGGACTCGCGGGAGATGAGCCGGGCCTCATACAGGTCCTCGGCGGTGAGGCGGCGGCGGACGTAGTCGTAGGAAGCCAGGTGCTGCTGGCGGACAATCTCGGTTTTCTCGATGATCTCGATGATGATGATGATCATGCGCTCCTTGGTCATGCGGCCGGCCTGGAAGTCAGCCATCAGCTGGGCCCGCTGCTCCTCGGGGATCAGGTCCGACTGCATCACCTCCCACAGGGACATGGTGGAGCCCCCGTGGCTGCCGCCCCCGGGGATGTCGATCTGTGTCTCCTCGAAGGCCCTCCGGGTCTCCTCCTCAGTGTACACCCGCGTGGTCTCCACTATCTCTGCCTTCTCCGCCCCTTTCAGTGGCAGGAGCCGCAGGCCTGTCTCAGGGTCCTCTACGCAGCGCTCCAGCAGCTGCTTGTATGTGAGGTTCTCGTGCGTGTTGGGGTCATAGAAGCCCTTGGTGTCATCGCTGGGGTCCTCCAGGATGCGGCTCATCTCCTCATCGAAGTAGCCGCGCTGGAAGGCCACATCCACGGGCAGGCGGTGGCTGTGCACCGGGTCGATGATGCCGCCTGTAGCGATCTGGGCCTCTAGCAGGCGGATACCGTGCTCCCTGAGTACCAGGCCCTTTTTCATGGCCTGGAACAGGGAGATCTGCTCCCCGGTGTAGGGGTCCTTGTAACCCGTCACAGCCTTCTCAGCTGACAGCAGTTTCTCATGCAGCTCAGGGCCCACCACGCCAGCCTTCACAGCCTCGTGGACATACAAGCGCTGGTTCCGCACAGGGTCCACCAGAAAGCCAGTGGCTGCCTGGGCCTCGAGCAGGAGAGTGGCCGTGCTGGGCCTGAGCAGGCCGCGCCGCATGGCCTCATAGATGGTCACCTTTTCCTTGGAGTCCTCCAGGTAGATGCCAGCGAGGCAGCCACTGCCCTGGAGGAGTGTCCGCACGGAGTCCACCTCCGACAGGTCCTTGACTGATGTTTTGCCGTCCTTGAGCTGCTCAAACTGGTCCCTGCTGAGGACCCTGGCAGACAGGAGCTCACTGGCCAGCACCGGGGCGCGGAGGCCACTGAAAGAGAGCCTCTCCCGCCGCACAGTCTCCACCTCCTCTACGATGGTGATGAGGATCTTGATGATCTTCTCCACGGTGACCTTGCCCGTGCGGAACTGCCGCAGCAGCTCCTGCCGCTGCTCCGCAGAGAAGTACTCAGAGCTGATGAGCTCCCACACTGTCACCGTCCTGCCTTGGAAGCTGCCCACGGGGACATCAACAGTGGCCTTCTGGAAGGCCTCACGGGCCTGGAGTTCGGAGTAGAGCTCCTGCTGCCGGGCCCTGGCAGCCTCCTCCGAGAGTGGCAGCAGGCTCAGCCCCGTCAGCTGGTCGGGGCGGCACCGCTGCTGGAGCTGGCCGTAGGTGACCGGCTCCTGGGCACTGGGGTCGAAGTAGGTCTTGGCATCGCCCTCGGGTGCGGAAAGGGCTGTGTGGGTCTCCTCATCCAGGTAGCCCCGGGCATAGGCGACATCCAGGGGTACTCGGTGGCTCTTGCTGGGATCCACGATGCCACCAGTGGACAGCTGGGCGTCCAGCAGACGCAGGCCCTGCTCCCTGGGAATGAGGCCCTTCTTCAGGGCCTGAAACAGGGACACACTCTGCCCCGAGTACGGGTCCTTGTAGCCCGTCACGGCCCTCTCAGCCAACAGCAGCTTCTCGTGCAGCTCGGGCCCCACCAGGCCGGCACGCACTGCCTCCGCCACAGTCAGCCGGGCGCTCGTGGTGGGGTCCACGATGTGCCCAGTGCCGGCCTGCGCCTCCAGTAGGGCCACAGCCGCCTCTGCCGGCAGGAGGTCTTTCCTCAGGGCCTCGTAGATGCTCAGCTTCTGCCCCGCCTCCTCCAGCCACACTCCCGCAATAACGCTGGAGCCCCGCAGGGCCCGCCGCACTGCATCCACCTCGGCTACTTCCTGCACTGAGCGCTTGCCCTGCTGCAGCTGGCAGTAGAGGTCATGGTCAATCACCCGGCTCTCGAGCAGCTCAGCAGCGGGGACCAGGGCGCGCAGGCCCTGGAAGCAGAGCTGGCCCCTCTGCTCGTGCTCCTCGACCACCGTGATAACGATCTTGATGATCTTCTCCACCGTGACCTTGCCTGTGCGGAACTGCCGCAGCAGGTCCCGCCGCTGCTCCGCCGTGAAGTACTCAGAGTTGATGAGCTCCCAGATGGTCACCGTTCTGCCCTGGAACTTGCCAAATGGTGCAGACACAGTGGCTTTCTTGAACACGTCCCGGGCCTCCGAGTCAGTGTAGACCAGCTCACCACCCTTGGCAGCCTGATCTGTGAGTGGCAGGAGCCGCAGGCCGGTCTCAGGGTCCTCCACGCAGCGCTCCAGCAGCTGCTTGTAGGTGAGGTTCTCATGCGTGTTGGGGTCGAAGAAGCCCTTGGTGTCGTCGCTGGGGTCCTCCAGGACGCGGCTCATCTCCTCGTCGAAGTAACCACGCTGGAAGGCCACGTCCACGGGCACGCGGTGGCTGTGCACCGGGTCGATGATGCCGCCCGTGGCGATCTGGGCCTCCAGCAGGCGGATGCCATGCTCCCTGACGATCAGGTCCTTCTTCATGGCCTGGAACAGGGAGATCTGCTCCCCAGTGTAGGGGTCCTTGTAGCCAGTGACAGCACGCTCAGCCGACAGCAACTTGTGATGCAGCTCAGGGCCCACGACGCCCTCCTTCACGGCCTCGTTGACGGTCAGCTGCCTGTTCCGCACAGGGTCCAGGAGGAAGCCTGAAGCCGCCTGGGCCTCAAGCAGGATGAGGGCTGTGCCTGGGCTCAGCAGCTGCCTCCGCAGGGCCGCGTAGACACTCAGCTTCTCGTTGGAAGGCTGCAGCAGCAACCCCGCGATGCTGCTGCGGCCCTGCAGGTAACAGCGCACGTCCTCCCGCTGCTCGAGCTCAGCCACAGTGGTGCGGCCCTGCACCAGGCGCTGCAGCTCCTCTGCACTCAGAATACCCACCTCCTGCAGCTGCTGGGCCGGCACCTTCTGCCGCAGGCCATCGAAGGCGTGCTCGGGCTCTGTCTCTGTGGCTGGGCCATCCAGTGCATCTCGGCCATTGGGCAGGGCCTTTGTGGCCGTGGCCTGCGAGGCAGGCACCTCTTCCGAGTGTGCCAGCGCTGCCCGGTGCTCCTCCTCCAGGTGCTGCAGCCGCTCACGCAGCCTCTGGTTCTCCTCGGCCAGCAGCTTCTCCTGCTGCTGCCGCTGCTCCTCCAGGCGCTGCAGTTCCTCCTGCTTGCGCCGCACGCCCTCCTCCGCCTCGCGCTGCTGCCGCCGGGCCTCCTCCATGCTGGCGACCAGCTGCTGCTTCTCCTGCTCCATCTGCTGCTGCTGCCGCTGCTGCTCCTCACGTAGCTTCTGCGCCTTGGCCACCTCCTCCTGGAAGAGCTGCTCCAGCTTGGCCTTCTCTTGCTCAATGAAGCGTTCGCGCTGCAGCAGGCTGTCCTTCTCGGAGAGGAAGCTCTGCCGTAGGGCCTGCGTCTCCTGCAGCAGCTGCTCCTGCTGCACTGTCTGCATCTGTCAAGGAGGAAGAGGGTGGTCAGAGAGGTCAGGGGCCTGGGAGAACCCGCCTCCCGCCTGAGCAGACCCTGCCCGCAGGTGGGGAGGTACCTCCTCGGACTTGAGCTGCAGCAGCTCAGCCTCCTGCTTGAGCTTGTCCTTCTCGCGTTCCAGCTCTGCAATGGCCTCCCGCAGGCGCTCGGCATCCTGGTCGCTCTGCTGTCGCTGGGTCTCAAGCGTCTGCACCAACGTCACCTTCTCCTGCGTGGCGAGCTCTGTGCGGTATAACCTCTCACCGATCTCCTCGGCCTGCTTCCGGAAGCGCTGAGCATCCCCCTCGGCTCGAGCCTGGGCCCGGCTCATCTCGGCCACGCGCAGCCTGAGCCGTTCAGCCTCGGCACTCATCTCCAGCTGCCGCTGCCGCTCCGTCTCCAGGGTCCGCTGGAAGCCCTGTGTCTCCTGTGCCAGCTGCTGTGCCATCTGCTCTTTATCCTCCTGCAGCCGCCGGGCCTGCTCCTGGGCGAGCTCCTTCTGCTGCTGCAGCAGCTCTGCCTCCGCCTTCAGCTGGGTGGCCTCCTGCACTGCCTGCATCTTCTCCTTGAGCATCTTCTCCGCCAGAGCCCGCTGCTGCGCCAGGTCCTCCTCCGCCAGCTGCCGCAGCCGCGCCGCCTCCTGGGCCGCCACTGTCAGCCGCGCGGCCTCTTCTGCCACCTGCTTCATCTTTTCGGCCTCTTCCTGAAGCAGGCGCTGCGTGTTGTCCTTGTCGCGCAGGACGAGCGCGCGGTTCTCCGCCTCGATGCGGGCCTTGAGCTTGCCCAGCTCCTCCATCTGCACGCGCACGGAGAACAGCTCCTCTTCCACCTGGCTGCGCTGGCGAGCCGCCTCCGTCACCTCCGCCTTCAGCCGCTGCAGCTCCTCGTCCAGGATGTTTTTCTGGTGGTCGGTCTCCTCCAGCTGCAGCCGCAGCGCCGTCAGCTCCTGCTCCACCTGCGCCTTCTGCCGAAGCGTCTGCTCGGCGAACTTCTTGTGCTTCTCCATCTCAGCGTCAGCCACCTGCTTTTGCCGCAGGGCCGCCTGCTCTGCTTGGGCCCGCCGCGCCGCCTCCTGCTCGGCTTCCTTGCGCAGCTTCTCCGCTGCGGCCTGCGCCTGGGCCTGCGCCTGGGCCTGCTCCTCCGCCGCCTGCTTCAGCCGCTCTGCTTCCTCCACCTGCCTCCGGGACTGTGTCGCCTCGCGCTCCGCCCGCTCCCGCGCCTCCTCCGCCTCCTCCGCCGCCCGCCGGGCCGCCTCGGCCTCGCCGCGCAGCCGCTCCAGCACGCTCTGCTCTTGCTGCAGGGTCTGCTGCAGTTCCTGCTCCTTCTGCTGCACCGCGAAGGCGTGTGCCTTCTCCTCTGCCTGCAGCCGCTTCTGGGCGGCCTCCTGGGCCAGCTGCAGCTGCCGAGCGGACTCCTGCTCCGCTCGCTCGCGGAGGCGCCGCGCCTCCTCCACCTTGGACTTGAGCCGCTCCACCTCCTCCAGTGCGGCCTTCCGCTGCCGCGCGGCCTCCTCCTCGGCCGCCAGGCTCTTCTGCACACGCTCCTCAGCCTCGCGGCGCCGCCGCTCTTCCTCTGCCGCCAGTTGCCGCTGCCGCGCGGCCTCCAGCTCCGCCTGCTCCTTGCTGCGCAGTGTGTCCTCAGCGTTGCCGCGGATGCGCCCGAGCTCCAGCTCCAGCTCCGCCTTGCCAGCAGCTGCCTTCTCGAAGCTTGCCTTGAGGGCCAGAATCTCCTCCTCCACCTGCCGCCGCTGCCGCAGCGTGTCCTCCACCAGCCCCTTCTGGCGTTCCAGCTCGGTCTCTGATGCCTTGCGTAGCTGCGCCAGCCGCTCCTCGATGTCCGCCTTGTGCTGGGCCGCCTGCTCCTCCAATCGCCGCCGCTGAAAGGCTTCGTCTTCCGCCAGCCGCCGCAGGCGCTCATTCTCCGCCTCCTTCTCCTTGAGTGCGATCTCCGCCTCAGTCTTGAGCCGTGTGGCCTCGCTGATGGCGGCCAGCTTCTCGGCAAGCACCCGCTCTGCCTCCGCCCGCTGCCGCGCCGCATCCTCCTCGGCCAGCTGCCGCTGCCGCTTGGCCTCTTCCGCCAGGGCACGCAGGCGGGCGGCCTCCTCTGCCAGCTCGCGGAACCGGCCAGCCTCAGCCTCCAGCCTCTGCTTGGACTTCTCGCTGGTGGAGCGTGACTCCTCCTCCGCTCGCGCCTTGCTGGCCAGTAGCACCTCCATCTCAGCCCGCACCTTGGCCAGCTCGGCCTCCAGCTCCTGGCGCTTCTGTGTGGCCGCGGCCGCCTCACGCTGCTGGCGCGCCAGCTCCTCCTCCAGCAGCTGCCGCTGCTGCTCCCCCTGCTCCGTCTCGGCCCGCAGCCGGATCAGCTCCTGCTCCGCTGCCAGGCGCTGCTGCGCGGTGCCCTCCGCCAGCTGCCGCTGCTTCTCCAGCTCCTGCTCAGCCAGCTCTCGCTGCCGCACGGCCTGCTCCTCCGCCTTCCCACGACGTCGGGCCTCCCGCTCCGCCTCTTCCTTCTGCTTCTCAGCCTCGGCCTGAGCCAGGCTCTTCTGCTGCGCCACCTCCTCGGCTTGCAGTCGCAGCCGCAGTGCCTCGTTGGCCTTCAGCTGCCAGCGCTCCAGCTCCCTCTCGGCCTCCTCGCGGGCACGCTCGGCCTCGGCCTGCTGCTGCGCCCGCCGCGTGGCCTCCTCCCGCAGCTGCACCACAGTTACATGCTCTTCCTCCAGGGTTCGCTCTAGCTGCGCCGTCTTCTCCGCGAAAGAGGCGTGCTTGCTCTGCAGCTCTGCCTCCGCACTGCGCTGTGCAGTCTCCAGGGCTACCTGCACCTGGCGCGCGCGCTCTGCCTCAGCCTGCCGCAGGCGCCGCTCTGCCTCCTCGGCCTGCAGCCGCAGCTCCTCCAGCGCCTGCAGGGCCCGCTGCTTTTCACGAGCTGCCTCAGCCTCCGCCTGCACGCGCAGGGCCAGCTCGGCCTCCGCCCGCCGCTTGCGCTGGGTCTCATCTTGCACCTGCCTCCGCAGGCGCTCAGCCTCCTCCTGGGCCTGCCGCTTCTGCGCCTCGGCCTCCTCCGCGCGCGTACGTAGTGCCTGCAGCTCACCCTCAGCCCCGCCGCGCTGGCGCTCAGTCGCCTCCAGCTGGAGGCGCACCACGCGGATTTCCTCCTCGATGCGCAGGCGGCTGCGTTCAGCTGCCTCCACCTGCCGGGCCTTGGCCTGGATCTCCGCCTCCGAGCTCTGCCGCAGATGCTGCAGCTCCTCCTGGATGCTGCGCTTCTGCTGCTGCGCGTCCACCGCCACCTCCTCCCGGCGCGCCACCTCCTCCTGCATGCGCCGCTGTAGTTCCTGCGCCTCCCTCTCGGCCTGTGCCTTCGCCTGGGCGTGCGCCTCGGCTAGCTGCCGCTGCTTCTCCAGAGCGGCCTCCACCTCAGCCAGGCGCTCCCGCTCCTCTGCCCGCTGCTGCTCAGCCAGCCTCTGCGGCCGTGGCAGAGAGAGGGAGAGAACCAGAGAGAGCGGTGAGCAGGCGGGGCGCTCACGTGGCACGGCACCACCACAGTTCACTGACAGCATGGTGCGGGGGTCATGGGAGAACAGAGGTCATGGCCCGTCCGAAGGAGACCGCGTGCACCCGCCCAGGGCACTCAAGGCAGCGAGTGCAGCCTGGCCCCACAGTGCTCACCAGCCCAGGGAAGGAGACCCAGGTGTCCTCCCCTCTTCCCGCAGACAGGCGACGGAGACAGACGGACAGGGGGAGAAAGAGAGAGAGAGCAAAGCAGGAAGTTCACAGGACCTGCGAGCCGGGCCCACCGCACAGCCCTGCCTGCGCACTGCTGAGCACCCAACGGCCTGGCTCCAGCCACGTGGCCCCTCTCCCTGACCCAGCAAGGTGCGGGGGGGGGGGAGTGGCCAGCATGGCACATCAGTGATGATCCGAGCCAGCTCAGAAGGACTCAGCCTGCAGCTCTGAGCAGAGAGGAGGCTGCTGGTAGGCCAGACTAGGACTGGTAAGTACCCTGCCTCACCAAAGCACCTTGAGACACCTCTCTCCAGCCCCCAACACCCGGTAACTCCAAGTGCTTCCAAAGCAAGTGACCAAGTGAAGAGGCCAACACAGAATCTCAAAGAGGAACGTACACGAGAGAGCCAGTGGGACGCCCACTGGGGGGCACGTGCCAACATGAAGACAAAGAGGAGGTGCCAGCCACCAAGGGAGAGCAGTGCAGCATCAGGCCAAGTAGGGCAGACCACAGGGGAGGAGAGCCTGGGAGCAGGCCGTGCTGCAGGGGAGGGGAGCTGGCAGCACCAGGCAGGAGGTGAGTGGGAAGAGCTGTGCTAAGTGGTCTCAGATGGGCTCCTGGGAGCTAAGTCTGGGACGGGGCGGGCAGCAGGACAGCCTCCCCACCCGTGTGGGCCGTACCTCCTCCTCCTCCATGCGCCGCAGAGTTTCACTGATGAACTTGATGTATTGGCTTGTAAGTGTGGTCAGCTCACTGTAACGGGTACGCAGGTCCACATACTGGGGAGGGGGGGAGACACTCAGAGTCAGCCCTGCCCCTGCCCAGGGCCCACCAGGCCCAGTGTAGGCTAGAACCACTTGCCAGCCCTGCCCCTCAGCCTCACCTCCTGGATGACACTCTCGGACCCAGACTGGACCTTGGGCTTCTTGGCTGGGGAAGCCACTGGCTCAAGTTGTGCCTTGTATGTGACCAGCTGGAGCTCATAGTCCTGTAGGGATGCACTGGTTGGCCGCCAGCTCTGCCCTCCCACCCTGCCCCTGAAGTTGCCCACAGACATTCCCAGCATGGCCTGGATGGGGGGGGGTACCCTGAGGTCCCAGGCCCACCGTCCACACATCCTCCCTGGGACACAGCCTGCTAGAGGGTGGCAGCAGGCCACAGAGCCTCACCTTGATGGCGTTGATGTACTGCTTTGCGAACCTCTGGCACTCCTCCACCTTCTCCCCGTGGCGCTCAATCTCCTCCAGCAGCGCCTGGGAGGGCAGGGTGGTCAGCAGCCATAGGGTGCAGCTCCACCCCACCCCACTCCTGCCTACCCTGCCCAGGCCCACCTTCTCCTGCCGCAGCTGCTCTCGCACAACCTGGCTGTTGGCCAACGGCACGGCCTGGATCTGCTCCTGCCGCCGCTTGGCATCTTGCAGCCAGGAGTCCAGCGGGTCTGCGCTCTCACGGTAGTAGCGCAGCTGGCGGCCCAGCTGCTCAAGCTCGCGCTGCCGCACGTCAGTCTGGGCCAGCACGGCCTGCCAGCGCTCAAGCAGCTGGGTGACCCGCTCGCGCCAGCGTTCCACCTCCACGTCCCGCTCGCCATGCCGCTGCTGCAGCCGCTCACCCACCTCCTGTGCCCCCCGCAGCTCGTCCCGCAGGGCATCAAACACAGGCTGCTGCGCCTCCGCCTGGGCCCGCAGCTTCTGTTGGGACCAGAGGAGAGGATGCTGTTTCAGCCCAAGGCCCCTGCTGCTGAGCCCCAATGCCTTCCGGCTGTCACGGCAAAGCACAGGCCTGGCAGCAGTACCTTCAGCGCAGCTTTGGTGGCCTCAAGCTCCGGGAGGGTGGCAGGCACAGCCTGGGCCTCCTTGAGCTGCTCTTCGTGGGCCTTGAGCACGTCCTCAGCCCCCTGTGTGCTGCGGATCACCAGGCTGATGGTCTTGAGCCTGGGGGAAGACTAGGGCTCAGAGCTGGGGGGGGAGATGGGCTGGGAGCAGCCAGCCTAACACAGTGGAACCGAAGCCCTGGTGACCAGCTGAGCCCTCTGGTCATGGGCTTCAGGAAGAAGAACCTTTGGCATAGGCAGAAGGTGGCTGGGGACCCCCTGGCCATAGGGGTGCTCCAGCTCCAGCCCAAGTCCTGGAGGGAGGCTGTGCTGGCCAGGGGAGCAGCGAGCTCCAAGGCCCTATGGCAGGAGAATCCCCCATCAGCCTGCCAGCCCCAAGGTTGGGTGACGGGGACACGACATGCCTGACAGGGACACTCCTTCCTAGCAGCTGGGGCCGTGTGATGAAAGGGTGGGTAACAGTCTACCAGAGGAAGGCCAGGCCCCTGGAGGGTGGCCCAGGGTGGGGCTGCGGGGAGAGGGTGGAGGGGTTCTCGCTTAGCTTTGAAGGAGGTCTTTGATGATCTTTGCACATCCTCATTAAAATGAAGTGCAGGGACAGAAGAGACGCCCGTGTCGGGGGTGGGCGCAGGGAGGGGAAGGGCCCTGATGAGGACTCTGCATTCCCCAGGGGCACTGGGGACAGAAGGGCCTGCTGGGGAGGGGATCGCCCTCTACGGTCTCACCCACTGCCCACCCCACCTCCCTCCGCAGGGCTTAACCCCCACCTTCAGCCAAGAAGTGCCCCCTTGAGGTTGCCAGTGTCCCAGTGTGGCCAAGCCCCTGGTCTGAACCTCGCCAGCCACAGGCCACCTCCCCTTTTAGCAGCTCCCACTCTCCTGACCCCTCTGCCATGGGGCCCCGGCCCTCCCCTCTGCCCAGCTGCCTTTCACACCTTAGTGACACCCCTACCTCCTGACTGCCTGAGGTCCCACAAGCAGGGTCCCACCAATTACTCCTCCCACGCCACCACAACCCTTCTTACCCCATGTCCAGTCATCAGGGAGACCTGCTATCAGGGCAGGTCAGGACTGAACTCCCACCACCTCCCAGATGCCCACCCTGGCCCATGCCCACCGTCCCTTGCCCAGATCCCTCAGCAGACCCCTCCTTGGTGCCCCCGTTCCCCTGCGCCTCAGCCTGTCCCCCTCAGCTCTGCTGTGAGCCCTCCCACAGCAGACAGGCGCACTCACTTCTCCAGGTAAATGGCAGACAGGCTGCGGACCTGCTCCAACTTGCCCAGGGTCAGCTCCAGCTCTGAGCGTAGAGTTGGGGCAGCGGGTGACGGCTCAGGCAAGGCCAGGACCTTCTCGGCCTCAGCAGAGAGGCGGGCGACCCCCTTGCCCAGCCCCTCCACCTCAGCCTGTGCTTTCTGAAGAGAGATGGAGGAGGATGTAAGCTGACCCCGCAAGCCCCACACACAGCACCCCTGGAACCCAGGGGGTGGGGGGGGCCTGCCTGCTGCTCTGCGATGCGCTGGGCACACTCCCGCGCGGGCTCTTTGTCCAGCGGCAGGCGCAGGCGGTGCACAGTGCGCGTCTCACAGGCCTCCAGCTGGAGCCGGATGTCTTTGAGCTCGGAGATGCAGCGCTGACAGCGGGACTCCTCCTGCTCGCCTGGGGAACACGGCCCACTCACACACCGCCCAGCTGGGGCCTCCCACCCGCACCAGGCTGCCGCCGCCGCCTACCCTGCTCCAGGCTCTGCAGCAGCTGCTGGTAATGGCGGCTGCAGGATCCATACTCGCGCTCGGCCTGCAGCCGGTCCTCGGGCCCGAAGCCACCAGCGTCCTGGCTGTCCCGCAGGAAGGCCTGGTAGTGCAGCTCCAGGCTGCGCAAGGCTTGGCGTTGTTCCTCTGGCTTCAGTGTGCGGAACTGTGGCGGGGCACGAGGGCTGAGCACTGGCTGCAGGAAGACGCTCCCGCCCCGCCCCGCCCCACCCCGCCCCGCCCCGCCCCGCCCCGCCCCGCCGGGCAGTCATACCGTGACCAGGGACCAGGAGCGGATGAGCTGCACATCGCGGCTGAGGCTCTGCCAGGCTAGAAGGCTCTTCATGTCCGTGTGCAGCTGATGCCACAATGCAACCAAGGCCTGGTGCTGAGCCTCCAGCCTGGCAGATCAGGGGCAGGGTTAGAGGCGTCTGGGCACCTACTCAACGCCACCCACTCTGGTCTCCAGACCAAGATCACTCACCTGGCGATGGCCTCCTGGGCCTCCTGGTTGGGTGGGGGTATGAGAAAGCACACGGAGGGCACGGCGGCCTCGCTACCAGAGCTGCTGAGCACCTTCCAGTGGAATGGCTGCGCAGGGCCCACCAGTTGGCACTCATCACCCTTGTGCACGGTCACCTAAGGCAGCCAGAGCGGTCACGGCATGGCCACACCATGCCCCACCTCCCGGGCCCAGCCCGCCTGGCCAGGCCTCACCTCCACCTGCTTGTAATCGCACACGGCCAGCAGCGGTACGCGGCCCCGCACAGGGTGGGCTGGGCTGCGGGGCTTTAGCTGCACGATGGCCTTGGCCCGCTTGGCCAGGCCTGAGAGGTGCCCCCTGTACTCGTTCAGCTGGTCCTTCTCATCCTGCAAGGCAGAGGTGGGTCAGAGACCATCACCCAGCATGAGACACTGAGTGCCTTCACAGGCCCCCAAGCCCACCCCAGGCACCCCTCACCAATGCCCTGAAATCAGGGGGTCCTTCGCACTGCCTCTGGGACACAGTGGGGCTGAGCACTTGGCTGGGACAAGCCCCTAGGGCTTGGACCTCAACAGATCCCATTGACCCTCCTTCCTTCCTAGTTGGGACTGAGTGCCCTCCCCCTGCCCCCCAGATCACACACTGCATCCTTCAGGGGCGGGACCCCGGCTGCACTCTGGCCCCAAAGTGTCCTCTTCCCTCTGCCCTCCCTGTCCTGCTGTGGAAGGTTCCCCACCTCCTCCCATCCAGCCACTCTGAGAGGCCAAACCACACCTAGAACTGTGTGAGGCTGCAAGTCGGAGTCCACCTAGAAGCTACCTGCACCTCTTCCACCCTCTCCCAAGCCAATGCTGCACATGAGGGGGCCTCCTGGACCGCCCCCCCCCGGCTTCACTGACCCCAACTCCTGACCACAGGATTTCCCAGCCAGCAGAGCCTTCCAGCCTCCTCCCACCTCCACCACTCTGCCAAGCACTGCCAGAAGGCCCTGGAGCCCTCCTGGGTGCCTCCACCCCTGCCCCAGGGCACCTGAGTACCACACTCAGTGGCCTTTCTGCCCTCCTCAGCCCTTCAGACTGTGCCTGCCCCAGACTTCGTCAGGTCCAAGATGCTGGTGGACCCCCTACAGTGAAAGGGCTGGCAATAGAGCAGCTGACTCAGGCTTCTGTTCAGTCCGGGGGCTCCAAGGGTTGGGGCTCACACCAGCTCTAGCCAGCCGCCTGCCCCTGGTCCAGGACCCTGCTCATAACCTCTCAGTTCTCCCACACCCCTGCCCGTCTGCACTGACCTCCAAGCCCTATCATGTCTCCTCCAACTGCTGCCGGCCCCTTTAGACCCCTACCTCCCGAGGGACCTTTCCAGAGCATCAGTGCAGCCCAGACTCCAAGCCAGCCTCCCCCAGTGCTCCACCCAGCCCTTGGACCCCACTGCCCACTCCATCCCCACAGTCCATGAGGGTCTGGGCCTCAGCACCTGCCTCTCATTGGGCTGCAGAGCCCTGGGCCCGGCAGAGGCTGGCAGCCGGCTCACCTGGGCATCCTGCAGCAGGTCCTCAAGACGAGTGACAGTGATGGAGCGATCGCAGGTGTACTTCCTGCGCAGCGTCTCCTGCAGCTTCCGCAGCTGCTCTTCAGCCTCCCGCACGTCTGAGAAGAACTGGGGCAGCAGGAAGGGGTCACGCTAGGCCAACGGCCCAAAGCTCTGGCCAGAGCTGCCCCAGGATGGGCCTGAGGGGCTGGGCCCGATGACAGGGGGGGATTCTGGTACAAGGTCAGTAGCACAGAGTACGTGGCGGACTGCCCGCAGCCGCACAGACAGAGCGGCCGCGGAGCTGGGACCGTGGCCGCAGGCTCCTCAAGGGCACTGCGGCTGAGCAGGGCGGGCCGAGCTCTCACCTGGAAGTAGGCGGTGTTCTCCTTCAGGTGCGCCTCCACGCAGCAGCACAGCTGCAGCATCCAGCTCCACTGCGTCTGCAGGGCTGCCTGGAAGGACTGCAGCACAGCACACACGCTCGTAAGCCCTGCGCCCCCGTGGGGGTCCGGACGGTCCCCCTGCAGCCCTGCCCTGCCCCACCCTGGGGGTCCAGGGGCCCCCAGCAACCCCGCCCCACCTCCACTGTGGGCCGCGCGGGGTGGTCTTCCCGAAGAAGGCGGTCGCCGGTGCTCTGGATCTCCTTGATTTTCTTTTCTTTCAGCTCCAGCTCGCGCATCAGGGCCTGACATGGAGGCAGTGGGTCTCAGGGACAGGGTCAGGCCCATGGATCTGCCAGTCTCCCACCAAACACCCGCTGGAGGCCTGGAGCTGGACCAGAGCCGCCACCCCGAGGGGCTCCAACCTGGGAGGGGGGTGGTCATGGAAAGGCCTGGAGAGCCAGCCGCCCGCCTCACCGAGTAGCTGTCCTTCTTGGCGGCCGTGTTGGTGCTGCGCTCGCTCCAGTCGAAGCCCACCTCCTCGTCCTCCTTCTCGCTCAGCCACATCAGCTCCTTGGTGGCAGCTGCCACAAAGCCATGCAGGCTCTCTAGGGACCTGAGGCGGGCCTTGGAGGAGTTCTGTGGGCGGGCGGGCAGGGGGGCGTGTGTCAGCCACCACAGCCCCGAACGCCTGCCCCAGCTTCCCGCCTGGCCCCCGACTCACTAGCAGCTTGGCATACTGCAGGTCCAGCCGACCTAGGCAGTCTCGGTAGGCGCCCCGGGTAGCCGGGGAGAGCTGGCCCTGCGGGAGGCAAGGAGGGGTGAGGCCTGTGGGGGCCAGGCCCTGGCCCACGCCTGCTGCCCAAAGCGCTGACACCCGCTCACCTCGTCGGTTCGCGCCCGCTCAATCTTGGCCCGGAACTCCTCGATGGACTGGTGCAGGCCGCGGTGGCTGCCCAGCTGCGCCTCCACGCTTGGCAGGTCCACGCCCCACTCGGCGCTGTCCACCCGGCGCTGGTTCTCCCCCACCCAGGCCAGCAGATCCTGCAGGTAGCGCAGCGTGGCGTCCTCAAGCTCAGGGTGCCTTGGTGCGCTCCGCAGACGCAGGTTATACTCAGTGCGGATGGCCACCAGGCGCTCGTGCAGACGGTACACCCTGCGCACAGCGCAGGCAGGAGTCAGGAGGGTCAGTGGGGCTGGGCTGCCCTCCCCAGGCCCTGAAGGAGGGTGCACCCACCTGCGATACATCTGCTCGCCCTGCGGGTGCCGCCCATCCTTGAGGGTCTGCACATCGTTAAACAGCAGCCGGATCATGCCATCCGCCTTGTCCAGGTCCCGCTCCACCTCGCCCGCTCGCTGTGGTGCCTTGCCTGTAGCCAGCAGCCGGACATCCTGCAAGGTGGTCGCCCTGACTCAGGGACTGGCCAGGCCCACCTCCCACCCACCTGCAGAGGGCTCCCCCACCGCCTTTCCCTTTCCTTCCCCACCCAGCACCCTGCATCTTTCTGAAACTTCTGGTCAAACCCCAGCCCTCCACCCTGCGGGGTAACCGGGATCAAGTCCAAAGGTCTCCACTAGGTCCCAGGAGCCAGATGCTTCGTGGCCTTATCCACAGTTCCCGTGCCTTGTCCTCCACCACCCACCACTAGAAGTTCACCTTAAGAGAGCCCCTGGCCAGGCCAGTCTTGCCTGTGTTGGGCCCCAGGGGGTCTGGGCCCCTCCCTACCACCCTCCCAACAGAAGGCAGCTCAGGGCGGGCCTGGTGCCCAGGAGCTGGCTCTGCCCAGAGCTAGCGGTCACAGCTGGCTGCAGGCCAAGAGGGAGGAGCGGGGCGCAGGCTGCAGGGTGTGGCAGGTTCAGGGCTCCTCCCACCTCCCTCCCTCCAGCTTCCCTGCCCAGGCGCCCCCTCTTTCCCAGCCTCACCGACTGCAGTAGGGCGTCGGCCTGGTTCAACTGCTCCTCGCACAGCCCGGCCTCCATCTGCAGTTTGCTGACAATACGCTGAAGACACTCCAGCCTGCAGCCCAAGAGCACCACAGGACCCACTGTGAGTGGGTCAGGTCTCCAGGCTCCCAGCCACAAAGCACAGCTCCCTCCTGGCCCGGGCCTCCCCGCCGGGCTGTGGCCCACAGCTGAGCTGGCCCAAGTGTGGGTTTCCCAGCCTGGGGGGGGATTTCCTCCCCAGGCAGTGACTCACCCTCGGGCGGCTTCCTTGCCCAGGCGGGGCCCCACCCCCCAGCACCGCCTGCACCCGCCCACCTCTCAAACTCGCTGCGGAGCTGCTTCTCCCGCTCCAGGATGGCCACGTGCAGCTTGCCCCACTCCTTCTCCACATCCAGTGGGTGGTAGCCCGGGGGCACCTTGAGCTGGCCTGCTTGTACTGCCCCCTGTGGAAAGGCGCCGCGTTCAGCAGAGGGGTGGGAGTGCCAAGCTACCCAGGCCCTCAGCCCACCCAACCTGAAACAGCCCTGGTCCCAGCTCAGTAGTGAGGCCAGGCCAAGCTTGCTCAAGGGACACCCCCAGGCCCTGGGTTCCTGGGCATCCTGCTCACCTCCAAGGACTGGAAGATACCCTTGGACCGGTTCTTATCCGCCTCCTTGGCTGGAAGCTCTGTCTCCTTAAACTTCAGGAACTGACACCACAAGATCTGTGAGGACAAGGCTGTTAGGAGGGGCCACCACAGTGGGCACAGAACCCTGGCTGAGCAGGTAAGCCCACCTCGATCTCCTCGAAGCTGGAGGGGAACCGGCGCTCCTCGAAGGCAGCTGTGTGCTGCCGGACCCACTGCAGCAGAAGCACCACCAGCTCCCGGTACTCCTGCCAGCGCAGCTGCAGCTCCTGGGCGGGTGGGCAAGGGGCCGTCAGGGGCCGTCAGGGCCTCCCCCACCCCCACGCCTCGCCGGGGCCTGCTGGCCATCACTCACGTTGGCCTTCACCCCATCCTGCACATCAGGCACACGGGGCATGGCATCATACAAGGACGAGACGTAGGTGATGATGGACTTCTCGTCAGGCTGAGGGACGTCCACGTCTGCGGGCGAGGTGGGGTCAGAGGGGCCCCAGCAAGTGGCTGGGATGGGAGAGGGAAGAGGGGCAGAGGCACGTACCCTCAGGGTCCAGGAGCCGGGTCACCCCCAGATCCCGCTCTGCCACAGAGAAGGCCTGGTCCAGGTTCTCCAGGTTGGTCTGACGATACACCTTGTTCATGTCGATAAGCATAGGCCTACGGGCAAGGGGCAGGCGGGTAGGCAGGGAGGGGGCGGCACAGGAGCAGGGAGATCCCCACACACAGACCCCAACCCCACACTCACCCTGGCGCCCAGTCCTGCCACATAGGCAGCCCATGTGCAGGCACTGTGCCTGCTGGGACCCCTGCTCCCCAGGCGCTCAAAGGGCCTACAGTGGGCAGGAGCCCAGGGGGTGTGCTGGTCAGCCTGGGCTCCCCACAGCCACCCTGCCCACCAGACCTCAGGTCCTGGGTGGGGGCTGAGATCCCCTGAAGGCTGACCCCACCGTGGCCCAGCCACCCAGTCCCCTTCCAGGGCCTTCACATGAAGCAGACGCTCACAGCTGTGAGAACCAGCAGCCCACTGTTCTCGGCTCTGTGGAAGCCAGCGCTGCCTCTGGAAGGGCCCAGGAGGAGGCAGGAAGGGTGTGGTAGGGCTGGGCAGGCTGGCACTGGTACCCGTCCCCGCGGGCAGCAGGTTCCCATCCTCAGCAGACGCCTCCTTGGCACTCTTCGCCCCGACATGTTTGAGGTGGCCAGCTGAGGGGCTGCAGGGCGCCCCTGACCCTCAGCCCCACCCCGCGCCTGGGCCTCATACTTGTGCCGGTGGATGATGGCGTTGAAGAGGCGGCCGTCGCGCCAGCTGGAGGTGAAGTTGTCACAGCGCAGGCCCTGGTAGCCCTCCACCATGCGCTGGGACCACAGCAGCAGCTTTTCCTTGGCCGTCATGTCCTCCGACTGCCCGCTCACCTGGATGTCTGAGATCTGCCCCACACAGTGGGCAGGAGGCAGGAGCTCAGCCATGGCCACCTACCCTGCCTGGTGCCCAGTCTCAGCACACAGGAGCCACCCAGCCAGTTGAGAAGAGCGGGGCCCAGGGGGGCCCCCCCACGGCCAGGGGGCTGCTGGAACTCGCCACACGTTAGCGTCACAAGCCCAGGCCACTCCAGGCGGCAGCTGGCATAGAATGTCAGACCTCCAGCCCCCACGGCTGCCACAGGGTGGGTGCCCTGGGCTCCCTGGGCCTGGGGCACACCCAGCATCCCCAAGGCAGCCATGGGCCAGAGTTGGGGGAGGGTGGGCGCGGGAGAGCAGCGGCAGGCACCAGAGCACCACAGCGTGCTCAGAGGCCCCAAGCCTAGACAAGGCTGTTCGGAGGGGCGGGGCGGGTCTCTGGGGATGGGGCATGCAGGGCCACAGCACTGGCCCAGCCCTGCACTTAGTCGGATCCTTCAGGCCCGGGTCTAGAAGCTGTCTTGCTGTCTGTTCACCCGCCTGCCTGTCCCTGGCTATCTGTCTGTCTGTCAGCCCGCCCGCCTGTGTGACTCAGCTGCCGTGCCAACCAGGCTCTGCCTGCCCAGCTCTCTGATTTGTGGCTTCCTGTGCTGCTGGGCGGGCAGTGAGTGAGTCAGCCAGTGCAGAGGGTGCTTCTCCAGAACCTTCCCCAGGGCAGGCGGCTGCACCAGGAGCGAGCAGGGAACGCATTCTTCTGTAGGGAGGCTTTGCAGGCCCTGCCCAGCCAGGGCCAGAGGGCACGGGATAGACAGGCCCCAGAGAGAGGCCTGCACCCTCAGGCCATGGAGCTAGCACAGAGCTGGGGCGCTGGCTGGCAGCAAGGTTCTGAGAGGACGCCCAGGCCACTCTACCTGGAAGTGCAGGATGATCGTCCAGATCAGGCCAAGGGTCAGCTTGGGGTTGCCATCAGCGATGTCATCGTTCCTGATGTTCACCAGCTTCACCTGCGAGCAAGCTGTCCTCAGTCACGCCCGCAAGCCAGCGGGGAAGGGGGCGAGGGGCCTGTGGCCAGGAGGGCAGCCTTACCTGGCGGTGCCGGAGATAGTCCAGGGCGATCTGAACGTTCTGCAGCTTGTGGAAGCGCATCCTCCCCTTCTCCCGGGGCTGTGAGAGGAGGCAGGCTGGTCAGCATCTCCAGAGCCAGGGCACAGCCTGGCCGACGCCTGCAGCCCCACCCGAGCTCAGAACCCCAAGGCATCTATAGCGATTGAACGAGTGTCTTCCCCATTGGGGCAGCAGCCCCTTCTGTGTCCCCGTCTACCCACCCCAGCTGGGAAAGGCGGGCTACTGGCCCAGAGGCCAGGCCCAGCAGGGGCTTGGAAAGTCCAACGGCCAGGCTTCAGGGAAGGAAGGAGGGGGTGGGGAGGAGACAATAGCCAGGAAGCCCCGGGTGGAGGGCAGTGGCTTTGGGGGAGGGGGTCCTCCTGCCCAGTCTCAGGCAGTGCAGCAGGCAGGACAGCAGGCGGCTCGACGCGGGGTCATCTGCCCTCCCGCGTACCAGGTGCAGGCGGGGCTGCATGGGCCGTCAGCCCCGGGTGGGCTGGGCTCGTGGCCTCAGGGAGCCCACCTGCCGCGTGGCCAGCGGGCACAACCACTCACCAGGCGCGAGCTCCTGATTACGTCCCGCTCTCTTGGCTGCCGGGCCAGAGCAGGGCAAAAGGTAAAGGGCAGAGGTCAAAGTTCAGAGTCCAAGCAGCAGAGAAACCAAAGCAGAGCAGAGCATGAGGTTACTGTGTAAAGGCTCCAGCACGGAGGGTGGCAGGGCCAAGTGCCCACGGCACACGGCTGAGGGCCACTCCCAGGCGAGGCCTGACACTCTAGACCAGGAGATGCACGCAGTAGGGGGTGAGGCCAGGCTGAACATGGAGCAGGTGCATGGGAAAGACCCCAAGGAGGGAAGGCAGGCGGGGCCACGGAGGGGGCGGGCGGGCGGGCAGACGTACCAGGCTGTCCCCTGAGAGCACCTCCAGGAGAGAGATGAGGTTATGGCCATCACGGAGGTCTTCGTACAAGTCACTGATGTGCCTCTGGGCCTGCAGGGACAGAGGGGCTGGGCTGGCTGCAGGTCCCTAGAACCAACAGGCCCTGGAGCAGGGCAGGCACTGACCCCAGAGGGCATAAGGCAGGAGGCCCACAGAACACGCCCACCCCCACGGAGTCACCTACCTCTGCCCTCCAGTGCTACACAGAGACCGGGAGAGACGAGGAGAAGGAGGAAAAAGACAGGAGGCAGGAGACAGGAGCGAGCGTGGGGAGGAAGAGGACAGAAAACGACAGGTTTCAGAGGTGAAAGGTTAGCTCTCAGGACAGTGAAGGGTGATCGAGAGCAGGTGGGTGGCAGAAGGGGTGGGGACCTTTGCTCAGGCTGGAGGGCCAGGGACACCCTCCTCCGCCCCCATCCACGATCTCCTCAGCCCCTGAAGCCAAGTGCGTGCACACAAACGCCCCTGTGCACACACACCACCAACCTTGATGAGGTGTTTGTTGACCCACTTGGTGAAGGTTTTCTTCTGCACGCGGTCCCGCTCATCTGGGAGAGACAAGGCCAGGTTACCTGGGGCCTGGGAGAAGCCCAGAGGGCCTCCAAGAGGTGACCACCATGCAGGCAGTGACCTGAAGAAGACCTCAGCACCACACACTGAGACTCAGTCTCCTGGCCCCTGCCCCACCAGCCTGGCAGAGACCGGGGCCCCAGTCAGCCCTGGCTGGGAGGGGAGGGGCTGGGCACACGAGGTGCCCACCGCTCATCCCTCTATTGTCTCCCTCCCAAGAGGGGAGGGTCTGGAGCTGCCAGCCGCACCCAGAGCGCACCCAGAGTGGCTGGCAAGTCCCAACCCGCCCCACCCCCACACATGCTGCCTCTCGGGGACCTGGGCAGACGTTCCAGGCCAGGACCCACGACTGGGCAGGGATGTGGCAAGGGGGAAGCTCTGTTCTCTCAACGGGCAGTGGGCGCCCCCCCAGACCAAAGCCCTATACCCAAGGCCCAGAGGCCACTACCAGCCTCACCAACATAGGCCAGCCCTCTTTGTGTGGGCAGAGTTTGCTGCCCACTGCCCGCCCTGGCAACTCAGCACCTGGGCCAGGACAGCACACCGCCCGCACCCCCAGGGCTTGTCTCAGAGTCTGTCCCCAAATTCAGACCCTCAGCGTTTGGGCCCCACCCCCGCCCAGGGCCAGGCTTCCTGCCGCAGGACTAGGCCCTTCCTGCCTCTTGCCTGTCTGGCCCAGCAAGGAGTGCCCGCTACCTTTCTTGCCCTCTGAGGCCCTGAGCACAGCCAGGTAGAGGTTGTCCTCCGAGCTGGTTCTCTTGGGACCCAGGCCCTCAGGCTCGGGCACGCGGAGCCGGTGCTGAGACATGGTGCTGTCCCTGCCTTTTCAGCGCTCTGTCCCTCGGCCCCCAGGTGCTGCGTCCTGTGCCCCGCGTGCACACAGGCGGCTGAGGCTGGTGCGGCAACAGCACTCGCTCGGCGGTGGCGGTGGCGGTGGCAGGCTGGGCTCAGCTCGGCTCAGCTCAGAGCCGAGTTGGTGTGGCCACTCCCTACCCGCCCTACTCCCCAGTGGCTGTCCCCGCCCACGGGAGCCCCACCCCGCCCTGCCCACCCCCTCCAGGGAGGCAGCCCCTCCCCCACGGCCACACCCACACTGGGGCAGAAACAGGAAACCCAGGGGTTTCCTTACCCACTCTGCCTGCTGAAACCCCTGGGGGGGGGGACCTGGAGGTTGGAGGCGACCGGGCACCTCACTGCACACAGACCAGTGCCAGGACCACAGGAAACCACATGCCATCCACATGGCCACTCCAGAGGAGGCCCTCACTACGGGGAGGGTGCCTGAGTGTGGCTGGGCCCAGGGCTGCCCCTCAGCCGGCCCACCTTACCTACCAGAGGAGCTCTAGGAGGGTCCCCCAAGCTGAGGGACTTGGGGGCAACTGCCCATCCTTTCCTCGCAGACCCCCTAAATCACCCCTCCTCATAATCCATGCCCTACGCCCAGCCCCTACGCCCTGCTAGGCTCCACCGTGGTCCAGGGCCGGGCAGGCCTTTCCCAGGCTGCCCACCAGGCCAGTCCTGGAGCAGTGCCCGATCTGAAGGCAGAGCACACGGCAGGGCAGGAGGGGGCACATAGCTGAGCGCTGACTCACTGGGCAGGACCGCTCAGCCCTGAGCTGCAGGAACTCTGCTCCACGTTGGGGGGGGGCGCTGGGGCCAGTGGGGAGCACCTAGAGGGGGCCCAGCCAGTGAGTCAGGGATGGGGAGGGGGCCCAGGCACGGTGACTCACAGGCAAGGAAGCCGCACCTGGGGGCAGTGGGGGCAGGATGGGTGGCGGGCTGTTTACAGTCGGGTGGGGCTCACAGATAGCCGTGATCCAGGGCTGTAAAGGTGGAAAGACAAAGGGCACAGGGGTGCTGCCTGGCTCTCTCCAGTCTCGGACACAGTTGCCCATGGCCCCACAGGGACTGCCCAGCTGCCCGACCACCGCAGGAAAGAATGCACCGCCCTGACCACAGAATTTTCCAGTCGGAGAATCTGGCTTGATGGGATCCAGCTGTGAGCCGCTGCCCCTCCCCCTTCCCCAGTGCCTTCAGGCTTCTGTTCCAGGAAAAGCTCACCCCACCCTCAGCCCTGCTGCCCCTCTGTGGCCACGGGAGGGCGCCCAAACCCCGCAGGGTAGGGTTGCCAAGCCAGGCCCAGCTGGTTATACCCCATCCCCAGGCCTGGGGCACAGCCTAACAGACTCCTAGGGCTGCCAAGTGTCTCACACCCCTCTCCCCACCTCTGGAGATCCCCCTGGGGCCCCAATCTCAGACTCTGAACCTGCTCTACCCTCCAGGCCGGGTCTGCAGAGGCCCTACCAGCCCCCACCAGACGTCAGCTCTTCCCTGTCCAGAGGTGCTCCACAATCCAAATCTCACCCTACGTCTGCTAGCGCTCCCAGTACAGTGCACACCAAGAATGTCTCACGCCAGCACACCCACCTGCCCCTCCCCAGGTCTGGAGCCTGCGGAAATGCCTTCTCCCGAAGATCCCCCATCTTAGCAGTTCAAAAAGCCTATAACTGAGCACCTGCTGAATGCAGGCTCTGGGCTAGTCCAGCAGTAACAGAGAGGTGGGGTCCCTACCTGCAGGGGTAGGGGTGTCATTCTGGTGAGGGCAAAGACACCAGAGGCCGCTGGGGATGAATCAGGAATTGGGAGCAGGGAACTCCAGGAGAAGCTGTAACCTGGAGGCACCAGGGCCTGACATCCAAGACAGGTGAGCCCCCAGCCCAGGCCCCAGCCCAAGCTGCTTCTCCAGCTTTCTCCCTGCCACTAAGGGCCCTCCAAAGATGCCGTCTCGCTGTCCTGCATGGAGTTCATCACCTCCCAAGCCCAGCTCCGGCAGCACCATCCCCCTGGAAGCCCTCCAGCCTCTGGTGCCTCCTCCTCTGAGCTCTTCCCAGGGTCTCAGAGCTCATCCTCTCCCCCCACCTCCACAGCCCCTCCCTCCCAGCCTTGCCTGCCAGTCCCTTGTCCCTAGCTGTGGATGTCCCCTTCCCTGTCCATCCTATTCAGGCCCTCAAACCAGCAGACAAAACAGGCTGGCCCAGCCCCGTGTGCCCCAGCAGGCCATACTGCTGCCCTCTCCGTCGGCCTTCCCAGGGCATTCCCCCCCAGCACTGATGCTCAGACACATCTGCCTGACCCCAGCACTGATGCTCGGGCACAACTGCCTGACCCCTGACCACCAGCTCAGTGTAACCTAGAGCTGTCCATGACTCTCTGAAGAGTATCGCTGCCCCTTTTACGATATGGAAACTAAGGCTGGAGGCCCCACAACCAATGAAGGCGCTCCTGGACAGGAAGCTGGCCAATCGAGAAGGGGACCCCGCTGCGGCTGCCAGGGCGGCCGAGGGCCTGGAGACCCGCCCTCAGGCCCTCCCTCCCTCCGCACACATCCCGACTGCCAACCGGCCGATGCACAGAAACCAAGGCCGATGCCCAAGCCAGCCCCGCCCCTCCCCCTCCCCCTGCTCCAGGGGGAACAAAGGGACAGAGGAGACCTCACCCCGCCTTCCTCCCCAGGTGTTTCCGAACAGAGTCTGGGGGCGGGGCTGCACCTGAGCCGGGCCCCGCCCCCTTCCACGGCAGGCGGCTTTTCCCTGCGGAGACTGGCGCCCCCTCCAGCCATCGCCCGTCCAGCTGCACCCACCTACGCAGCACAGCTGCCGGTAGAGGTAGCCCCTGCGGGCCTGCTCGCAGCCCCCATCCAGCCAGCACGGCCGATCCAGCACAACCTCCTTCTGCGCCTCAAAAGCGACTCCCGCCCCCCGTGTGCCAGTGGCAGCCATGAGCCTGGGTGCCCTGGGGTCTGCCCACGAGGACAACAAACAGGACAGCGCGGCGTGTCTGCCTTCCAGCCCACGCTGCGAGGCCGCCGGCTGTGCACTGCACAGCCTCCCCCACTGCTGCCGCCACCGCAGCCGGCCTCGGGCGCTCAGCCCGGACGGGAAAAACCTGCCCCTGGCGGGCGCCCCGCCCAGTGTGGGCCTACAAGCCGCGCCCCTACTTGGAGGGAAAGGATCTAGCTTGGCCTGGGGGACTGGGGGCAGAGGGAGGCTGCTCTGGAGGACAAAGAGGCCTGGGAGCTCCCAGGACTGACATTCAGGGGACAACGCTCGCAGCAGGACTGGCGGGAGGTGGGAGGTGGTGCGAGCAGGAGGGTGGTGCCACCAGGGGGCTGAGAACAGCCAAGAACAGAACAGCCGCCAAAGCCTCAAGGGGCACCGAGGGCAGAAGAGACAGGGAGCAGGCCAGGACAGCGGCCACAGGGGAGCCCCTTCCTCACATGGGAACAGGGGACAAAACCAAGCTGAAGGAGGGAGGGAGGGCCCAACCAGAGGGGAGAAGCCCTGGCCCTTGCACTTTATTGAACGTCCCTGCAGCTGAGTCACCAGCTACTTCCCAGCCCCCAAAGCCACGCCTAGAAGCCCCGTCCTGACTCACACCTCATGTTCAGCAGGCCTGGCACCCAGGCTAAGACTAAGCAGGCCTGCTGGGGGCAGCCCTGGAAACCCCCACACCCCAGGGTATGCCCAGTGCAGACCCAAGCACAGTCTGCATGTCCTCATTGGGGCAGCTCCTCTGGCCAGAACCCCGATCCCCACTGCTACCCACTCCAGCTCATTCACTTGAGCAGAGGCAGGCCCCACCGGGTCCTGGGCTGGGCACAGCTGCCAAGGGCTGTAGCCCAGAGTGGGTGACCCGGAGCAGGGGGAGGGCAGAGCACAGCCTGGCTACCCATCTGGAGGCACTCCTGGGCCCTGGCCTTTGGTGCTCAGGCACCTGCCTCACCCTCTGCAGTGGGCAGGGAGGCTCTGCCCAGGCCCGGCCACACCCTGGTCCTGGTGGGGAGCTCTACTAAGACCTGCCCCAGGACACCCGTTCTGCACCTGCCAGCTGCGGTTTCCGTACTGACAGTCACCTGTGCTCACCCGGTCCCTGACAGCTAGAGAGGTGCCTCCCTTGCTGCCCATTCCCCCAACCCCCATCCGGAGGTCCACCCCAGCCTCTCCTTCCTTCACACCTCTTCCCAGTAGGGGGCTCCAGGCTGATGGAGCCACAGAGCCCTGGTCCTGCCCGTGGGGGGGGGGACCCTGTGCCAGTGCTTCGCTCAGGGACAGGAAGGGGAGGGCATAGGGAAATATAGGGGCGGGAGAGAGGCGGCCCCTTGCCCGCCCCGCCCCCAGCCCCCAGCCTGGGGTGGCAGCTGGTGGCAGCAGCCCAGGCAGTAGCCACCAGCGGCCTTACCTTGCTCATCCTGCACCCGCCGGCGCCCCCTGCGCCAGTGCCACACAGCGGCCAGAGTGACAACATGGCCCACGACCACCAGGGAAGGGAATAGGCTGCCCGAGGGCTCCATGGCTCTGGATCAGAGCAGGCTGAGCCGCCCTTCGGAACGGCTGTGTGAGGCCGGCTGAACCCCTCCCTCCCCGAGTGGAGGGCGGGTGGGGGATGCCCGGGACCAAGGACCGCCCCGCCTGCAGGACCGCCCTACCACACTGTCGGCCCAGAGACAAGTCCGTCGTCCGCTGCACTGCTGCACAACTGTGCTCCCGCCTGCCCCCCTCCCGGCCAGTCGGCGCTCCCCACCCGCCTCCCACGGTGCCCGCTCAGCTGTCCCAGCAGCAGAGCTGTCACGCTCAAGGTTAGCTGGAGCCTTAACCCCTGCTTACCCAGAGCCACACCCGCTGGGAGGAGGGGCTTGTGGGGAAGCCTGGGCAAGCCACGGCCCCCCCCCAGCACAGCCTGGGCGGCCTCAGCACAGTCTTCCCCCACCCCACCCCCACCTCCACCCCACCAGGAGGGTGACCGTGCTGCCTGAGCACCCCATTCTGCCTCCAAGGGTGCCCTCTGGTGACAGCTGCCAGCGACGAGGGGATGCATGTCAGGGCCCCAGCCCTTGCTGGCCTAGGGGCGTGCAGCTGACCCAACAGCTCTCAAAGACGAGTGAGCGGAGCTGCCCCGGAATCCCAAAGCCCCCCACGTAGAACAACAGGAGGGAGGGGCCCTGAAAGCAGGGAGCCGGGGCGGGGGGGGGGAAGGACCGAGCCCCCTGCCCATCGCCCCAGCTGGGCTCTCACAAGGATTTCAAAGGCTGCCCCACCTACCCGGCACAATCTTCATTGGGGACAGTGGCAGGAGCCCAGGGGTCCAACAGGGAGCGGGTGTGGTCACAGGCCCCTCGGAGGCGCAGCAAGCCGGGCAGTGGCAGTGGCGCCGGGGAGGAGGGCACAGCGGTGCTGCTGTCAGCAGCAGTGCCTGTGTCTGTGGGGGAGGGGAGGGTGGGCAGGGGGCCCAGGGATATAAATACCCGTGGAGGGCAAGCAAGGCCCGTCACTTGTCCAGACTTAGAACATGACGTGCGGAGGGAGGGCACTGGGGCCCGCAGCCTTTGCCGGAGCCCTGTCTGACTGGGAGGCGCTGCCCGATGCTCCCCACAGGCTCCCACGGAGGATTCTGACAATAAGAAGCCTCCTGGCGTCAGGGTACCCCTCAGAACAAGGCCTGGCACTGGCACTCAGAGCCTGGGGCTCATGTCCCCATGGAATGGGGTGCAGCCCGCCCGGCCCACCCTGTGGGGTGTGCACTTGCAAAGGCCACATGGGCATGGGGCCCCCCCGCACAAGTCACCAAACACAACACCTGGCCCAGAGGGATGGGACAGACTCCCCAAGGTCACACCGCAGGCCAGAGACCTAGGCGGCCCCAAATCTGGCTGGGCCACGTGAGCGCCCCCCCAGGACACTACTGGTGTCTGCCCTGGCCCCACTCCAGAACCCCACAGCCGCTGGCTGGCAGAAGATGTGGGGCCAAGGTCCCTGGCAGCAAGCAGGCCCACGTCCCATCCTGGACTAACCTGGCTCCAGTACACTCAGAAAACAGGACGTGGTGGGGTCACAACCCTGCTCCTCTCCTCCCAGCAGCCCGGACCCCCAGGCCCTAGCAGGCAGGGCGTTCGGGTTTATACCCAATTTTGTACCACTTCCACAGGTCAAGCTCCACTCTATTTTAATCCTCAGAGAGCACTATGTAGTAAGTCCCATGCTATTATCCGTCGTACAGATGGGGAAACTGAGGCACAGAAAGGGGAGCTTGCCTGCGGCCACACAAGGCTGTGATGTCAGCCCAGGAGGTCTGTCTGGAGTGTGCCGTCAGCCTGCAGCAAAGCACAGCAAACCATGCTTCGCCTCTGACCACCAGGGAAGGGGTACCCTGCCCACGTGGGGAGACCAAGGCAATGAGGAGAGGCGTGGAGGCGTGGAGGCGTGGAGGGCTGAAGGGATGGAGCCCACCCAAGCTTCCTGCCCACCAACCTCGTGCTTCAGAAGCTCAATTCTGAAGGAAACTGGCCTGCACTGGCCAGCTCTGGAGGCTGGGACTGGGCTGGGGAAGCCTCAAAGGAGCCGGGGACTCTAACAGCAGGGGGAGGACCAGCCCCTGGAGTTGAGTGTCCCTCTTGGGTGACAGCAGTATTCCACCACCCCACAGAGGGCAGAGCCTGCCGTTCCCAGACGCCTCCATCCCACTCAGACACGCCCCCTGGCATCTCTGAGAGGGAGCCCTGCTCTTCCCTGCATCCCTAAGTTTGGTGTCTCCAGGGCCCTAGACACAGGCTGACTGGGAGAGCCCAGCCCGGCCCCAGCTGGAGGCCTCCACCCCTCCCTCCTGCACCCCTGCAGCCCCCTGCCCAGCCCTGCCCTACCTTGGCCCAGCTGAATCAGCTCCTCCATGCTGTACCTGTCCATGGCGGCCGCCCACGGGCCAGGCAGCTCCAAGAGCAAGCAGAGAAGAAAGGAAGGGAATGCAGGAAGGAGGGAAGGGGTGGGAGGCAGAGGGAGGGCTCGTTCGAGCCTTGGCCTCCCCACCCAGCTCTGGGAGATGTGGCTCCTCCTCACAGCCACCCCTTAGTCAGCAAACTGAGCAGAACCGAAGCCCAGCGGACCGACGGGTCAGACCAGCCCGGGGGGGTGAGTAGACCAGCTAGCCTGCAATCCCAGAGCCATCAGGCACAGCCCTCAGGGCCAGCGGTCTTCTCCACTGTGCCTGCCCTGCCCAGCCCACCCCAAGGGCCCCACCGGCCCGCCCCTCCCTGGCCCCTCCAGGCCCCTCGTTCCCTCAGCCCAGTCCCTGCCACACCCACTGCAGCCAGCCTGGAGGCAGCCGTCTGCCCTGGAAAACACACCTTCGACACCCCTCAGCCCTGTCCCGGCCTCTGCGCGCCTCCCCTGGGCGCGTCCCAGCCAGCCGCTGCAGGGCCAGGTGGCAGGCAGACCTAACCCCGCCACAGCCCACTTAGAAGCCCATCAGGGCGCCGCAGGTTCCCCGCAGACAAGCCAAGTACAGAGCTAGGGGCTTTCACAGGGCTGGCTGGACCCACGCGTCCCATCGCGTGCGGGGCTCCCTGCAGCTGTGGGAAGAGCGGGGCAGCTCGGGCGCTGACGCCACGGGCCCTGTGGACAAGCCGTGTGGGAAAGTCTGGAGCGCCTCGGGGTCAGGAGAAGCAAAGCCCCAAAGGCCACCTGCCCCTGATGCATAAAAGACACACGTGCTGAGGGCTTGCAGATGCCACCGTTTCTCTACGGGTGTTTTGGTTCATTCCAAATTTTGAGCCAGGCAAATCATTACTACTTAAAAGGCAAATGAAATTCACATATAGAAATTCAATCTACCAGCTTTCCATCACACAAAGTAGCCCCAAATTCCTCGCCCTCCCCCCACCTGGCCTCTCCCTGCTGAGTGGCCCCTGACTGAGTCTTCAGTCAGGGCTCAGCTCAGAGCACCTCCTCAAAGGGGCCCTTCCTGACTGCTCGCTCTCCATCCAGTTCATGCCCAGATCTGGAGGCTCCCAGCCAGAGACTCAGTCTGGGTCTGGCTGGTATGTGGCTGGACACATGGTGGTCACCTTCCCACGTGGATGAGCAGACCACTGGGGCACAGGGAGCGGGTGGGGCCTCACGGTGGGGACCGAGGTGCAGCAGGCCCAGCTCAGTGCCCTGCAGTGTCCGCGGCTCCCCAACCAGGGCAGCCCACGTGATCGAGGCCATTCTGGGGAGCAGTGCAGCTGGTCCCTCACACTCCTGGCCTGGCCCCTCTGCAAACTGACTGGAGGGGCGATGCTGTGGGGAAGGAAGGGGTCTGTGTGGCCCGTTACTCGAGGATTGTAAAATCTCTTGAGAAGTCGTGGGTTCTAAACATCATCAGAACATCCCTAGCCAGAGTGTGGAGCCATCATGACCCCTGCAGACAGGGACACAGCCCTGTGACACACCCAGCACCCAAGGCACCTGGGCATCCTCCTGTGCTGAGAGGGGCGCTCGGGTCCCTGAGGGGAAGGAGGGGGGGCCCACACCCGCAGGCCCTGACTCAGCCTGGAGCTGGAGCTGATTTCCTGTTGGAAACTCTGAGCCGCCACTGGCGGCTGTGGCCAGGAAGGGAAGACTGAGTCACCTCCGTCAGGGCTGGGGGGTGCCCTCCCCTCTGCCCACTGCAGCCACACCCAGTCCCCCTCCTGGCCTGCAGCCAACTGCCTGCCCAGCCTGGCCACAGACAAGGAAGAAGGAGAGAAAAGGAGGGAGGGGCTCAAACTCACCACACCCTTGACCCAAGAAGGGGGAGAGGGCTGGCGGGCCAAACCACTGAGGGGTGCAGGGGCAGCAGCGAGGCGGAGGTCAGGCACCTGGCCAGGCACTCTTGTCTCTTTGTGGGAGAAACTGTTGCCCCACCGACAGGAGCTGGAGAGGCCACATGGTGAGCCTGAGGCTGTCCCTCGACCCCACAGCCTCACTGATCCTTCCAGATGGGCTCCCACAGCTTGGCCCTAGTGGGTCCAACCCAGACCAGACCAGAGGTGAGGCTGCCACTCAGCACCTGGGGCTGCCCCTGGCTCCCCAACCCCATTCAGTCTCCCTGCAAGCTCCTATCCACCCTTCTGGCCTCACCCCAGGCCCCCTTGCACCCCTCTGAGACCAAGCTCCTCCCCAGGCAGTGAGACACAAAGATGGAGGCAGGGGCCAGGCCTGCCCTGTGCTGGGGACAGGTGGCCCCACGTCAACACCCAGGCCAGCAAGCTCCAGAAGCACAAGAAGTGTGAGCCTCAAGCGACATGGGACACTGGTTGTCTGCCAGCCTGGGTCCTGCAGCACAGGTGCTTAGGGACAGAGGGATGTCCCAGAGCAGGGGCACAGCAAGTGGCTGCTGGCCTCCCCTGGGACAGCAGGACCCGTTCCATCCTCTGGGACCCTGCTCCCATTGGGAAGGACCTACCTAGACCCCAGGCTGGGCCCAGCACCCGCCATGGCCCGGCCTCCTGCCCAGCGGCTGATGCTCCTATCTAGGGTCTGCTCTTCTCCCCGACCCAGGGCTGCCCTCTAGGCCACCACCAACCACAAGCCCCCAAGCGCCCAGTTGCAGTATCACATCTGCACCACAACCACGGGAGCATGTCATCATCCCCACCGGACAGACTCAAGGCTCAGAAAGGTCAGGCAGTCACCCACACTTCTGGAAAGCAGCTGCACCCGTGGCCCACCCAGCACCTCCTCTGCAGGCTCCCACCTCAAGCAGAGAGGGCCTCAGGGCAGACAAGTCACTGGGGCAGGGAGAGGGGTAAGCAGGGCACAGGATGCGGGCAGCGCTGGGAGAGGGCCCAGCTGGTGCGGGGCAGGGCTGTGCTAACAGCTGGTCCTGCCAGTCCAGGCACTGCAAGCCCCACCCCTAGCCCCGGGGTGTGCCTGACGATGGGCTCCTCCTTGGCCTACCCACCCCAAGGTCCTCAAGCCAGGAGGAGGAGCCATGTGGATCAACTGACCAGAGCGCCCTGCGCCCAGACAGAGAGCACGCCACCTGCTGGCGGGAGCAAAGCTCTTGCACACTCGCCGGCCACCCCAGCCCACCAATCCCAGGTACACACACCCCCCGCCCTGCCCCAGCAGCCCCTCCCATCCCCCATTCTGGGGCCAGGACACAGCTACCTGTGGCTGGGGCAGGCTCCGGGCCAGGCCTCGCCAGAGTCCCTGCGGTGGTGGCGGGCACCACAGGGGACTCAGATGCCCTCTCCTCAGGCTCCTTCCGGCGGTAGACCCACCGCTCCTCACGGGCAGGGTCCTCAGCTGGCAATGGCCCCCGCTTGGGCGGGCATCCCAGGGAACCCTGTATGGCCTGCATGTGGGGCGTGCGGCGCGCAGGCATCACCATGGCGACAGGGCGGCGCACACGCTGCAGAGAGGCAGGCACGATCTCCGGTGGCAGGTGCAGGTACTGGCGCAAGTGGGCAATGCCCTCGTTGGTGAGGTACCAGTAAAAGTGGCGCCAGGCAAAAGTCTCCCGAACCAGGCCCCGCGCCCGCAGGGAGGCCATGGCACGCATGACCTGCAGGTTGGTGACGCCTGGCACATGGGGGTGCAGGCTGCAGGGCCGCCGGTCCTTCTTGGCCACCATCACACCCTCTCGGAAGAGCACCTCGTAAATGGCTCTCAGCTGGTCCAGCGGCATGAGCATGCCAGCCACCATGGCTGCCGGTGAGTCGAGGGCAGCGGGCGGGGCACAGGGAGGAGGCCCAAGGAGGTGCCCTCGGCACAAGGTGCAACAGGGCCGACGGGGCAGGCAGGCTGTGTGCTGAGCTCAAGGGCGCGGGCTCCGGGCTTGTGGCTCGCAGGCGCCTGGCTCTCTGGCTCCGTGGATTCCTGCCGGCACTGGGCCTGCCCACCGCTGGCGGGAGCCTCCTGCCGGCCCTCCCCTCAGGACGCCCAGGCCAGCCCCCTCTGACTCAGCAGCATGGGCGGCCCCTCCCACCCACAGCCAAGGGGGCCCCTTACAGACTGGGGGGCACCTCACAGCCACGGCCACCCCCAAGGCAGTCCCCTCCCCTCCCAGCCCCACGGCCCCGCAGCTCCACGTCAGAAATTACATCAGTTTCTAAACACTTCCTTCAAGGCTCCCAAGACTAGGCGGAGGGGGACGGGAGTGGCCGTGGGCCAAGAACCTAAGAGGGTGGCAGAAGGGAAGCTGAGAGCACAGAGGGCAGGAGGGGGTCCTTACACTGGGAACCCAACTCAGGGTTGTGGTCTCAGGGCCCCATGGATTCACAAGGGCCTGAAGAGGGTGCTGGGCCATGGGGCGGGAGTGGAAGAAGGGGGCACTTGAGGTCTGCGGAGAGCTGGTGTCTTGGGGGGGCAGGGGTCTGAGGAGGCAGCTGGTGTCTTGGGGGGCAGGGGCCTGAGGAAGCAGCTGGGGTCCTGGGGGGCAGGGGTCTGAGGAGGCAGCTGGGGTCCTGGGGGGCAGGGGCCTGAGGAGGCAGCTGGGGTCTTGGGGGACAGGGGCCTGAGGAGGCAGCTGGGGTCTTGGGGGGCAGGGGCCTGAGGAGGCAGCTGGGGTCTTGGGGGGCCTGAGGAGGCAGCTGGGGTCTTGGGGGGCAGGGGCCTGAGGAGGCAGCTGGGGTCCTGGGGGGCAGGGGCCTGAGGAGGCAGCTGGGGTCTTGGGGGGCAGGGGCCTGAGGAGGCAGCTGGGGTCTTGGGGGGCAGGGGCCTGAGGAGGCAGCTGGGGTCTTGGGGGGCAGGGGCCTGAGGAGGCAGCTGGGGTCTTGGGCGGCAGGGGTCTGAGGAGGCAGCTGGGGTCCTGGGGGGCAGGGGCCTGAGGAGGCAGCTGGGGTCTTGGGGGGCAGGGGCCTGAGGAGGCAGCTGGGGTCTTGGGCGGCAGGGGTCTGAGGAGGCAGCTGGGGTCCTGGGGGGCAGGGGCCTGAGGAGGCAGCTGGGGTCTTGGGGGGCAGGGGTCTGAGGAGGCAGCTGGGGTCTTGGGGGGCAGGGGTCTGAGGAGGCAGCTGGGGTCTTGTGGGGCAGGGGTCTGAGGGGAGTGGCAGGGACAGCTGCTATAGCACATGGGCAGGGCACCACTGGCTGCTGTCCATCAAGCAGGCAGAGGAACAGAGCCCCCACCTCCAAATGCCAGACCCAGACGGCGCTATTTAACACTTCCCATGCCACTCCAGATCCAGGGTGGCCCAGGAATGTGGAGCCCACTGCAAGCCCAAGCACCCTGAGTAGGGCACAGGGTGGGGGGCTCTAAGTGGGGCCACCATCCACCACCACCCCAGGCCAGCTCCCGCAGGAGCCCAGAAACTCTTGTCTGTCACGGGGAACCAAAGTCACCAAGTCTCTGCCACCCTGGTCCTGGCGCCCCTGCTGCCACGAGGCGCCCCATCCGGGGCGGCCTGAGAGCCTGCCTGCGGGCTGGCTGGGCAGAAGCAGAGGAAAGGAGCACCACCCCAGGAGGGGGTCGGGGCCCAAGTGGTCAGGGGCCCACATGAGGACCCTGGAGCCTGCCCAGCCACACCCAGCAGTCACCCCCAGGCCCTCACAGATGAGGCTCCAGCCGTGGACACCCTGTGCCTCCCCATCCCATCCAACAGCCCGCTCTCCTGCTTCCAGCTGGGCCGACCCACACCTGGACCCGCGTTCTCCCGCCTCCCCCAAGCCGACACACCCATTCCCACCATGCACTGCTAACCCGGGAACTGATTATAAATAGGACGGGGCGAGGGGGGGAATCCTGAAGTGGGAGGCGCCGGCGGGCAGGCGGCCAACAGGCAGCGCGTGGGGGCGGGTTTATGAGGCCGTTGCCATGACACCGCAGAGCCGGCCCCCAACACACGCACACACGCATGCACACGCGGAGTTGTGGCAGAGGAAACTGCAGGCACAGCCTGCCCGCCAGCCCTCTGCGGCGCCACTCTTCCTCCACTCGTCCCCTACAGCCAGCCGGGCGGGAAGGGAGCCAGCCCCCAGGGACACCAGCTCGGGAGGGTGGGGCGCCGGCCCAGGGAAAACGCACCGCAGGCTGCGCGAGCGGGCAGCGGCCACGCCCCCTCAGCCTAGCAGCGCCTGCGGACCCTGCCGGCTACCAGGGCCGTGGCTTCAGGAACCACATCAGTCGTGGATTCAGGCCGGAGCTCAGGCCAGTGGCCCTTCTCAGCCTGTGCCCACGGAAAGCCCACTCCTGGCCTTTCCGTCAGCCCTCCTGCGCTCCTCGCCTCCCGCCTCACAGCCCCACACTGACCTCCTCTCCCTCCTAGCCGCCCCATACGTTCATGCACATTTTCCAGGTCTGACCTCAAAGCATGTCCCCCTCCCAAAAGGATTCCAAGCCACACCTAGGGCCCTCAAACACTGGGACCTAAGCTCTCTATTCCTCCTGCGCGGGCTTGCACGAGTCTTTGGCCAACCCACTCAGCCCTGTCATTCCCCAAGCCATCCCCGGCAGAAGGCTGCAATTTGGGGCGCCCAAGGAAGGGGGCGGGGCCCGGGGGAAATCCTCCTCCCTCCCCAGCCTGCCCTCGGGGGATGAGGGAAGGAGCAGGGAGGAGCCTGGAGCAAGATGTTCCCGCCGGCCAGGCCAGCTCCAGCGCACATCCCACAGCCCCCCCCCCAACCCCGCGCCCCGGGTTCGGGCGCCGTCCAGGTCCCAGGGCTGGGAGAACGCCCCTTTATGCCCTGCCCCCACCCTGCGGGCACCGCCGCCGCAGCTGCTGATTCAGCACTGGGAGGGCTGGGGCAGGCGGAAAGGGCGGCCCCCTCCCGCAGATTCAAGGCCCCTCCAGGTTTCCAGGGCAACCAGTTGGGGCCTTACGGCAGCCCCCAGCACCCCCATCCCAGAACAAAGAGCCGCAGTGTGGACTTGCCCGGGGCCAGCCCGCCTGGCGCCTCCCCGCAGAGATCCCCAAGGCCCTGACCCGTCCCCTGGACGCTGCGGGGCAGGTCGGCAAGCGGGGCGGGGGCTCTGCAGAGTCCAAGAGGAGAGAAAGGGCCGACCGGTTCCAGAGGCACCCTCCCACTTCCGCCCCGCCCCCCCGAAGCCGCAGCAGACACTCGCTGCAGGGCTGCAGGGCTGCAGCTGGAGTCGCCTTCCTGCCAGCCCCGGGCAGACCCCGCACCAGGTGGAGTCCTGGCGGGGCATGGGCCTGGGGTCTTCTGCGGCTCCAACTCCTCACTCCCAAAGCTGCCCCTGGGGTGGCAGCTCCTGACCGCTGCCCTGCAAGGCCAGCACCCAGCTAGAGGTCACTGCCTGGTCCGCGCCCCCACACTTCCCCGGCTCGGGGCCCGTCCCCAGCCCGCACCTTTGAGGGAGCTGATCTCATGCTGGATAGCTCGCGAGGGGTCCATGTCTCTGTCTCCGCCGGACTGAGGGCCACGGCGGCCGCCACGCAGAGTGCAGCCCCGCACTGCACTGCCCAGGCCAGAGCCGCAGCCTGGGGGAGGAGCTGGGAGGCGCGGGGCGGTCCTTGCCGGTCGGGGCGGGGCTTCAGCTGATCAATGCGCAGGGCAAGGCCGGCCAGCGCATGCTCGCGTCCCTGGTACACAGTGCCCATCCTTCCCCACCCCCTCTCCCTGGCGCCTGACCCCGCTAACTCCAGCCAGACTGCCAGGCCACCAGGCTGGACCCACCCCACCCCACAGTACCCCCCACCGGTCTCCCTCCTGGCTGCTTCGTGCACGTGGCTTCCCTGAACTCGAAGCCATGGCTACTCACTCCCTGCGGGAGACACCCACCAGACTGGGCCTCTCCGAGACCTCCTCAACCAGCACCCTGGGTGAGAAGGGAGGGTGGATCCCACCAGGGCAGAGGCTGGAGGCTCCTTCCTCACCACTATTCACTTCCCCACCTTCCATGCCCCATTCATTGTCTCTGCCCTGTGGCCTCTTGCCTCAGCTGGGGGCCTTCTTCCACACACATGCTCCTCTGGGTCACCTCATTCCATCTTGTGACTCAAAGATACCCTGTGCTCCCTGACTCCCAAGATGACACATCCAGTGTCACCCCAGCCTCGGCCTCTCCCATTGAGGAAATCCCCACCAGGCTTGTCTTGGGATGCTCTTGTCTTCCCAGATTTGCAGATTCACCACCATTTAACACCCAGTGGTTCAGGCCAACACTCTGTGGTCATCATCCCCATGGCCAGCCCCACAGGTCTTGGTGGCTCCACCTTCCAGTCTGTCCACCTGCCACCACCTGGCCAGGCCCAGCACCTTGCAGGGTCCCCTTGCAGTGCCACCTCTACTGCTGACAGGATCAGCCTCCTGGCCACTGCCTGCTCCTTGGGTAGAGGGTCAGCGCTGCGCTGCCCAGTGGGACCAGCACTGCCTCACTCGTGGTGCTACAGGAAGCCGTAAACAGATGCGCACACCTTGCGCACACCTTGGCACACACCACGTCCACGTTGGCCCCAGGACTGGACCGTCCCATTCCACCCCAGTCCCCTGTGCTGACAGCCTCAGTCTCTGCCAGGCCCACATCCCAAATCCTTTCTTCATCCTCACCCCAAGGCCCCTCCTGGTCTCTTGGGACCCACACCCTGCCCAGCCAGGCCGCCTCCTTCAGGCACCCGCACCTTTCTGCAGGCAGGCCCACTGTGTGTCAGGTCTGGACTGTGGGCAGGACATTAGGACAGCACAGGGGCGAAGCCAGCAGTGCCCACAGGTACAGGCTCAGCCTGATGAACAAAGAAGCAGGTGCAGCCCCACATGGGCTCAAGGCCTGGCTGCTCTGGAGGCCCTCACACCCCATCCCTGCCCTTCTCAGGACTCAACCCATCTAGGGCACAGGCAGGTCTCAGGAAAGAACAGTTGCAAGCCTGGGGTGAACAGTAATGTGAGAAGTTAACACAGGACTTTGGGATTCCTTTCACCCAAATTCCTATTTACTTTTTTATTAGCTACTTCCAGATGAACCTAAATTCAGCCCGTGACTGAACAGCACTTCCTCATTAAACCTCAAGAGAGGAGGAAGGGTGTAGCTCAGTGGCAGAGCTCATGCTTAGCATGCACAAGGTCCTGGGTTCAATCCCCACTACCTACCTCCATTAAAATAAATAAATACACATAATTACCTCCCCCTGTTAAAAAAAAAAACTCAAGTGAAACTGATAGACAGTTAAACAAACAGATCTAAAAGCTACAGGAAAACTCACCTGCACAAAAAACTCAGTGCTTGTTCTAGTTTTAAAACTGCATATAACTGAATTTTATAAGATCCCAATTTTAAGCTACTGAAAAGGTGAGAGCAGAAAGCAAGTAATGGGGTAACACAGGGATCAGGCACAATTAGGTGGCTTTTCCTAACTTTTCAGAACCATGCAGGACAGAGAAGGAATGTCCCAAGCCCTTAACTGGCCACTCAATCAGGCCACCCACTGCAGTCACTTGCAGCCACTCGCAAACAGGGGCTTGTGGAGGAGTGGCAACTGGAAGGCCCAGTGACAAGGCCTTCAGCCTGCCCTGCCCAGTCTGCCCCAAACTGCAGCCACGAGTTGAGGCCTGGGAGGTGGGCATGGCCCACAGCCCCTAAACAGACTCCACAGGACACACTGAGCCTGTTCCCTGGTTTCTTCTCAGAGCAGGCTTCCTCGAGGACAGGGCAGCCAAGGCGGAGTGGAAGGACAGGTTGCAGCTAGACAGCAAAGGAAGATGGATACACACACAAAGTCCCAAAGTAGACAGAGAAGGAGTCTGGCCAATCCCAAAGGAGGTGGGGAGGGAGGCTGGAGACAGAGCCGTAGAGGGGGTGGGTCACACTGGGCCAGGGAGGTCCCTCAGACTACCATGGACAAGGGCCTGGGGGCAAGAGACGTGGGCAGTGAGGCTCCGGTGGATAAGCAAAGGCCTCAGCCCTCCCTCCAGACCTCAGCTTTCACAGCCTCGCTGCCCAGAAGGTCTAACCCCGGGGTCCTCAAGAGGGCAGGTGGTCTAACCCAGCACAGCTTTCCCACGCCCAGCTGGGGCCCTGTCAGGTCACCCAGGCCAAGGACTCACACCCTGGGCCAGGCAGAACCGTCTCAAAGCTTTCTACAAATTCCAGGAGGCATCTCATGCCCTCGTGGTCCCTGGAACCCAAGCTCAGCCTCACACCACAGCCAGGGCCTTCCCGTTTCCCAGTCCATCTGTCTGGGAAAGCCCTCCTCCTCACAAGCCCCCTGAGGCCCTGGCTGGTGTGACCCTTAGGACGGGTCCCTGCCCCTACACCCCTCACCCACCATTCAGATTGCCCCACTGCTCCCAAGGCCTTGCCTGCCTCCAAGCTGGTGCTCCCCTCCAGGGCTCCCCAGCTTCAGACCCATGCCCAGCCCCCGGAGCAGCTGCCCTGTTGGAGCCCACTAGTGCCTGATGGGCAGGTGATCTGGGTGATCCTGGACGGGGGACACAGGACAGCAAGCTGTAGGCTCTGCCAGCAGACACCTTCCACATAGGGCCCCCTCAGTCACCCAGGGAGTCCAGGCCCAGTGAAACCCCATGACAGACCGTGCCCACAGGTGATGTCCGCTCTGACAGGTAGCCCCCCTGCAATGGGAACACGGGGCCAGCTCCCCTGCACCACCAGGCCTTGCCCCTCAACCTCAGCTCAGCATCAGCCTTGACCTCTGGGGAAGCTGCCAGGCTAGGGTAGAACATTGCTCCGTCTGGGCAGCCACTGGGCACTGACAGCATGAATTCAGCCAGAACAGTTGCCCTGTGCAGCCTCACCACACACAGGTCCAACACATGGCCGGGGTGGGGAGCCACCTTGGCTCCAGGGGGTCCTGGTGAAGGCCAGGTTGCCCTCTGGTGCCCTGTCCAGCTCTCCCTCGCTGCAGCCCAGGTCAAAAACAGCACCGTTACCAGGTGTCACCTGGAGACTTTGGGGAGGGGTCCTGCGTCCCACTCCCATGTTCCATCCATTGGGAGGCCCCCAGATATCTCTCAAGCCTATCCTCTCCCCGCGGTCCCCACCGCCACCCTTTTCCCCTCCAGGACCGCACTGCCCTCCGCCTCCAGGGACTCTGTGTAAAGCAGTCGAGGACTCTCACTCACTCATCAGGTCCTGCCCCAGCCCTGCGGCCACCCCTGCTGCCCCGGGGCGAGTCCCCTCCTGTCCTGTCTTGTCCTGCTGCACAAACCCCTGTGGTTTCCTCCCAGCAAGGACAGTGCCCTCTAAGGCAGGGACGCTTGTCTGGGCCTCTGGAGCGCTGCTAATCGTCCCCGCACCCCAGGCCTGGACACAAAGGTGTCTTGCAGTTCAAGGATGAGGTACTTCCCGGGAGCTCTGTTAACAGAGGTTCACTTCATCAACAGATTAAAGGAGAAGACTGGTATGTTGATCTCAAAAATGCTGACAACTCAGTGGATAAAAACCCACCAGCATTTCTGATTTTTAAGAAGTGGTCCAGCGACTAGGAAAGGCAGTACAGACATCCCTCAGTATCTGAGAGGAACTGGTTCTCAGACCCCAGGCAATACCGAAATCCTGGGATGCTCAAGTCCCTTAGATGAACTGGAGTAGTATTTGCATATAACCTGGCACAGCGTCAACGCTGCGTACATAGTTGTAAGTATAATGTAAATGTTATGCGAATAGTGGCCTTTGAGCATGCAGGGCAAATTCAAGTTTTGCTTTTTGAAACTGTCTGGAATCCTCCCGCCCAAGCATTTCTATCTGAGGCTAAAGTCCTCAAATACAGAGGGCTGGCAGTACATCGTTAACGTGGGAACAGACGTCCCTCTGAGTCCGATGGTGACACCCTCCAGGGTCCTCCCCACCGGCCCCACAGAACCTGGCACAGTAGGGAGGCAGGGCTGTGAGGCTCAGCATGGTGTCTCGGGACACTTCCTAAACCCACATCCGCCCTGGCCAGCCTCTGGGCTCAGCCTTCTTCACAGAGGTCAACCCAGGGTGTGTGAGGGGGAAGGGGGCCGTCTGAGCACGGCTCTGGGGACAGCTCAGGACGCGCAGGGTGCTCCCAGCCGCTCGTCTCTGCCCCCCGGGCCGCCAGACCAACTGCGCTGTCGCCCACCAGAACCAGCAAAAGCTCGGGGAAGTGGCGGCGGCACGCACCCTTCTCATAGACCCGAGAGATCTTACAGGCTAATGAGGAGCTAGGAGGATGTGATGGGGAAACACCCTTCACTGGCAATGCAAGATACAAACTACTCGGGAGTAAGACAAACAAAAATCCGCCAGCGCTTCAGTGCAGAAAGCCCCGCAGGCGCGCGGGCAGGAGGCGCCCCCCACGCCGAGGCCCCGTGCCCGCCGCAGCGCCCTCCAGGCAGGAGCCGGCCTCTGGCACCGAGGCAGCGCCAGGCCGCCCGCCGGCCCGGTTAGTAATTGCTTCGCCTACTCCCTCGCGTGACTGTGTCTCAGACCGGCGGGGTTCTGTCACTGGTTAGAGACCATAACACTGGGTGCTGGGCAGGTTAGGGAGCGAGCCCTTTCGGGTGCTGCTGTAACCCCTAGCACACATCTTAGAAACTTTCTTTAAATACTGTGTTTGAATAGGAAATATTCACCTGACTCAGCCCCTGAGCAGACAGTGAAAAGTTCCTCTCCCCGCCCTGACACACAGTCTGGCAATCACTGTCAGCACTGGCCTCCTGTCTATTCTCGCGGAATTTCTTTATGGAAAACCAAGTAAATACAAACAAGATTCTTGGTTTTCCCTCTTTTAACACAAAAAGTGACGCCTCACGCGCGCTGTTCAGACCCTCCGTTTTCCATCACCCCACACTCGGAGGTCTGCACCGTGGAGCGCAGCCACCCCTGCCCTGGGAGGCCTGTCACCGGAGTGGGCACTCGGGTGGGTGGCAGCCGCCCCTGTTCTGACACGCACACTGCATTCTTAGATCTGATAGACACTTCCATTGGCCTGGTTCCCACACTTTCACCAATACAATCCAGAGATCCAGGCTTCTGGGTCTTCGCCAATCTAGTAGGTGAGAAATGGTACCTTGGTGTCGCTAGAGCTTAAATTCTGCATGCTATTTGACCCACAAATTTAATTTCTAACAACCGTCATAGGTGCACAAGGATCCAAGTACAAAGCTGTTCAATGTAGCAGTTTCCAATACCAAAAAACAAAAACAAAACAAAAAAACAAAAATAAACTTAATGTTCCATGAGAGGAGATTAGTTTAAGTGGGATATGATTATCATATAAAAGAATATTATACTGTAAATTAATGTCATAGAAAGATGTGTTTGCTGTAACATTAAGTAAAACGAAGTTACATGTATCTAAAATATGCCATAACACTAAATCACAAAGTTGTAAGTAAATTAATTTACACTATAAAAGATCGCGCATTTTTTAAAAACAACAAGCACAAGACAAAAAGATGTGGCAGTTTTACATCAGTCAAGCTGGGCAGGGCAACTTGGAGGGACTGCCCTGAACAGTGGCCCCCAAAAGATACAGTCCCTGGCAACTGTGACCGTGACCTTATTTGGAAATAGGGTCTTGGCTGATGTGATTAAGTTAAGGGTGTCATGATGAGATCGTCTGAAATATCTGGCTGGTACTTAAATATAACGATGAGTGTCCTTATGAGCGACAGAAGAGATACCCAGAGGAAAAGCCGTGTGAAGATGGGGCAGAGACGGGAGAGATGAAGCCACAGACCAAGGAGCACCAACACTGCCAGGGGCTGGGAGAGGCAGGACGGCTCCCCTCTAGAGCCTTCAGAGAAAGGACAGCCATGCCAACACCTTGATTTTGGCCTTCTGGCCTCCAGACTGTGAGCGAATAGATTTCTGTGGTTTTAGACCACCTGTTTGTGGTCATTTGTTTGGCAGACACAGGAAGTCAATAAAGATTTTGTTACTGGGAGCAGAGTGCTATTGCGACAAACATCTGAAAGTGTGGAACTGGTTTTGGAACTGGGCAATGGACAGAGGCTGGAGAATTTTGAGGAGTGTGACAGGAAAGGCCTAGAATGCCTTGAACAGGCTGCTGGTGGAAATGCGGGTGTTAAAGGCGTTGGCTGAACTGCATTCCACCGCTGGATGGAAAGCAGGACTTATCAGTGATGAACCTGGATCTTTAGCTGAGGAGGTTTCCAAGAAAACGTGGAAGGTGTGACTTGGGTTTTTCCTGTTCCTTACAGTAAAGTGCAGGAGGAAAGACGTAACTTGTCGAAGGAACTGTTGAACAAAAAAGGAACTAGTGTGATGACCTGGAAGATTCACAGCCTATTCTGATGGCAGAAGGCGCTATGTGGGGAGACTCACTGTTAGGAAAGCGTGTTCTGGAGAGAAAGCCCACGATGTGACTGGACAAGCTTCCACTGAAGAGATTTGGCGTCTGACTCACAGACCCGCTCAGCCATCTGAACGTAAATAAGGGTTGGAGAGGGTGCATCCCAAAGAGCTGTGCAGGGACACCTCTTACCCAATGACACAGATTCCTGTGGCACACACGGGAGACCCACACGGCTTATGAGAATGTAGGATCAGCAGAAGCGCTGCCAGCTCGGATGGCAGAGAATAGACACAGGACGAAGTGAAGGAGGGCTGTTGGAATTCTGGGGCTCTACATGCAGGAAATGGGGGAACAGAGCTTCAGGCACATGTTACCTGCCCAAACAATTAGGGAGAATGACTCCAAGGGCAGAGCTTTGGCCCCAGCACGGAGCCATGGGCGCAGAGGCCGAGGCTGGAAGAGCGAAGCTGTACAGCCACAGAGCTGCGCTGAGGCCCTTGACTCAACGGAAGCCGCCCTGCTGGGCCTCCAGCTCGCTCGGGGCTGTCGGCCTGCTTATTTCCTTCCATTTCCCCCTTTCGGAATGGGGGTGTCTGTCTATGCCTGTCCCACCATTGTGTTTTGGAAGTACAGAATGTGCTTTCTAGTTTCTCAAGCCCACAAATGGAGAGAAATTTTGCCCCAGGGTGGGCCAATACCCAGAGTCCCATCTATACCTGATTTAGACAATTTAGATGAGACATGGGGCTCTGGCACTGGTAAGATTGAGGTGAGATTTTGGACTTAGCTTCCTTGCAGTAATGGATCAAGACTTTGGGGGATGCTGGGGATGGGGTGAATGTATCTTGCACATGACAGACATGAATTTTAGGGGGCCAGAGGGCAGACTGCATTGGGTTCAATGGTGGCTCCAAAAATACTCGTCTACCTCCAAATCCTTAGAACCAAGAATGTCACTTTTTTTGGAAGCAAGGTCTTTGTGGTTGCAATTAAGTCAAGAATCTTGAGGTGAGGTCGTCCAGGGTTACTAACCTCAGAGCAAGGGATTAGATTTAGGGGAGACCCTAAATCAATCGTAAGTGTCCTTACAGGAGACAGAGGAGAAGACAGGGGAGTAGGCCATGCTGACACCAGAGGCAGAAACTGCAGTGACACAGCTACAGGCCAAGGACCTCCAGAGGCCGGGAGAGGAGATGAACGTAACCAGCCCTGGGGCCAGGCGCTCTGCTGACAGTGTGGCCTCCGTGTCGCCACTCCGCCCTGGGGGGCAGCTTCCCTCTCACACGCCCTTGACACCCCACAGTCTCACACCTCCCCTCTCACCCCCACACTCTCAGCACCTCCCATCTGACCACGCCCCCCCAACAGGTCTCACCAGAGTCCTTGCCATCCCTCACGACCAAGCCAGGCACACCAAGGGCCTTGTCCCACTCGAGAGCTCCTGCCCAGGCAGCCGTCTCCTGGTTCAGCGCCACTTCCCCTTCCCTGTGCCCAGACCCCAGGCATGGCTCTGCCCCTGCCCCAGCCCCTTGCTCTGCTTCCCTGGCTTCCTCCGGCTCGGAGCTCAGGCCTCTTCTCTTCCTAGCAAAGGCCCCAAAGCACTGTCCCCAGCCTGGTCTCCCCAGCTCTGCCTGGCATTTCCCAGCGTCTCGGCATCGCCACCAGCACGCGTGTCTCACAGTCATCCCCAGTGCACTCCACCCAGGACCGGGCTCCTATTCTCCCACTGACCTCCTTGCAGAGGTGCCGCCCTCCCCCTGCTGCTCCCAGGCCCCACTGTCACCGCCACTGGGTCTGTCCTCAGCACCTTCTCTGGGGCCCCCTACAGGACTTCACGCCTGGTCAGGGTTTCTGCAAGGGTCCGGCTCAGGGTCCACCTTCCCGCCCATCTGTTGGCTCATTTGCAAACCACAGAACAGAGATGCAGCAGGACGTGGACCCTGCCCTCAGGGAGCTGCGTTTGGTGGGTTGGGAGATATTTAAAATCCTCTCTGTCACCCACTAATCTATGTCCAGACCCTGGGCATGACACCCCGAGTGTCCCACACACCTCAACCCAGAACAAATCCCAGATGGATTAAAGACAAAGATGTTAGAAAACAGAAACACGCACCAGAACTGGAAGAAGGTCTCAGCAGGACACAGACTCCAGAGCCGTAAAATAAGAGGCTGGTGAACTTAAAGGTGCATATGGCCAAGGACATCATGGAATTAAGTGGCAGGTGACCCTGGGGAACTTCTAAGAGGCAAAACAGCTGTTTCATGATCTAGGTGCTGGTCACTAGGCAACTCCGAGTTTTAACTAAGCTGTATATGTTTAATTTCTGTAGGAATGTTATACTTCAGCTAAAAATTTACTTTAAAAAAGTAACAAACTGAGAGAAAAATTTGAAACATTGATAATAGACAAGGAAGTTAATATTCATAATATATAAAGAGCCCTGCTAATTCAAAAGCAAACAAAACACCCTGTAGAGAAACAAGCAATGCTTTGGAACAGGGAACTCATGAAAGAAAAAGTACAAACAGTAACTATAAATGATACTCACTTTAATTAATAATCAAAAAACTCAAATTAAAACACACTAGACTCATCAACCACCGGGCGAGGCACTGGGCCTAGTCTGCCTCGCATCTGCTAGCTCATCGATGCTGGAAGGCAATTCAGAAATACAATCATTTTTAACAATAAGCCCAAGTTTCCATGTAAAGGGACCAGATAAATAAACTGAGGTACTTCCGTGTAGTGGAATATTTAGTACCCAATAAAAAGCATGAGGGTGCCCAGACAATTCAATGGAGGAAAAAAAAAATCTTTTCAACAAATGGTAATGGGACAACTGGATATCCACAAGCAAAAGAATAAAGTTGGACCCCTACCTCACACCATACTCAAAAATTAATTCAAAACAGATCAAAGACCTAAATGTAAGAGCTAAAATTATAAAACTCTTGGAAGAAAACATAGGCATAAATCTTCATGACTTCGGAATAGGCAATAGCTTCCTAGATACGACACCAAAGCACAATCAACCAAGAAAAAACAGACACATTAGATTCACCATAACGAAAACCTTCTGTGCTCCGAAGGAGACAAAAAATAAAAAGACAGTCTACAGAATCAAAGAATATTTTTTGTAAAGCACATATCTGATAAACAATTTGTATCTAGAATTCATAAATAACACTTACAACTCAATAATAAAAAGATAAAAACCCAATTTAAAAATGGATAAAACCTCTATTCATTCCTCAAAAGAAGACATACAAACAGCCAATATGTACCAAAAATGCTCAACATCATTAGCCAACGGAAATGCAAATCAAAATCAAGAGAGAACACTTCACACCCACTAAGACTAAATGTCTATCATCAAAAAAGCAGATGATAATAAGTGTTGGTGAGGATGTGGAGAAATTGGAAACCTTATCCACAATCATGGGGCTGCAGAAGGTGCAGCTGCTCTGGAAGCCAACCTGGCAGCTCTCCAAACAGGTAAATGTAAGGTTCCCACATGCTCCAGCAATTCCACTCCTGGCCTTGGGCCCGAGAGAGGGAAACACATATCCACACAGACATGTGCACACAGGTGTTCGAGCAGCATTATTCAAAATAGACAAAAGGTGGAAACAACCCAAATACCCATCAACTCATGCAAACATAAACATGAAACATAAAAAAGATAAGCAAGATGTAGTCTATCCATACCATGGAGTATTTATTACCCCACCACAAGAAGGAATGAAGTACTGACGTAGTACACCAGGACATCGTGAGCCTCGACAACATGCTGAGTGAAGGAAGCCAGACACAAAACTGTCTGATTCCATTATATGAAATGTCCAGTGCAAGCGAATCCATCGAGACCTAAAGTAGATCAGTGTTGGCCAGGGGCATGATGCAAATGTTCTGAAATCGATTGTGGTGATGATTTCACAAGTCTATTAATAGCTAAAAACCATTGAATTCTCTCTCTCTCTCTCTCTCACACACACACACACACACACACACGCACGCGCGCGCGCGCACACAAGCACACACACGCACACGCACTGTGGTAACCCCAGCCTCAAGACTAGGGGCCAGAGGTGTGACCCACCTTTTTTCTTTATCTACTTCCAGAGTGCCTGTTTGTTTTTAGCACATTTTGCTATTGACCATAAACACAGACCAAAAGCCCTCCACAAAGAGCCCCAAATAACCCCTAGCCTCCAATCCTGCTAGCTGAGCTCTGGCCACCGAAGATGACACCCCACCCCATGCTGTCACCCACTCACCCATGCGAGCACCCTGCAAAGGCTGCTGAGAGCCTGGGCCGGTGCCAGGGTCACAGATAACTGGGCTCAGAGTCCAGGACAGCAGAGGGCGGGACACGTGAGGAGGGTGCCGGGCACAGTGGCATGGGGCAGGCCGGGGCCTGACAGGGAGGTAGGGAAGCCCCTGCGGCTGAGCCTCGAAGCAGCACGGCTCAGTGTGCTCAGCAGGCCCCGCAGAAACACCGGCGCTGCCTACCACGGCTCCTGTCTCTCTCCAGCCCCTGCTCCTCTAGACCGGGGCAGGTCTCCCAGGTGGGCGCCTCCTGCAGGCTCCCCACTCTAACACCTACCTGGAGGACCTGGCCCACAGCCATCCCACCCTCTCACCGGCAGTACTCACCTCTGCCCTCCCCTCTCCACACCACTGCCCCCTCAGGACCACCACAGCAGGTTTGGCTGCACCGTCAAACACTGCCCTCCGCACCGTCCCCTCAACCTGACTCTGTTACCATCCTGCTCCCAGACCAGATGGGACAGCCTCGAAGTCTCTACCCAGGCCTTCCTGGCCGGCCCTCCCACTCCCTGCCCTGTATTTTATGCCTTGTCTGTCTGGACAGGCCTCTGGCCCCAGGCACAAAGCACCTCCCATGGGGGCTGGGGACTCCTTCACCACACACCCTTACCCCCACTGCCCACTCACCTGCATCTTCTGGACTCTCCCCTGCCCTAACCCTGCCTTCCTACACCTGACCCCAGGCCTCTCCAGGCTCCCTTGGCCCAGTCTCTCTGAACTGACGCAGGCCAGGTTCCGGAGACCCCCACCAGCCCACAGAGTCCTCAGCGTGGGAGGCCCCACCCATGGAGCACCAGAGCTCTCCAGCCACAGGCCCCAGTGGCCTTTAGCCTCACAGGAATCCACCCTGCAGGGAAGGCAGGGAGGATGGGGAGGGGCAAGGGACTCAGGCAGACAGGAAACTAAGAATGTTCTGGGAAGAGCACTAATCATGTGGGGAGGATTGGGGAATTCCAGAGGGAGAGCTGGGGAGTGAAGTGTCTAGGGTAAGGCCTGCGGAGTTGGGGGTTTAGGGTCACTGGGCCGAGGGGCTAAGAGGCCAGATTTTGGAGGCAGACAGGGAAAGCGCATCCTGTGGGTGACAGCAGGGCGAGGGTAGGGCTAGCGGGCAATGCCAGAGCAGAGAAGAAGCCAGGAGGCAGAAGCCAGAGCCCTTCATGGGCCCAGTGATGGGCCAGGAGTGGGTGTGAAGGGCTAGGCAGGGGTCCCCAAGGGCAGAGCCTGCCAGTGCTTGCTGGGCCCCAGGAGAGGGGAACTCCAGTCCCCCAGCCCAGTCCCCAGCAGTCATTCAACAGCTGAATTAGGAACCCCACCTCCCTCCCTCACTGGGGGTAGCCCTCCACTCCAGGGATGGACCACCAGGGCCTCAGGCCTCCAGAAGGTCCAAGGGGCTTGCAGCGGTCAAGCCTGTGGCCCATAACCTGGCCTCCTCTGGGCCATTTCTGAGTCTTGGCGGTGGCCCCAGCACAGCCCCCTACCCATCCTCTTGGCTCAAGCCAGGAGCTGAAGAGACTTAAGGTGCCCCAGAAGCCTCCCCTACCCTGGTTGCACAGCAGACCCCAGGACCGGCTCTCCTACCACTCTCAGCCACCCTCAGGCCAGGGCCACAACTCAGGCGGTCGCACCCTGGCACAAGCAGGTCCACCTCAGGCAGGTGCCCGGCCTCCACAGGAGGAAGCAGGCAAGCCCAGGAGGCAGACACGGGCCAGGTGACACCAACCCTGGCATCAGGGAAGCTGGGCTGGGACGGGGCACTGAGGTGGGAAAGCCCCAGGGTCCCGTCAGGCCTCACTCCTGCAAGGTAGGCCCCTCCGCGGAGGGAGTAGAGAAGAACACAGCTCCACAGGCTGGGGCACACCGGCGTGATACCCTGCCAGGCTCTGGAATCGCACAGAGCCCTGGACGTGATCAGACCAAAGAGGATTCTAGAACAAAGCACTTTTTATTCTGTGAAGGTGTCCCCACTTACACCAGAGCAGCCAGTTCATAATCAGTTCTGTCCTAGGGTTTGCCAGGAGAGCTGTGGCCCAAGTAGGCAGATGCTTCTCTGCCCTGGACCTGTCCAGACGGAGCCTCCAAGGCCTGGCCAGCCATGTGGAGTCCCCTCTAGACGTGCCCTCCCTCCCTGGAGGTGCAGTGGTCAGGCTCAGGATCCACTGTCACAGGAGTGTCTCTACCTGGCCCAAGTGCACGAGTCACAGAGGCAAACGGGTCAGCCACAGCACTGACAGGGAGAGCCATACAGCGCATTCGCCCTGCCCGGGACCCGGTGAAAGCTGTTAGTGGAGGACTGCCTAGCAGAGATGAGCCCTGGGCCCCGGGAAATCTCCCCTGACTGCATGAGGTCAGTGGGTGGACAGCGACTGTCCAGGGCTCCAGGCAAGGTCCCAGCAGGACCTCTCTCCCTGAACTGCCCTTGGAGGGCAGAGCCAGCATAACCAGCCATGTGGAGCTAGATCTGCTCTGGGCCAGCTCTGCCCAGGGCCCCACCTCGACCCCTCTAGCAGCTCACTCCCAGGCCCCTAAGCCTCTGTGGGCCAGCGGCCAGGGCTATGTCCACGCCTGCTCATAGTCCAGAGACCAGGCAACTGGGCTGTGGGCGGCTGACATCAGTGAGCGCCTGGGCAGATCCCAAGGCCCCAGGGGCCAGGGGGTGTGGAGCAGGGCAAGAGGGGCTGCCAAAGCCACAGGGTGAGCTCCTCTAAAGAGGAAGAGGGCTGCCCTGACCCTCCACGCCCACAGCTGCTCCCCAGGGGACAGGAAAGGGGTGTAACAGGGGTCCCTGCCAAGGAAGGATGGCAGTCTAGGTGCTCACCAATTTGGGGACGTGAGGAGAGGCAGCAACTATGTGACCCACTGCCAGGCAGTGGCAGCCATCCCCACCCCTCGGGGAAGCACCCAGCTGAGGGGCAGGGGACAGCTCAGCCTTGACCCACGTGTTGGCCGTGCATAGGCTCGGGACACACGACATTTGGCCGGAGCGGCCCACCCCACCCACCCGGCCGCAGGATGCCCTATTAAGGGCATGACCACAGGGCTCTGCCTAGCGTGCTGCCTCTTCCTTGGGCGCCAGCGGCCTCGCAGGTCGAGCGAGGCTGGCAGGGGCGCTGGGTTGGGCTCTGATCCGGACGGCCACCACGGACAAGGTGTCAGAGGCCAGACTGTCAGGCTGGAGGATCTGTCAGGGCCGGCCGGACGGCAGGTAGCCCACAGGGTGGGCGGGAGCTGCGGCGCCGTACCTTTGTACTTCTCCCGCACCTCCTCATAGGCCTGGATGAAGTCCTGCTCGTTGGGCGGCGGGCCGGGCGGCAGGCGGGCGGCCATGCCGGCGGGCGCGGGACGGGCGGGGCGCTGCGGCGCTGAGCGGGCCTCCAGCCCCCGGCGGCCACTCTGTCCCTGAGGCCCGGCGCGCCGCTTAAAGGGGCCGCCCCCGCCCCGCCCCGCACCCAGGATGCCCCACGGGCGGGGCGGGGCCGGAGCGCGGGGCCGGCGGAGCCCAGGGGAGCTGCAGCCGCGCACCCAGGCGCCTCCCGGCGTTGGCTGGCCCGAGTGGGCTCTGATGCTCCGAGTCTCGGTCCCACGCTGGTCCCAGTGGACTCACATCCACTTCCCGCTCCCGCCCGGGTCACTGGCCTGCCAACAGCCTGAATTCTCCTCGCCCGGCTCCCAGCCCTGCAGGGGACCCCTCCCTCACCAGCCTCGATCGCCCCGGCCACCCTGCTGCCCCAGGCGCGCCCCTCCCCCCATTCCCTCCATTGCACCTTAGGACCCTGCCATTGCAACAAGGGAGACGGAGCTGGTGTCTTCAATATAAAACCCTTACACACACACGAAATTTAATTATGTATTAAAAGGACTGAAATAGGGGATTTACAGAAGAAAAAATGCTTGGTTAAAAAAAATTTCTTTTCCACTCATCATATTGGCAAAGCCACCCGCCCTCTGCCCCATCCGCCAGAGTTGGCAAATAGCCTCTTTCCGGAATGCGCGGCAGTGTTCCTCTAACTAAACACTGCACGCCCTGTGACCAGAAGCCCCGTCTAGGGTTCAGTACTAGGAGGGTCGTCAGATGCACACACTCTGACACAGGTGTGGCCGCATGCAGACCACTGCCGCCTGCCAGCAGGGGCTGACACTGCGAGGGCATCCAGGGTTCCCTTTCACGTGGGTGAAAAAGAACCTGGTCCTTTGACATCCGCCATGTCCCCACGAGCCCCTGGGGGTGGGGCAGACAGCGGCTGTCCCGTGTTCCCACAAGCCGTTGCCTGTGCTTCCACCCACGAAGTTCCTCGTTGCCCGCATCACCATCTTCGCCTGGCACTGGGCTTCCAGCCCTCTTCCCACATGCCTCAGCCCACCCTCTCGGCCTTCTGCAGGGGCCAGCCTGGCTCTCAGGCACCTCCTCATCATTCCGCCCTTGCTGATGGACTGGGGTCTGTGCTCTGGAGTGCCATCATCACACCTGGGCACTGGACCCTCGTCCTGAGGCCTGCGATGGTGGCCCCACAGCAAGTTCAACCTCAGGCCTCAGACAGCTGACCGGGTGGAGCCAGCAGATGGCGCTGTGGGGTCTGCAATCACCTGGGACAGGAGAGGCCCCCTCTCAGGCCTCCCATACCTGCACAGAGCACACAGCAGGTGCTCGGTCAACCAGCAAGTGCTTATGAACTGGACAGACAAAGCCCTTTGGTATTACCTGCAATGCGGATGACCGCCCGCTCGGCAGGGTCCAAGACACTCCCATTCCCCCCGGGACCGCCTCCGCCTCGCCGGCTCCGCTGTGTTTTTTCCAGGTTCCAGGGCAGTGTGTCCCCAGGGCTGGGCGAGCCACTGCCTCCATTGGAGCCATCCTCGACCACTGCCCGAACCTCGGGGTCCTCGCCCGACATGACCTCCTGGAAAGGGAGCAGGAGGGGGGGGTCACACCTCTGTGTATGGGGGAGATACTGCACACTGACCCGTCACATCCTGAACCTAGCCCCTGAGCCCACCCCAGCCACACTATTACCTGGACTCTGACACCTACACCTCTCCTATGTCCCCTCATCCACATGCGGAGCCCCCTCACCCTTTCAGGCCAGACACTGACACCCTTTCCCCTCATCCACAGTTGGCCTCACTCCCTCCTTGCTCATGCCCCAGACACCCACACAGTGACCCCTTCCAAGACATTGACCTCACTCCCTTCAGTCTATCACCAGGACACTGACCACCACCAACCCCGACCCAGCCCCAACATTCATCGCCACTCCCTTCTCTTAGTCATCCAAATACTGGCCCCTCCACGCTGTCCCCCAGGGGTTCACCCCATCAGAAGACACTGATCCCACCCTCCACCCGTCCAGGCCACACCTGGACCCTATCTCCTCTAATATTCAATCAGCCAGCAAGCTTGGCCATCGGGAGACACCCGGCCTTCAGGGAAGGACCCAGACCCCACGTCCTGAACGCTGGCTGTACCTCCAAGCTGTCTGAACCAACAGACTCCTGTCGCCTTACCCCACCCCAGCTCCAGCGCTGTCCCACCTTGGTCTCCGCAGTGAAAGTCTATAAATAGCTGGAGCCGCAGCGGCGTGGGCCGCGGGAGTTGTGCTGCGGCAACTGACAGGGAGCCTGGCCGCCCCTCCAGCAGCCCATCCTGTGCGGCCGCACACTCGCACCGCCGGGCCGCCAAAGCCCACCCACACCCACGCGTGCACACTCCTCGGCTCCCCCTCCCCACCAGAGCTGGCGTGCAGGAGGTGAATGGGGCTCTGTTCCGGCGAGGGTGGGGTGGCGTGGGGGCACAATGTGGGCTCTGTGCCTCTGCCCTCAGGCTAAGGGCGAGGAGGAGACAGCGGGCACCGAGCTGGGGGCCACCCCGCCGCGCCTCCCACGGACTCCTCCGCAGGCCGCCTCTGATCCAGCCCCCCGCGCGGCGCCCGGCGGGCAGCCGCACCTCCCTAGCAGCCTTTCCTGCCCACACCCGGGGCACCGCCCGTCCAGTTCCGCAGTCTCCGCGCGCAGAAGTGGTGCCCTCCTGGGGAGGATGGGCCACGACGCAGCCTCCAGTTCCGGGATGCCTGTAGCAGGAGAGCCCCGACCCGACCCCGCATCTCCCGTGCGCCGCGCCTCCCTTTCTCGCCCCGGCCTTACGTGCCTGGTGGCTCAGCTCAGCTGAGTTCGGCCGCTGCAGCCAGACTGCCGTTGCCGGGAGAGTTGCGCAGGCTGCGCGGGCGGGGCGAGCCCGGAACCCCGCCCTGGCCCCAAACCGAGCGCCGCCCGTGCGGTCCTGGCGCCCGAGTGCGCGCGGAGCCGGGGGCTCACCGAGGTGGCGGGGCTGGAGCGCGAGCGCGACTTCTCCACAGCGCCCCCGCCGCGCGCACCCCTACCGCTGGGCACGGCCCCCTCCCCGCGCGCAGAAGGCGGGCCGGTCGGCAAGGAGACGTTGTTAGGGGAGCGTGCGTGACACTAAGGCGACGTGGGGTCACTCGGGTGCGCGCTGGGTCCGGCCTCGGCCGTCCGCACAGGGCCGCCCCAAAGTAGCAGCGGGCTCTGTCCCCCAGTCCCCGCCGCTAGCCACGCCGAGGTTCCCCACCCCGCAAACAGAGGTCGGACCCGGACTCCAGCAGGCCTCCCTGCCTAGTTTCACGTACACGTTTATTCAAACGACATAGTCGCGCCCAAGCTCGGGCGAGGTAGGGCCGAGGCGGGCGGTGTCGGGCCGGCCCACCTTCATCCTGGGCTCTGCTCACCCCTGGTAGTTGGGCCGGCCCACGCGGGGACCTGGCCCCGGGGGGAACACAGCCCCAAACCTCCTGGTCCGACCGCCCGTACAGGCACCACAGCAGGAGACAGGGATGTCCCCAGGCAATGGAGGGGGCGAGAGGGCGGTGCAGAGCCGAGCCTGGGGAGGAGGAGGCCGGAGGCTGGGCCGAGGGGAGGTTCTCCTGGGTTAGGTAGCTGGGGAGTCGCCCAAGTGCCTAGCCGGCTCCCCAGTGGGAGACCAGGACATGTGCTTGCATGTGATGAGGTGGGTGGGCAGCGCCTGGGTGTCGTGAAAGATGACGAAGATGCTGGGCTGGCGGAGGCAGTCCACCGCGCTGTCGTAGCGCAGGAGCACGTGGCCCGGAGCGCGCAGCGGAGGTGCCCGCAGCCCGCGGTGGCCCTGTCCGTAGTCGCCCGTCAGCACCCGCGCCACGAACACCGCCTTGTGGCCCTCAGCGTTGGGGGGCGAGTAGCGGTCCTGCACCGACAGGGAGGCGCGCTTGGCGAAATACACGCCCTGTCCGTAGAGCGTGCCTGCGGACGGGATGGGCGGGGGTCAGGGTGGTTCCTTCGGCCGATCCCATGCCCCTGCGGGGCCCCAGTCCTCACCGTTGCGGCCGCAGAAGCTGCGGTTGAAGCCGTGTGCGCAGATGTCAGGGACGGTGGGTGCGGATGTGCCGTGGTACAGGACCTGCTCTACTGGGCGACGGTCGCAGCACTGCTCCAGGCGCTCCCGATGCAGCTCGTACTGCTGCTGCAGCAGCGGGTGCAGCACGCGCTCCACCTGGGGGGCCACGGTTAGAGCCAGACTGTTTGGAGACCCTCCACACCCCCTGGGCCATAGAACAGAGCTGTGCCCAGAAATCAAGAGGCCTCTCCTGGAGGAGTTCAGGGTCTGGGGAGACCTCACAGCTCCCATCATGCTCTGCCCAGTAGCAGGCATTAGGTGGGTGTCAGCCATCTCACTGAGGTGCCAGGTAGCATTGGGGGGCGACCAGGGAGCCACCCCTTCCAGGGAAGTCTGATCCTTCCAAGGAAGCCTGCAAGTGGGCAACCCAACCACTCACCAGAACTCACCATGCACAGCCAGGCCTCTGCAGAGAAAAGCCGAGCTCCGTGCCTGCACTGCCCACAGGACTGTACTCCCCACACCCAGAGATTCCCCCCACCTCTCAGTGATGGGGAGACCAAGGTGACCAACCCTGTGATCACCAGGGAGGAGTCGATTCCAGGACCCAAAAAGTTTCTCAAGAAATTCTAACTAGTCACTTCAGAGGGATGCAAAAGAATATTATATCCATGAAACAAGACTACCTCCAGTGAAAAAGAAACAGTCTGAAAATTAGAAAGTTCTTAACATTAAGAATGGAATTGCTGCACGGCATAAAGTGGAAGGCCGAAAAATAAGATAATGAAAATGGAGTTCAGGAAGTGACTCAGCGTGCAGAGCTAAAGAAGATTGGAAACTGTGAGAGGACAGATCAGGGAGAGGACAGAGGAGGTCTAACATCTGAGTAACAGGAGCCTCACAAGAAGATGACACACAGGTGATGGGAGCAAGTGAAGGCTTAAGCGGAGACAGTTTCCCTGAGCTGAAGGTGGCATCTTCAGATGGAAAGGATCCACAAAATACCAAGGACAATGGGGAAGGCACGCCCCAGCACCTACCTGCTGGGAAAACTTCAAACTTCAAAGTGAAAGAAAACTCTACAAGTGTCCAGACACACACACACACACACACACACACACACACACACACACACACACACGCCCCAAAGTCAGTTTACAAATGTGGGGAAAAAATCTCACATTCTCATACTGGGCTTCACACCAGCAACACTGGATGCTAAGAGACCTAGGAATGACTTTTTTTAACCTTTCCAAAAACAAACAATGTCAAAGACTAAAGAAAAAGAGTTAAGTCTGTCAAAGATCTGAAGGGAAACATTTTGATCCTGGACCCTATATCCAGCCAAATTATTAATAGTGAGGAAAAATAAGGACAGATTAAGAAATGCAAGAATCAGCTGTGCTTAAGTTAACAGAAATGTCTTCATAAAAACATAGCATCTTTTGTCTGAAAAACAGTATTACACTAACATCAAATTATAGTTGCAAATTACCTCAAATTGTAAAAGGCAAAATAAATTTAAAAGTCCAAGTTGTTTACTACTGACTCAAGGACATCCTCCTACTAAACGAAAAAGGAATCTATGCAAGAGGGTGATGGGTCACCACGAGTAACCCAGCAGCCAAGCACCACATGGAAAAATGAAGAAAGTAAACAAAATTAGGAGCCATTAGACCTTGAATTCTAGAATATTCTTTTTCATGAAACATGGTTTTAATAGCTTGGATTTCATTTCCCTTTTTCCTCTCTGGTCCAGTGGTAAACATTTTTCATTACCGTTATATTTTCAAAAGCCTCTGGCCCCAGCACAGAGCTTCATGACAGTTATAGATTAGAAGGTGACATTTGTTGTCAACCTTACCAGCATAAAAATCATGTCACTGACCAAACTATGAAAGGGACAAGGGAGGAAGAGGTGAAAGAAGGGGAAGGGAAGCCCACTCTCATCTTCCATGCAGAAAAGCAAGAAATGGTCTCTAAAATTGTTACATGGAAAGAAGACTCGAGTGTACCACACAAAGTCACAAAGAATCAAACTCATGTGACTAACAGAACCTCGAGAGTGGGGGGCGTGACTGGTGTGTCCCTCCTTCTTCAAAGTGCAAAAGTGACAGCTGCTAAGTCCAGAAATGCAGGGAAAGTACTCCATGCAAATTACAGTGGCCACCTCCAGGAAAGTGGTGGTGGTGTGGCTGACTGGGCCAGGTCTGGCAAAGGCCCGAGGTTCTGCAGTTCTGGCCAGCTCCAGGTCGCTGCTGCTGCTGCTCAGTCGTCCCCCCCCAACTCTGTGCATAGAGTCAAGAGGGCCACCTGCCTTCACAGCACAGGGCACCAGCTTGCCACTGTCCCTTCCTTCCTGCCGGTCTGTGGCCAGCACACCCCCCGAGATTCTTTCCCTTTAGTCCTGAGCACTGAGCCCTGCACTCTGCTCCAGCTCCGCTCTCATCCCCCTCCTTCCTTCCGTGGCCAGCTCATCTTCAGACTTGTCCCTGCGCTCACCTCCCAGTTACTCTTGGTCACTGGGCACTGCCCTCACACTCGCTTGCCAGCAGACCAGCCTGGCGCAGCCTCCTCCTCAGTCCTTCCTTCCAGTCGGCCGTGCAGAAACTCTGGGCCTTGCAGCCCTTCAGGGTCCCCCCACTGCTCCCAAGCCCCTCCTTTTGGCCCCTTCTTCCTTCCTGCCTGGGCAGCCAGGAGCTCCTGGGGTTCCCAGAGCTTCACTCTGGCCCCTCACCAGTTGTTCCCAGCCTTTCCTGAAACACACCCACACTCAGAGTTGCCACATTTTGCAAGTAAAAATGCAGGAGGAGGCTGCCTCCCTGCAGCGGCCCTCTTGCTGGGCCGACCCCGTGGGAGGCAGAGGAGTGCAGAGAATTGCACGAGGTGCAGTACGCGGAATGAGTAATCCTCATAGTAGCCACGATATGGCAGTACCACCACATGCTCCAGAGCCGGGAACTGTGGCATGGAGATGGTCATGCTATCCACGGTCATCTGGCTGTCATTGGCAAAGTGGGGTCCTGTGCTGGGACCCCCTAACCTCCACAGCCTTCCGCCTCCCTGTCCCAGACTTGTCAACACATTTCAGGCGGGGAACGGGGCTGGGGAGGCCCAGTGTTCCTCTGTCCCCCACAGCCTCCAGCCTGCTGGGCAGCTTCTGGCCAGCTGACCCTAAGGCTGATGGCCCCCAGGTTCTGCAAAGCAGAAATGGTGCCATGAGCCTGGGAGGCCAGAGGCTGGGAGGACAGAGTGTGGACTCACCCGGACAATGCGGATCCTGCCATGGGGCGCGTCCAAGGTGTCGTAGAAGGCCTGTACCACCATCTGGAATTCCCTGCTGCTCTCAGCCAGACACTCCAGTCTGCCCAAGGGCTCCCTCAGCCTCTGTTGTGGCACTGACACACAGAGAGCAAGGGGGTCGAGGCCATGCCTGGGGCACCAGCCCCCGATAGCTGGCCCACTCCTCCTTCCCCCAGTCTGGATGGCAGACTCACGAGGGGGCCCCGAAGCCACCAAGAGAGAGCTCAAACTCTGATCCCGGGGGCCAGCCAGCAGCGCTGCTAAGTGGCGGGCCGCACGGGTGGGCTGGGCCGCAAAGCCACGGAGGACGGTGCAGTCACCGCGACAGGCAACACTCACGCCGTGGCACCGCTCCAAGCGGGCACACAGCTCTGCGGGCAGCACACAGTCCTGGGGCCCCACTGTCTCCTCCCAGAGGTGCCCCTCCAAGGCAGCCTCTAGTGCTCGGTTCAGCTCATCCATATCCTGCTCAAAGGCTGCATGCACCACCAGCTGGGCCCAGCCGCCAGAGTCTGAATCCAGGAGCTCCTCTTCTTTCTCCAAGGTCGGTAGCTCCAACAAGGAGAGGGCCAAGGCTCGCTGCAGTGCGACAGCCTCCTCCTGCTCAGCCACCTGGCCTTGTGGCTCCAGTGACCGGTAGAGAGCCAGCTGCAGGGCAGCCTCCTCCTCCAGCTGCCCAGATGCCCCAGTGCTGGGGGCCACAGGCCCCTCCCCGGCCCTGGGAGTCGCTTCTTCCTCCTCTTCCAGCAACTCCGGCACCCCAGTGCTGGGGGCCACGGGCCCCTCCCCAGCCCTGGGAGTCGCTTCCTCCAGCTGCCCCTCAGACTCCTCCTCTCCCAGCTCCAGCGGCAGCCAGTCTTCCCCGTCCAGGCCCTCCAGGGTGGCCAGCAGCTCTTGGACCTCCTCTGGGGGCAGGGAGAGGCACTGGGTCAGGGGTCCAGCCCAGCCAGGGTGGGACTGAAAGAGAGGACGAGCCAGGAATGGGTGGAAGATGGAGGAGGCCTTAGAGGGTATATGGTCACAAGACCGAGACAGGTGGGACTGCAGAGCAGTAGGACAAACCATGAGGTCAAGAAAGGGCCACAGGATGTGCTTGGCATCCTCAGGGAGCCCTACCCAGGCTCACGTTCTCCTGGTCACTGTCCATATTGTCTGGAGGCCACAGGGTGTGGGAGTGGCCAGGGAGGGCCTGGAGGGTCTCAGTGGGGTCCGCCTGTTGGGAGGGAGTGTCAGGGCTCACCTGGTGCATACCCCACCCCAGGGGCCTCTGAGCAAGGGTGGAGGTACCAGGGGCTGAGGAGAGAAAAGGGGCGGGCAGGAGTGGGCTCCATCTCTACCTCTCCAGGGTCTGTGTCCAGGGCGGCCCTGTTCAGACGCTCTGTCCCAAAGACACACTGGAACTGAGCCTCCAGCCCCTGAAGAAGGCTCTGCCCCTCTGGGCTCAGCAGGAACCTGGCGCTGCCTGGGTGCTTCAGGCTCAGTACGTGACAGCTAATGCTGCCCAGCAGACTTTGCAGAAACTCCTCGGCTGCCTGGCACGGGGCCAGGGCTCCACAGAGCTGCAGGACCACGGGGTGGGGTGGGGGCAGTCTGCAGGTTTAGGGCACAGGATAGGCAACCAGAGCCCCCAGCAGGAGAGGAGGGTCAAAGGAGGAATCCTCAGGGGTCACTCACCCGAAATCCAGTCATGTCTGGTCCCTCAAGTGGACAGAGGGCAACGTCTCCCAGGCCAGCAAGAAGGTCCTCGTGGTAGAGCTGCATGAAGCGCACCGCTCCCGGCTCCATTAGCAGCACCGCCTCCACCAGGCCCTCCTGCCCTGGCGACCCCACAGGCCCTAGGCTCCCCGACCCCACCTGCCCTGGAGACCCCGTGGTGATCTCCGATGGGCCTGGAGACCCCATAGGCCCCGGGCTCACTAGCCCTGCCTGCTCTGGAGACCCCACAGTCCCCAGGCTCACCTGGGGCCCCTCCTGTTCTGAAGACCCCATGGGCTCCAGGCTGACTGGCCCGGCTTGTCCCAGAGAGGACCTGTCCTGGAGAGGACCTGCCCTCAGAGAGGTTCCCCATCGCCCTGGTGCCTCCTCAGAGCCCGGTGTCACGTCCCCTGCACAATTCTGTGCCCTCACTGGCTCTCCACCCTCCAGGAGAGCATGCTCGGTGGCCCCAGGCCCCAGCGTGGCTAGGTGGTTCCCTCCACTGGTGTCTTTGGCAAGCTCCTCAGGCTCTAGGACGTCGTAGTGGGGCACGAGGCTCAGCTCGGAGCCCTGCAGCCAGTGGTCCTGCTGCAGCACCCGTTCAGCCGCTGGGAGGAAGGGAAAAGGCCAGAAGACCGTCAGGGCTCCGAGGGACAGCGGGGGCTGGGCCGGGTCTGTGCAGCCCTACTCACCCTGCCACTGCTGAAAGGAGATGACGGTGCCCAGGCCCCCGGGCAGGCTGCGCACGCCTTCCAGGGCCCCGCCTCCACTGCGGCGCTCGTTCTCCAGGTACAGCTCCAGCAGCAGCAGGTCTGCAGGGGGGCTGCTCTCCACTACACGCACGGCTCGGGCCCGAGGCACCCAGGCCAGGGACACCTCTGCCCCCTCCAGATCCAGGGCCCGGGCCCGCTCCTTCAGGACACAGACTTCTGCGGGGATGATGCGAGTCAGCTCAGGGCATTTCCCCCAACGGGCACATCTGCCCCAACCCTGCCTCTCACCTGCCTCAGAAAGGGGCACAGGCAGCTGGACCAGGGCCCGGTCTGGTCGGGGACTGGCCAGGATGTGGCAGGGCTGCTCCGGGTGCCCTGTGGCACAAAGAAGGGCTTGCACATACTGCTCCAGGTGCTGGGGTGCAGTGTCAGGAGACAGCCCTTGGAGCAGCAGGCGTGTCGGGGCGCGTGGTGGGGCCGGCCGCAGGCTCAGCCGAGCACCCTGAAGCACGTGTGCCTCCTGGGCCAAGACCCTTGCTGCGTCTGCAGGCAGGGGTAGAGTGGGGTGTCAGGGCTGACTGCGGGCAGGGGGCCCAGACTGCCCCTTTTCATCGGTCCCCTCACCTGCAGGCTCCCGAAAGGTGAGTATGCCCCCGAGGCCAAGTCTTTGCCAACTCAACACAGGTCCTCCCCCAGAGCTTCGGCGGTTCTCGAAGTAAAGTGTGAGCAGCTCGTCCGGGACGTCAGGGAGCAGCCCGCTGAGTTCCACTGCTGCCCCCACGTCCGCTTCTGCCTCCCCCATCACAGCCCTGGGGCCGGAAGAGTGGGTAGGGTAGCGGCCCCACAGTCCCGCCTCACCCCTCCCAGCCCCTTCCAGGCCCCTTGGCGGCATTCCTGGCACCCCTCGTCATTACGGGCACCCCACATCCCCACACTTACACTCCCCCACTACCTGGGCCGCCGTCAGCCAGGACTCCCTCGCTGGCCCTGAAGCAGAAGGCCTGGGGCAGGAAAACAAAAGTGAAAGTGTTGGAGGGAGGGGCCTGTGGTGCTGGGGCTGAGTGCCTGCCTCTTGGTGCTTCCATTCTCAGGCCCCTCCTCTAGAACTTTCCAGCCCCACCCCCCAGCTCCTCAGCCCAACCCACCAGTACCATCTGTCCCACCCCAGCCCACCGGTTGGTATAGTGGGTAAAGTGGCTCCTGGCGGTTCTCCACTCCTACTGGCCCTCCCCTGTGAACCACAAACGGCCAACCACAGTCCCTGCTAAATCCAGCAGGGGGCTCGAGTCGCTGCCCCCACTTCAAGGATCTCTAGCCTCTTTGTTACCACCCCCCCACCACTGCGGGCAGCATGACCCCTCGACTCTCCAGGCCTAGACCGGCTGGGGCAGGCTCTCCACTCTCCCCAGCAACCTTCACAACTGCAACCGTGCTCACCCTTAAACAGCTAGCAAGTGACCCACTCCCACCTCATGAGCAGGGAGGGCGAGCAGCTTCCTCGCTCTCTCAACATCCCAGCACAGCCTTCCTCCACCTCCTGTACTCCCTTCCCGGTGGCTCGCTCTCTGATTCATGCACCTGCCCAGCCGTCCCATCCTGCGTTGTCATCGTTGCTGTCAAAGTTGTCACCAAGGCCAACCCCAGAAGGTGCAGGCACTGTGCTGACACGCCCTGCTGCAGCAAATCTCCTCATCGCAGAAGGGTACATGGAGGTGCAGACAGGGCCTGTGGCAGTCCTGAGCCTCACGCTCAGGTGCACCTTTAGAATCCACACTTCCTCTGCCACTTAATCCTCCCTTTGCTCCTCCTCCAGTGGCATCCAGCCTTTCAGAGTTGTGCCCATTCCTGCTCTCCCATCTCCCACTTACCGCTCAGCCACTGAAACCCGGCCTCCACCCTTGCTGCTCCTCCAGGGGACAGAGCAGCTCTCCAGCCTGACCCCAAGCTGCACACCCAGCACCTTGGCTGCTCCCACCCTGGTCCAAGCCTTCATCATCTCTCGCTTGAATCATGACACTAACTTCTTAACCGATCTCTCTCTGCCACTCCTGCCCACTCCTACTGTCCATCCCCAGCAGAGGGCAGAGTGAGCCTTGTAGGTGGCAGCAGTAGCTGCTGGAGCCCTGGCTGTGGCAAAGCCAAGGTCCTCTGGATGTCCTGCCAGGCTGGACTGACAGGGCCCCAGCACTGTCTGGCTGCATCCCCGATGCTCACTTGTCTGTCACAGCAGACCCTTCCAGTAGGGTCCGTAGGCCCCAGGTGGGGAGACACTCCTGCAGGGGCTCCAGGAGACAGCCCAGTAGGGGTGTCCCTGGCTGTGGCAGCTAGCACTTCCTCAAGACCCATGAAGCTGAGGAAAGTTAACTTGGCCTCTAGTCCTGGGCCATCTCTAAGCCTCAGCCCCTTAGCAGTGAAACAGGGCTAGAAATGTCACCCTTGCATCTTGTGGATCTGTGATGAAAACAAGTGAGAATTGGTCTAATAGGGGCTCGGACTAGTTTGATAGAGAGGGTGCAGCAATTAAGCAGTTAAGTCTCTTGATTTGAGGTAGACTTGTTTGAAAGGGAAAGTAGGATTTTAAGGCCAAGGAGGGATGGAGGGTGCTCATCAGACTCAGCAAATCACTTAAGCAAACTGGCAAGGCTAGATATCAGCCTCCAGGGGTCCACAGCCCTCGGGGCCCAAGTGTGGACCGCGGGGCTCGGGCCTGTGTGTCGGAAAGAAGCCAGCAGGGAATCCAGTTCAGGTACAGTCGGTCCGGGAGCAGCCTCGCGTTCTCTGCGGAGCCCAGCGCGCGGACCCGCCCCTGCGCCGCCAGCCCCGCCCCAGGCCCCGCCCCGTCACAAGGCCCCGCTGCGTCTCCCGAGCCGCAGGCGCCAGCCCAGCCGAGCTGGCCGCCGAGCGGGTGCGGGCGCGGGCGCGGGCACGGGTGTGGGCGCAGCGGCTGTCGACCGCGCGGCCGCGCAGCGGACACTGTGCGCAGGGTCCTGAGGCGCCCCGCGAGCGGTGAGTCCCCAGCCCCAGGCCAGCAGCGTGTCTCCTGGCTCAGCTGGCCGGCTGCCGCCGCCCCCGCGAGGGCCCTTCTCAGCCGAGAGGCGCCGCGGGGGGTCAGCCGGTGGGTCGGGCCCGGCGCGCGGCCCGCGGGGGCCCGGGCGGCGGCGGCGGGGGCGGGGGCCGGACGGTCAGGAGCGGGAGGGCGGGGGCGGCGCGCTGCGACGACGGCGGGTTCTGCGGCTCGAGCGCCCCTCGAACGGCAGGAGGACCCACCCGGCCCTCGGTGGGGGTTCGGCTGCCACCGCCACCAACCGCCTCGCCCCTACGTCTGCTTTGTTCCCCCGCACGCTCTCTTGTCGCTTCCATCCCCCACACACCCCCGCAACCTGCTGTTCCTGGCGTGCCCCACTGGTAGGCACCCCGGCAGCCGATCCAGGCCTGCTGCCCCCACCCTGGGAGCGAGGGACGCTCGGGCCGGCTCCTGGAGAGGGCTCAGGGCTCCAGCTGGTCACAGATGGCGTGGGGATTTCCTGGGATAGAAATAGCCGCCGGTTCTGGCCCCTTAAAGCTGCTTAAGGGGCGGGATGGAAGAGGAGGGTCTGGGCACACCCCCACACCTCCCCGACCGCGCCCCCAGCCCAGACCCGGGCGGAGCTCTGACCCAGGAGAGGTCAACAGCTGTGAGAAAGCCCCTCCGGTTGCTTGTGAGAAAGAGCTGAAGCCAAAAATCCCGAGGTTGACAAAGTCATCCCCTTGTCCATCACCTCCTCCATCTTTGGGGTCGGCCTGGAGACCCCCTTCTGAAGCCTCACGCCCAGCCACCCGGTCCCCACTCGCCTCTCCTGGCCCCTCTTCCTGGGCTCCCCATGGCCCTGTGGCGAAGGTCAAGAATCCCTCTCCTTCCATCCTGGTTCTCTGCAGCAGGTGGGGTGCCTGGCTTGTTCATGTCACCGCAGGACTAACTGTTCTCTCTCTCTCCTCTAGGGGAAGACCGCAGAATCTGAGGCCATGTCCCATGAAAAGAGTTTCTTAGTGTCTGCGGACAGCTATCCTCCCCCCAACCCTGGATATCCTGTGGGGCCCCAGCCCTCCATGCCTCCCTACCCTGGGGCTCCTTACCCACAGCCCCCATTCCAGCCTTCCCCCTATGGCCAACCAGGGTATCCCCAGGGCCCCAGCTCCTATCCCCAAGGGGGCTACCCTCAGGACCCCTATCCCCCAGGAGGCTACCCTCAGGGCCCCTACCCCCAAGGGGGCTACCCTCAGGGGCCATATCCGCAGAGCCCCTTTCCCCCCAACCCCTATGGACAACCACAGGCCTTCCCGGCACAGGACCTTGGCTGTGAGTAGTGGGGCAGGGGTAGGGCGAGGGCAGGGGCTCCCGGCTCCAGTGAGTGGCACTGACCCAGCCCATCCTGCTCCTCAGCACCTCAGCATGGGACCTACCACGAGGAGGGGCCCCCATCCTACTACGACAACCAGGACTTCCCTGCCACCAACTGGGATGACAAGAGCATCCGCCAGGCCTTCATCCGGAAGGTGGGCCGCGGGGCTGGGGAGGGCCCAGGTGGCTGCGTTGGCCAGGGCTCTGAGCCGCCTCCCTCCCCAGGTGTTCCTGGTGCTGACCCTGCAGCTGTCCGTGACTCTGTCCACCGTAGCTGTGTTCACCTTCGTCGGGAAGGTGAAGGGCTTTGTCCGGGAGAATGTCTGGACCTACTATGTCTCCTACGCCGTCTTCTTCATCTCCCTCATTGTCCTTAGCTGCTGTGGAGACTTCCGGCGAAAGCACCCCTGGAATCTCGTTGCACTGGTAACCCCAAGACCTGAGCCCTTAGCCCCTGGGGCCCAGCCTTCCCACCACACACTCTCCCTCTTTGGAGCCACAGAGGGCCTAGGGGTGGGAGTGGGGCAGCGGCTCCCCACACTCAAGGCTACATCTGCCCGCAGTCCATCCTGACCGTCAGTCTGTCCTACATGGTGGGCATGATTGCCAGCTTCTATGACACCGAGGCAGTCATCATGGCCGTAGGCATCACCACAACTGTCTGCTTCACAGTGGTCATCTTCTCCATGCAGGTGAGGGACCCCCCAAGGCAGGGCTGCCAGCCCTGGGGGCCCAGAGGCCTCCGGGGGTGTGGCACGCAGGGTCTCCTGTCTCTCCCTGTGCCCTCAGACGCGCTACGACTTTACCTCGTGCATGGGCGTGCTCCTGGTGAGCATGGTGGTGCTGATCATCTTTGCCATCCTGTGCATCTTCATCCGGAACCGCATCCTGGAGATTGTGTATGCCTCGCTCGGCGCTCTGCTCTTCACCTGCGTGAGTGACGGGGTGGGCCACCCGGGGCAGGATGCTGGGCAGGTGGGCTTGTCCTTCAGCACCCCGTGCTGTCATCCGCAGTTCCTGGCAGTGGACACCCAGCTGCTGCTGGGGAACAAGCAGCTGTCCCTGAGCCCGGAGGAGTATGTGTTCGCCGCATTGAACCTGTATACAGACATCATCAACATTTTCCTGTACATCCTCACTATCATTGGCCGCGCCAAGGAGTAGCCCGAGCCCCTGGCTCACGCGGGGCCCCACTGGGGTGGCGCCCTTGTCCTGGACCCTGTCCCTGATGTGGCCGTTCCTCGGTACCTCCCCTCTCTGATACCCGTGCACAGCCTGGGACAGAGGGAACCCCTCTCCAACCCTCCTGTGTGTATACTGCAGATGCCTCTGTTCAGACCCGCTGTGGCCAGCATGGCCCCTCCTAGCCCTCCCACCCCGCCAAAGGGTAGCGGGGCTGGGCCTCCGTGCCACCTCCTGCCCACTTACTGTTGCATGAGCCCCATCTGCCAGCCCACCCCAGGGCCTGGGGGGGGGGCAACACCAGGTCCCAGGGGAGAGGGATTGAGCCAAGAGGTGAGGGTGCACGTCTCCCCTCCTGTCCCAGCTCCCCTGCCTGGCATAGAGCATCCCTTTCCCCTCCCCACCCCAACGCTGGAGCGGTGCCCTCTGGGGGACCTGAGGGTGAGGGTCTCATCCCTGTGCTGAGCCCTGAGGGCAGAGAGGATGGGAACATTTCAGGGGAGGAGGACGCCTTCCTCTCGTTCTGCTGTCTTTAAAATTCCAATAAATGGGACCTTCAGTGCTCTCCGTTCCCTTCATCACTCCCTTGTCACTGCCACTTGCTCCATGAGGGGGCAGGGGTCTCAGCCTCACAGTGTGATGAAGACAGTAGGACCAGGTGTTGATGGGGCCGGGGGCTCGGGCTGGAGGTCGGCAACAGGAGCTAACATTTCTCCAGCTGTACTTCCACCTCCCTTCTTACAGTCTTCCCAGCCATGTTGTGAAGCGAGTGCTGGGATCCCCAGCTGTTAGCTGGAGACCCTGCGGCTCCCAGAGGTTAAGCACGGTGGCTGGGTCACATGATGTCTGCCACTCACACCTGGGAACTGCACAGCATGATGGAGGGTCCTGTGAGACCCTCATCTTCCAGCCCCGGGCCTGAGAGGCAGCGGTATACGTCACTGACCACCCCGGGGCAGGTCTGTCCTGCTACTCTGGCTCTGCAAGGTCCCCAGGGAGCCCATCAGCCGGCACCTGACACGTGGCCCAGGCCTGACGTAGACAATGGCCCTCTGCACCTCCTCACCCCAACCCCAGCAGGGAAACTTGCAGACTGGAGCCCCCGGTGAAGAGCTGGACAGAGGCTCTGAGGGCTTGGCCATTTGGGGCCTGGCCTGCTTCCAGCACCATCTTCTGGCCTAGCCAGGCCCCAGCCTTCCATGGCCCTGAGCCTCAGCTTGTTCTGCATGTCCTCCCCTGTGACTCCTGCTGCCTCAGCTCTGGAGCCCTCACCCACCCACCCCTGCTCTCAGATGTTCACTCAGCCAGCCAGCTGTAACATCCACAGCCTCCCTGCAAAGAGCCCTTCCATTGCAGTCTGAGCACCTCCCTGTCCTGAGCTCCTCTAAGCTCCTGGCCCCAGAGGACACTCCTCACTGTGGCTAGCTTGGCTTGAGAACCCCCTGGCAGGACCCCATCTCCTCCCCGTCAGCCCATCAACCCACTCCTTTAGCTGGTGCTAGCAGCCCAGCATCTGTGAAGGGACCCACAGCCTGCGTGTGAGTCAGCACCCCCCGTGCCCATGGGCACCACAGCCAAGTCCCTCCCCGGCACCTGCTGCTCCTGTGTGTTCTCCGTCAGTGGTGTCCAACCTGGGCCCAGGCCAAAAACGGATCTGTCCTCTCTCCCCTCGTTCATCCTGCCCCACCAGCTCTCCCTGCCCACCTTCCCCTGCCTCCTGAGGCCTCCTTGTGCTCACCTGTCAGCTCACCTCCACCACCCTCTCTGCCCACTGCCAGGTGCACTTCCAACCCACTAACCATACCACCTGCCTGCTTAAGGCCCCTTGGATGGTTGCTGGCGGAATGAAGTCCACATCCCTGATGGCTGCTCCAGCTGGCCTTGGGCTGGCCCCTGGCCCCTCAGCCCAAGGCCTGACCTTGCTCAGCTGGAGCCAGAGGCACGCCCCACTGCCCCAGGGGATGCGCACTGCCTTCCCGGCTGCCTGGGCCCTCCCTAGAGTCCATCTCCCCCTGTGCGGCATTTGCCTGCCAGGCCTGGCACCGCTACCCTTAGTCTCTGCTTCGTTCACATGCTGAGCACCGGGCAGGCAGTGCAGCTCCCCTCCCCTACCTCTCGAGCAGGTGCGGTTCCTCACCCAGGGTGCCCTGCTCACAAGCACTCAGGCATGGGGGCACCTGGTCAGTGTCAGCTCACAGAGCAGACCCCTGGGGCTTGCACACTGAGGAGGAAGCACGGAGCATTCGTGAGGTTAGAGTCCCAGTGGAGGCAGGAGGAGGAGCTCCGGAATAAAAGGCACGTGCAACGTGTTAGGACAGCATCTCCCCCAGGAGCTTGAGGAGAACAAATTCTAGGCTGAGTGAATCCCTGGGGGAGGTTCCCGGGGCGGACAACTGGGGTCTGGAGGTGTTGGCCAGGGCCAGGGCTGGGGTGGGGAAGCTAGGGGTGCAGAGTAGAGGCCGTGCTGCAAGGTAGAAGGCCAGGCCTTGAGGGCTTGGGCCTGTCCTGCAGGTGAAGGGGACCCTGGCAGGAGCCACAGCTTGTTTGTGTTCAGGAAGAGGAGTCCAGCAACAGAACGTCCAGGAGAAGGGGTGGGTGCAGACAGGTGAAGAAAGCAGAAGGAGCTGTCAAGAGAAGACCTCGGAGCAGCTGCAAGGGATTTCGGCCTGGAGCAGCCTATGGTCAGGGTGGGCCCAGGTGAGGTGGGCAGGAGTCCGCCTGCCGTCCGCCATGTCCGACCCAGGAAGGAGAAGGGGCAGCTTATGATCTGACTGGGCGGATGAGTGTGTGGAAGATACCCACAAAGCCCAGTGGAGCCGCAGCAGTTGTGAGGTCAGCCACGGAGATAATTCAGGTGCAGAAAGCAGCATCCCCCACCGTCCGGGAGCTGGCCCGGTGCTTTCAGCCAGTCCTACACCTCCTGGTGTGGTAGGAGCCAGCCTGGCACTCTCAGATACAGGCCCTGGTGTTCTCCTGTTCAGCAAAGACAGTTTCCCCTAAGACCGGCATCAGACAAGGCCAGTGGTCCTATCAGCTAGGCCCTGGTGTGGTAGGAGCCAGCCTAGCACTCTCAGATACAAGCCCTCATGTTTTCTTGTTGAGAACATACACAGTTTCACACAAGACCAGCATAAGGCCCCTCTGTGACTGGGATGGGTCCACAGAGAAAGACCCCTCCATGATAATGTCTGAACACAGACAAAATGTGGGCATTGTCCAAGCCATAAAGAAGACCTGCCGTGTGCGCCCTGTCCTGCCTCATCTCTTCATAATGGACAGCTTTAGCTGGTCCCTGATCCTTCCTCCTTCCAAGGAAGATATGTTAAGATACTCGTCACAGAAGGACCCCACTTCTTGACAGCATCTAATCCCCAGGAAAGCACTGCTTCATTAAACCTGCCCCAATTCCCCCGAGTCAGCCAAGTCCCACAGGACGTCCTTCCCAGCCTTTCCTGCGAACCTGGTGGCTCCGTGGCATGTGTCCCCCTTGCCACAGCTAGCGGCAAGCCCGACCTGTTTACCCGCAGGGATCCAGCGGGCTTCCACTAGAGCTTGACACAGCTCACTACACTAAGGCCAAGGAAGACCAATTTATTCTTCAATAAAAAATGCTTACGTACACGAGTACTCATTAAGCCCATTCCTGTCGTGAACATTAAAAGGCACAAAGCCTCCGTCACACTCCCTGCCCTGCAGAGCAGCACCATGGGTGGTGCCTGCTGGAAACCCAATGAGCGGCCAGGACAGGACGGCCAACCCACAGGTGCCCCTGCCACCTGCCCTCTGACTGCTAGGGCTGCCATCTTGGACCTGGAGTTCCTTCAGAGCAGGAATTGTGACCTTTGCATTTTCACACGAGCCAGCACCCAGCCCAGAAAGGGGCATGCCATCGAGGTCAAACGCAGAGTGAATGGATGAACCGTATGCGGCACGAGCTGCCCCAGGACTGGGCGCAGAGGACGCTGCGGGCTTTGGGACTTTGACTCAGCCCCAGCATCAGCAGGAGGCGCTCCCGGAGCCAGGTGGGAGGAAGAAGAGGTGTGGGAGCGCTGCAAGTGGACAGCTGTGGATGCAAAGCTCAAGAGTCTGAACTCTCTTCTGCAGGCAGTGATGAACCACTGGAATCTTCCAGCCTGGGAGTGGTTTGAGTAAAAGCAGGACAACCAGCAAGGACTACAGTGACGGGGTGGCACGGAGGGCCTGGCCTGGGGCAGAGGGCGTGTGGAAGGGAAGGCCCTGACAGCAGTCCAGGTGCCAGTGCTGTCGCTCCCAAAGCGCCCCTTCCCCATCAGGGCCCAGACACTGAATCCCGGGCAGCAGGATGGCTCAGCCCGTCCGCCACCAAAACACTCTACGTTCTTAAATGTCTTCTTGGTGTCAGGCTTGTCGGGCACTGGAGACCTTTCAGAATGCCCCAGATGCAAACAATCCACCCCCTAACCACATACACTCCAACTCCTCAGCCCCCATCTTCACCGCTACAGGCTTCTTATCCCCACATCCTCTCACCCCTCTGGACCCACTTCACAGCACTGTCCACGTCTCCTCCCTTGCCTCCTTTCAAGAAGTTTGGGCTCTTGGGCAGTAACTTTCTCCTCTGAAGCCTGCGCCCTCTCCTCTCTTTCATCCCCCTCTGGCTTTGCTCTATAACCCAGCAGCTCCCTGGTTCTGGGAGGACTTGAGCACCAGTTTCAGAACCCTCCTCTCTACCCCAACTGGTGCATTTCAGGTTCTAGCTTACCAGTGACTCCCACTTCTATGCCCTTGTCTGAAATCGAGGCCATGGTCATCTCTGAGCAGACCCAACCCATCCTCAGCACCACAGACGAAGCAATGATGGCATGTGCCTGTTTAAACTCCTTCAGAGGACTCGCGATCAAGACCAGGGACTGACCAACCTGGGATCCTGACTCCCACTGTTAACACATAAGATTGCGAGACAGAATACTTTTCAACTTGTAAACATGCATAGCTGAGCCAGAATGCAAGAGGTAAATGTGAAGGGAGTCCCGCACTGTGAGGGAAGCTGTGGGCTTTGGAGAGGGTGTGCTGAAGACACAAGAACCAGCACTCAGGACCCCCCGGGAAAGGAGCCGGGCAGAGACCCCAGGCTCTCCACCAGCGGCCAGAAGCCTCCACCCGGGAGCCCAAGCACAGAGCCTCACCCAAACCACAGCCCAGACTTGACTCACCTCCGCCCTACTCTGTCTGCCCGACCCCACCTTTCTGGAAGAAGGCAGCAGCATCCAGAACCTCTCCGGTTTTCAATACACAACTTGTCAATTAGAAAGTGCTAGGCATCTCAAAATCCAGGGCTATATAACCGAAAACCAAGAGAAAAAGTAAGATGACAGAAACAGACCTAGAAGTGACTCAAAGATTGGAGATAGCAAGAAATGACTTTAAAATAAATACGTTAATGTGTTACGGAAAACGCACGGGGAAATGGAGAAACATGGATGATTATACAGTGATTTCCCAGAGAATCCGATTGTATAAAAAGAATCAAACAGCATCTTGAATGAAAAAATGCAATTAACTGAAACTAAAAGTTCATTCCATAAGTGGCTTTAAGAGCAGATTAGACAAGTTAGAGGAAAGGATTAGTGAACTGAAAAGTCAACAGAAAATGTTCAAACTCACAAAGAAAAAGAGAGTGAATAGAGAAAAAAGTAATACAGGTGACAGGAAGGTAAAAAATACACACATATAGAGTCCCGGAATGGGAAGAGAGGAAGAATGCAGGAGGAATGTCTGAGAGATAATGCCTGAAAATTTCCCCAAATCAGTAAGACATCAACCCACAATCTAACAAAGTCAACACAAAAAGGACAGACTAAGCGCTGAAATCCTCCAATTTGTTTTATGATCCCAGTATTATGAGCTGAGCCCCCAAATTCAAATGTTGAAGTCCTAGTCCCCAGTACCTTATCATGTCACCTTATTTGGAAATTAGGTCATTGCAGATGTAATTAACTAAGATATGGTTATACTGGAGTAAGGTGGGCGCCTAATCCAATATGACCAGTGTCCTTATAAAAAGAGGACATTTGGACACAGGTGCCTTTTCTGCCCCGCACCAGCAACGGATGGTCTTGCAGAAGCGCTGTGGCCTCCTGAGCAAGAGGAACAAGCAGACCTGCAGCCCCAAAACACCTTCCCCTAGGACAGGCTGCCTCACTGCAAGATGGCCAGCAGCACAGTTGTCAGGAAGCGGAGATCCTACACTTGGACCACCGACAACAAGGATGCTGGGCCACCCTCTGCTGCATCCTGCAGCGATCTGCAAGACCAAGTACCGCCCTGCTCTGCTCAAGGCCAGCGCCATCCTGTGCGGCCAGAAGCCTGTGATGGCCAAGAGGAAGCGGACTGCCCACAGAGAAAGCACAACCCGCACCCCTAAAAATAAAGACGTCTGCCCACTTTTCTCAAAAACAACAGCAGTGATGTTACTAGGAGGCCCTAGCCAGTACAATAGGGCAAGAAAAAAAAGTCATGCTTGTTTATAGCAACGTGATCATGTACGTAGAAAATCGTAAGAAATCTACCAAAAATCTACTTGAAATAACAAATGACTTTGACGAGGTCATGGATACAAGGTCAACAGCAACAAATCATAAACTATATACAGCTACAAACATGAAAAATTGAACTGTATACACATTAAAAAAAACATAAAATGCTTAGGGATTGTGGCAGAGGCTCCTTAAAGCCACTCCCAGGTTTGACAGTTCATTAGGAGGACTCACAGATTCAGCATAAACTCCTGCTCCGGCCTCTGACTTCTTGCAGAGAAAGGATATAAAGCAAAATCAGCACAGAAAAAAGACTCGGGGCAAACCTGAAAGGAACCAGGCACAAACTTCCAAGAGTCTTCTCCCTGTGGAGTCACACAGGATGAATGTAATTCCTGGACCAATGAGTTGTGACTACACGTGTGCAATGCTGTCTATCAAGGAAGCTTCATAGAGACTCAGTGCCCAAGGGTCTAACAGGGGCTGGTCATGTAGGCACCCTCTGCCTAGCATGTACCAAAGTTCCAGACTCTCAAAAGGAACTCAGAAGCTCGGCACATTGTTTGAATCAATAGTTCAGGCACAGTGAGCCATTCTTATCAGTTCATCAGTTCTGAGAATTGTGGGAACTCTCCTGAAATCAAATTCCCAGATGACAACCAAGGGCCAAGTAGACATTTCTAAGGACGGCAAGCAGACTCCGTCCTGCTATGTTAACTCTTCTTCACAGGGTAAATTTAACAAAATACATGCAATGCATGTCCACTAAAAACTACAAAACATTTCTGAGAGAGATTTTTAAAGACTTAAATAAATGGTCAGATGTACCATGTTCATGATCAGACTCAATAGTGATGTCAATTCTTTCCAAATCGATCTGGAAATTCAACACAATCCCAATCAAAATCCTAGCAGGCTTTATTGTAGACATTGACAAAACACCTTAAAATTTATGTGGAAATGCAAAAGACTCAGAAAAGCCAGAACGATTTTGAAAAAGCAGAACAAAGTTGAAGGACTTGATTTCAAGATTTACTGTAAAGCTACAATAATCAAGACAGTGTGGAAAAAAAAAGACAGTGTGATATTGTCATAAGTGGGGACATATAGATCAGTGGAACAGAAGAGAGAATCCAGAAATAGACATACACATATTTCTTCAAACAAATGGTAATGGAGCAATTAGATATCAATATTAAAGAAAAAGATAGGGGCAGGGTATAGCTCAAGTGGTAGAGGACATGCTTAGCATGCATGAGGTCCTGGGTTCAATCCCCAGCACCTCCATTAAAAATAAACCTAATTATCTCCCCTGCCAAACAACAACAACAACAACAACAACGAACAAACAAAAACACAATAATAAATAAAATAAGTAAAAAAAAATTTTTTAAGAAAAAGAGAAGAACCTCAACTATCTCCTCACATTATACACAAAAATTAACTTGAAATGGATCATGGACATAAATGTAAAACCTAAAACTTTAAAGACTTCTAGATAAAAATTTAGGTGAGTATCTTCATAGCCCTAGAGTTGGCAGATTTCTCATATAGGACACGAAAAGCACAGAACATTTAAAAAACATTTGGTAAACTGAAAAGCATCTGCTCTTCAAAATAAAATGAAAAGACAAGCCACAATTGGAGAAAATATTTGCAAAAAATTTATTTGGCAAAGGATCTGTATCTAAACATATAGGTACTTTTACTACTTCATAACTAGAAGATACTCAACCTAATTTTTTAAAATGGGCAAAAGATTTTGGGAATCTCATAAAAGAAGATATACAAATGGCCAACAAGCACATGAAATATTTTCAAAATCATTAACCATCAAAGAGATGCAAATTAAAACCACTCTACACTCATTAGAATAGCAAAAATTAAAAGATTTGCAATAACATACTGGCAAGGATGTAGAGTAACTGGAATTCTCATTTACTGCTGGTGGAAAAGCAGAATGGTATAACCACTTTGGAAAACAATTTGTCAGTTTATAACAGGTATTTACTATATGATCTAGCAATTCCTCTTCCAGATTTTTACCCAAGGTTTATACACAGATGTTCATAGCAGCTTTGTTCACAATGGCCCCAAATGGGAAAGACAGAAATGTCCATCAACGGGGAAAGGATAAACTAAGGGTGATAGTCCTATAACAGACACTACTTAGCCATGAAAAGGAACAAACTAGCAATACACACAACCAGAAGGATGGATCTCAAAAACACCGTGCTGAACAAAAGAAACCAGACACAGAAGAGTACGTAAGGTATGATTACAACTCCAGAAAAGACTAATCTATTAGGACCAGGGATGGGAGGTGAGAATTGCCAGGAAAAGGCACAGGGAAACTTTGGGGGGGGTAACAGAAAAATTCTATACTTTGTTGTAGTGGTGCTCACGTCGTACACACATTTGTCAGAACTCATCAAATTGTTCACTTAAAATGGGTATATTTTATTGCATGAGAATTACACATCAATAAAGTTGATTTTTTTAAATGAATATGGACAAAAAATTAAGAAAACTTTCCTCTTCTGCTTCAGAATTTGACTTTGGTTAACTCCCTAGCTATGTTCCCCTGGTAACCAGGTAAAGGCAGAATGTCAAGGATTTAACTAAGCAACACTGCTTATGGTAACAATTACCCCTGTTAGAAGCTGCATGTGGACAGGGAGGAAGTACAATGAATGATAAATGCCTGAGAGAAGCCAGAGCTCTGAGCTTCCTGGAGGACAGTGCCTCTTGAAACACAGCCTGTCCCTTGTGGAGACCCTGGAAACTACATATATGGAATTGTCACAAGACACAATGGCTCCTGTGAGGCTTGAGGTTTGGAAGCCAGGACAATTTCTGCCCTGCCCAGTGAGGGTCTCGTCTCCTTGCAGGTGAGCGATCACCTGTGAATCCAAAGATGCAGCCTTGATGATTACACAAATCACTCCCTGATTTCCTCAGAAAAAGGGGCGGTAAACCCATGCTGGCCAGCTCTATTTCCTGCACTTCTGAGCAGACTGTTGCCAAGGGTGCCCTTTGGTCATCTTGCAGGTGGGGCTGGATGTTTAGCAGACTAAGAAGACCCCCTGATGGACACTGCAATGGATACTTCACAGAAGACAAAGCAGAAGCACGAATGGCCATGAAACATGTGATGACTTGTTCAACCTCATAAATTATCAAGGGAATGCAAGTCCAGTGCCTGGCACAGAGTCAGCACTCCATAAATATTCGTTGCCTGACTGAATGAAATCAAGGCCACAGTGAGATACCAGTTAACATCCATTCAATTGGAAAAAAAAAAGTCTGATATTATCAAGTGTCAGAGAAGATACACAGCAACAGAGTCGCTTTACACGCTGCTAGTCAATTAGCAAATCAATTTGACATTATCTTGTGAAGTTGGAAACTTAACATCTCTACAACCCAGCATTCTACTCCTATGTACGCTCAAGATTAATTCTGTACATGTGTGCCTGGAGATGTGTATAAGAATGTTCACAGTGTCTTTGTTCATGTTAGCAAAAACCTGTAAGTCACCCAAAAGTCCACAGACAAGACTATAATGCACATGTATAAACTGTGGTACAGGCACAGAATGGAAGGGTGTCCAGCAATGAAAAAGAAAGAATGGCAGCTTCATGGAACAACATTATACCAATCTTGTTCTCTGACCACAAGGTAACAAAATTGAAAATTAATAGGATTTAAAAAATACATTTGGAAACTAAAATATCCTTTTTGGCTGCGCATTGAAGACGTAGGGTTCCACAGCAGGGACATTCCCATCTTGGGACAAAACACATGTGGTGCTGGACTACCCAGCACAGGGCAGGAGGGCCTGGCATTCCTGGTACTGACACCCCACGGTCCTGGGACAGCCGAAAAAGCCCCACACACTTCCAAATGAACAGCCCTTGGGTGACGAAGGCCAGGAGGGCAGTCACAGGGCAAGGTGTCCTGGGCCTCAAGTGACCAGGCAGCACTGCTCACCAGCTCTGCCCATTCTCACACCTTCCGCACTCTCCATAGTCCTGGCGCTCCCTCTGCACCCCTGCTCTCAGTACAAACTGTAGCCTACGCTTGTGGAGCACGTGCTGTGAGCTTCCATCCCTCATGTCACACAGCCCCCAAATCAGCCTGCTCTGCGCATATCCTGGGTACAGGCCCCTGGGCGCGCCACCAGCCGCCCTCCTCAGTTCTCACTGTCCTGTCCCACAGCCTCTGACTCTTTCTCCACGTGGCCCACCGGTTCCTACCGCAGGAACTTTGCTCTGCCCCTCATTTCCAGCTTTCAGACACGATGCCCCCTCAGAGGCCCTGCCGGGTACCCTGCCCACCGTCCCCTATCCCGTCATCTACTTCAATGCCTTTGTGGCCCTTGCACTCTTTGCCAGAGCAGACACCCCATCTTGTCCACACCGAGTGCCCAGGGCTTTGCGTGCACACAGCTGGGACATGCCTGGGTCCTCGGTTGCTGAATGGACAGATGAACAGTCCGGGAGGCAAGATGCCAAGTGCCGTTTCACAGACGAGGAGTCTGTGGCTCGTGGAGGTTAAATAACCAGAGTCAAGCGGCAGGTTAGGTGGGTCCCACCAGCACAATAAAAGCCTAAAAACTTTTGAGAAAAGTGGGGCTAGGGGCACAGTACCCAAAACTTCACCAGTGCTACACTTAAAAAGTCTCAAGCACCTAATAAAAACAGTAGCCTGGTTTTGCATAGTTAAATGGTTGGGAACTACACAAATACTATAGTAAGTGTGGTTACTGACCTCGAAGAGGCTCTGAAACCAGTTTACAGGAGTGGGTGTGACAAGGGCTGTGGCTGTGGGCGACTGAGAAGTGCGCTGTCTGGAACAGGATGGAAAGTTGTGGCCCCAGCTTGGGTGGGGGTGACGCGGCACAGGAACAACAGTGAGCCGAGGCAGCGGCAGCTGTCTGAGGTGCGTGTGCTCTGTGCATTTCTATGGGGTTGCGGTCCATTCAGCTGGGTGCAGTTTTTGCTTTCTGTTTCCACCTATTTCTCATAAACAAAACTGCACATAAACGAAATTTGCCCTATGCTCAAATTTTCCCCAAATATATCAATCATTTTGAAACAAATTCACATTTTCAAAATGAGCATTTTAGCAAAACTATTTTTTCAGGATTCCCTCCTAAAACTAGCTTTCTCAATAATACAACAAACTAAGAGACACAACTGCCCCAGGTAAGGGTACTCATTTACGTCATAAAATTGCAGCACAGAATTCCTCAGGCTGAGGCTCCAGGACCCAGGCAGACTGAAGGGGGCTTCTGGGGTCAGAGTCTCCACCTGAGGGACATTGGCCTGAACACTGGAAGATGCTAGAGAGAAAGGGTCATCACAGGGAGTCTGCACACTGATCGCCTAAGCAGGGATCTAACATCACCACCGTGCAAATAAGCTTCACTCCAAAAAGGCCTTGTGTCAGAAACACAGGACTGCACAGGAGAGTCCAAGGAGACTGGGTTTGGGAGAGTCTTGACTTCTGACTGACTGAAGGAGAGAGAAGAGACACATCCCCAGGACTAGGCCAAAAGGGCTGGCCAAACACGCCACGGGAAGAAGTGGAGGCAAGCCGGCCACTGAGACCAGCTGGAGCCCAGGCAGAACAAGCTGAGCCCAGGACCAGAGCCTAGAATCCCACCCAGGGCTCACCTGCAGGCCTGGAAACCAGAGCAACCTCTGGGCCAAGGGCAGGGGGCCTGAGTGGCTGCCCAGGGGGTTGGCAGTGCACTCGGGTTGGGCTCTGATCCTGTGCCAATCCTAGTATCTGGCACATGGCCTAGTGACCTTATCAGGCAACCCAGAGCCCGTCTGTCGGTCTCGAGACCGTAGGGCTCCGCCGTGACAGCAGCTCCAGCTCCATGACCCTGAGCATGGGCAGGGGAAGACCCAAGCCTCGGAAGTCTGTCATCACAGCTGGCGTTGAGCGCCTCGTGCAGGGACTGACCTCAGCGCTTCCTCTCAGTGTCATCCACTCTTCAAGACAAACCAAGGGTGGGGGTCATTATCCGCACTCCCCAGATGAGCCAGCCTGGCCTGCGGCAACCACAGTCCCAGTCTCACCCCACCAGTAAAAGGCGAGCTCAGCTATAAACACTGCTTTCCAGACTCAGACCTAAAATCAGGCCTCTCTGTCCCCTGCCACTTCCCTCTGTATTCAGAGACTCCTGATGAAAATTCCTCATGAAGGTTCTAGTCCCATCAGGCTGAGCTGAGGGCCAGGGAGAGGGCTAACCCACTGGCTGCTCAGGAACCGGCCTCAGTGGCTGGGCCGGCGACGGTCAGACAGGGCGGCACCAGGCCAGGCCTGGGTATCCCAGAGCAGGTGCAGGCACAGACTGGGGAGGGCGGGCCCACGGTGGGTGGGCAGGGCGCTCGGCTCACAGGGGACACGTGAGGAACAAGGAAGCGGCCAGCGCAGGGCCGGCATCATAAAGGCGCAAAGTCCGTGTGCGCTGCTGATGTGGGTGCGGATGCAGGAGGGAGGGGTACGCAGGGCAGCGTGGACTTTGCCCAGAGGCTGAGGGAATCAAAGAGGAGGCAGGGCCAGGCGCGGTCCACAAGAGCCTGTGAGGTGCTGGTAGTGGACTCAGGGCACCTCACAGACTGAGATTCCCTCAGCCCTGGGGCTCCCAGGTCATGTGATCCTGTGAACTGGCTGCTAGAGCTCCTTCCTCTACTCAGAACCCTCCGAGTCTTACTGTCTCCCTGGTGTAAAATAAAAAGCCCCTGACCCTTCCCACAAACCCTACTTTCTGCCTCTGACCGCATCGCCGCCTCTTTTCTTTTCGTGGCTCATACTCCTTCATCTCACAGGCCTCCTTGATGGTCTTCAAAAACGCACCAAGCCTGCTTATGTGCCCAGGGCCTTTGCACCGGTTGCCCCCTTACCTAGAAAGCTTTGCCACCGACATCCTCAATTCTTGTTCCCCCCACTTCTCTTACGTTGCCTCCCAAATGTTGCCTTGTCAGGGAGGCCCTCCCCTCCACGCTGTACTGACAGGCACTGCCTCCTCTCGCTCTCCCTTTCTCCGCAGTACTCTCCTCATGGCTTGTCACCACTACCCCCATCATCCTCTTGTCTGCCAGGGGTCCCACCAGGATGTCAACTCCAAAGCAGCAGGCCTTTGCTGTGTTCCCTGCACCGGGGAGAGAGGGTGTTCACTGCCTGCCATGGAGCAAATAACCAAATGCACAGTCCTCACAGTAGACAGGAGACTGCATGGTCACCCCACACTGAAGAGGAGAAAACTGAAGCACCAGAGGGTCACTCTGCCCTCAGTCATCTGGCCATAACCGGCAGATCCCAGGCCTCCCAACCTCCACACTGTACAATCTCCCCCACCCAGACCTTGTGAACACCCTCTAGTCAAGGATCAGGGCTGGGGAGACTGGGGTTCCCCCACGAGCCACCACTTCCAGCCTGCCCTGCACTAGGCAGCTCCTGGCCATATAAATGGAACTAGAGACACACAAATCAATGGAACACAACAGAGAGCCCAGAAATAAACCCACACACCTACAGCCAATTGTATCTTCAAAAAAGGAGGCAAGAATATACAGCAGAGAAGAAACAGTCTCTTCAGCAAGTGGTGTTGAGAAAGCTGGTCAGCCGCATGTAAATCGATGAAGTTAGAACACTCCCTCACACCAGCCGCAAAAATAAACTTAAAATGTTTTAAAGACTTAAACATAAGACAGGACACCATAAACCTCCTGGAAGAGAACATAAGCAAAACATTCTCTGATATAAATCTTAGCAATGTTCTCCTAGGGCAGTCTACCCAGGCAATAGAAATAAAAGCAATAAACAAATGGGACCCAATGAAACTTACAAGCTTTTGCACAGCAAAGGAAGCCATAGTATAAGGAAATGACAGCCTACCGACCAGGAGAAAATAGATGCAAATGATGCGACTGACAAGGGCTTCATCTCCAGAATATACGAATAGCTCATGAAACTCAGTAACAACAACAACAACAACCAAAACTCAATCCAAAAATGGGCAGAAGATCTAAACAGACGCATCTCCAACGAAGACATGCAAGTGGCGACAGGCACATGAAAGGACGCTCCACAGCACTACTAGAGAAACGCAAATCAAAACTACAACGAGGTGTCACCTCACACCAGTCGGAAAGGCCATCATTAACACTCCACGAATGATAAATGCTGCAGAGGGTGTGGAGACAAGGGAACCCTCCCACACTGCTGGTGGGAATGTAATTTGGTGCAGCCACTATGGAGAAAAGTATGGAGATTCCTTAAAAAACTAAAAATAGAGTTACTAATGATCCAGCAATCCCACTCCTGGGTGTATATCCAGAAAAGACTCTAATTTAAAAAGATACATGCACCCCAATGTTCACAGAAGCACTGTATACAACAGCCAAGACATGCAAGCAACCTAAATGTCCATCAACAGATGACTGGATAAAGAAGTTGTGGTATATTTATACAATGGAACACTACTCAGCCATAAAAAAGAATGCAATATTGCCATCTGCAGAAACAAGGATGGACCCAAAGATGACCATACTAAGTGAAGTAAGTCAGACAGAGAAAGACAAATATCATATGACATCACTTACATTGGAATCTAAAAAAATGACACAAATGAATTTATTTACAAAACAGAAATAGACTCACAGACATAGAAAACAAACTTACAGTTACCAAAGGGGAAAGGGGTGGGAAGGGATAAATTAGGAGTTTGGAATTTGCAGATACTAAGTACTATATACAAAAATAAACAGTAAGGTCCTACTGTAGAGCACAGGTAACTACATTCAATATCTTGTAATAACCTATGATGAAAAAGAATATATATGTGTATAACTGAATCACTTTGCTATACACCAGAAACTAACAAAACATTATACATCAACTACATTTCAATAAAAAAAAATGAATAAAAAAAAATAAATGGAGCCTGAGAGAGCAGAGATTCTTGCCTGTTCCCTGCTGTCCCCAGCCATGGGGCCTGGCACATGGCAGGCTCTCAAAATCTATGGGCTGATGAGAAGTGCGTCTAGCTCTTCCTCTGTGCCAGACGTCGTCCTCGCTGTTTCACACACAATACCTCCCTAGGCCTCACAACAACAGAGGGGAAAGGAGCATTATTGCCCCACTTGGCAGATGAAGGGATAGAGGCCCAGAAGTTCTGGGCCTGCCCCAGGGCCACACAATAAAGCTGGGATCAGACATGTAACCACCCTGGTGCTGCTGCAGGGGGAACCCTGGGCTCCCAAGCTGAGGTCTGAAGTAGGAGCAGGAATCATCTGAGGGTCAGGTTGGGGAGTGACATGGGTCTGAGGGTCTGGGACCCCAACCACACACTCCAGCAGCCCCAGCTCTCAGCCCACTCCCCTCTCTTGGCTGACGCTCTACCCTTCGTGATCTCAGCTCCTGGCTTGCGTGCCCCTCTCCCCAGCTCTCATCCTCCTGCTGCCCTCCAATTAGTGCTCTGTGAAAAGCAGAGAAGGCCTAACAATATGGAGAAGTTGCTCAGGCTTGGGAGCCTGGCAGAGCCTTCCGGCCCTGCGCTGGTCTCTAGTCCCTCAGGCCCTGATGAGGGTGACTGGATGGCGCCCAGGATTGGTGACCAAGGTCCACTCGCAGCAGACTCTGCCTCTAGCCAAGACATGGAGAGGCTTTCCTATCAAGACGAGCCGATGCCCTTGCTCTTCCCATGGGCCTCCAGACTCAGGGAGGGGACAACAGGCTCCCCCAGAAACCCAGAGGCAGCACCTAAGTCACTCACAAGGCCAACTAGCACCTGGCCTGTTCCTACTGTTAGCCAACACATCTTCTCCAGCTTCATGGGGGGAATTCTTTTAGAAAAGAGAAAAAAAAAGAGGTTGACTAAAAATGCATTCATTCACTTATTGAGCACCTGCTATATGTCGGGGCTGCACTGAACTCCGGGATGCAAAACAGAGTATGGGGTGACCTTGCCCTTTCTGGGGCATCACCCTGAGTCTTCCCTCTGAGCAGAGCCTGGGGACAGGGGTTCAGAAAGACCCCATGGCAGCTGTGCAGAGAGAGGCTGCAGAAGAGAGGGTGAGTCGGAGGCCTGTACCAAACCAAGCCCCACCCTGACAGCTGGATGGGCTGTCCTGCACGAAGATGTAGGGAGAGTGGGCTGTCCTGGGGGCCTGGACAGCCCAAGCAGTTGACAGGGCTGTGCCTCAGTGCCTCACCTGAAGGGGGAGGTATCTGTACTATCCAGCTGGCATGAGGTATTAGGACTGTTACAACGGTGCCTGGAGGGCGCTGGCGGTCCAGTGCTGGCTGCTTCTGTGGGAGCAGAGCCTGGGCCAGTCCCTCCCAGAAGCTCCTTGTCAGCAACAGGATGTGACTGCAAACTAGCAGACCTGGACATTAAAAATCACCACAGCAGGCAGTACTGAAGTGATCACATGGCCGTATTGCTAGAAGGGGCTCTGGCCACGTGCAGACTGGCTCCTTCCCAGGAGTGGGACGGGAAGGAAAAGGGGGTGTGGACAGAAGGCTCCAGGTTAAAGGTCCCTGTCCTTCAGCAACGTTGTGCTTTGAGACGATGGCTTTATAGGAGGTTTGTTAAGCCTACAAAGAATCCCAAGCCAAGATGGGTGCAAAGATCCCTGAAGGCCTCGCCAAGCTGGCATGCTGAGCTGAATCTAATGAGCCAAATTTGAATGAGAACAAACTGTACAGAGGCCAGTGACCCAAGACCAGAGGGGTCTGACTCAGCATAAGCAAGTGGGAAAACACCGAAGGCTTGTCTGCAGTGGATTCCTGACGAGCCGGTGAGGAATGCGAACCCTGAATGGACGTGGGGAGGTTCCAGTCACCGTTCCACGGTGGTCCTGACCAAGAGCTCAGACAGAAGACAGCGAAGGGTCGGGGGAGCAGCCCCAGGGCCCTGAACCCAGAACACATGACCCAAATCTGGGGGATGAATCCCTTGCTCTCCAGACCTTTGCTACTGTCTATCCCAAACTCATGCCCAATTGATTTGGACACCAAAGGACACTTGCCTACATGACACAACAGGAAAAAAAAGATAAGAAAACTAGAATGAAAAGAAAATTAGAGAAGAGCACACAGAGGAAGCTTGGAGAAGGCGAATACAAGGAAAGGGGCAGGAGGCTGCAGCTCAGCGTTCTGGAGCGCCCGGGGTCTTTGGAGGACCCCTCCACACGCGGCAGCTCTGTGGGGAGGCCAGGGCAGCAGAGGCACAGTGACCTGGGACCAGGCAGTGGGGACACAGGCTGCAAGTGTTGAAAGGGGCTTGGAGCCTGCAGCTCCACCCATCCTCCGCACAGCCTCCTTCTGGGAGGAGTGGGGTGTGCATGCCCCCCAACTCCTCTTGACCCTCTCACTCCTCATGCAGGAGTCCGGTGCTGGCCACATCGCTCCACTCAAGCAGTACTCCCTGCACCATCAGTGGCTTCCAGGCCCCTCAGGCTGATGCCCATCTGGCCTCTCAGCAGCCTTCAATGCTGCGGCTGCTCCATGCCCGGAAATCTCTCTGCCGTGGCTGCGCAGACCCGGCCCTCTCAGGCCTCCTCCTTGTGTCCCCGAGGCATTTCTGTTCTATGTTCTCTGCTGGCTTGTCCTGCTCTTCAAGAGACAGTAGGCTTAAAGCCTGTTGTCTTTCATCACTCACTGACTCCTGGGTGATCTCGCCCCCTCCCGTGGCTCCATTTGCCATCTAGAAGCTGATGACTCCACAATGTATGTTCCCAGCCCACACAGCAGGCTCTCTGGGACTCGAGCAGTAACCCCTGCCTCCGTGACTTCACCCCTCGGAGGCTTCGACGGCACCACTCTCTGCAGCACAGCCAGACCCGACAGAGGATCTTCACTCTAAACGCGGTCGTCCTCCCCGCTGGGCTGGTGTGACTAGAGCTCCAGCAGTCCCACCAGCAACTGCAAGGCTGTCCCCGCTCTGGCCCGTGCCCAAGACCAGTCCACTCAGTTCCCACGAAAACTTCCTCAGCGCCCTGTCCTGCACCTCCACGGGCCTCCTGCCTCACTCGCTGGGAGGACTGGCGCACCCTCCTGACTGCGCTCCACTCAGCGGCTCCTTCTTCTCCAATCTGTTCCCACAGCCCCTTCTTAAAGCCCTGCAGGGGCTTCCCGAGGCCCTTAGGATGAAGATCAACAGCAGTCCCGTGGCCACAAGGCCCTATCACAGCCGGGCCTCTGTCCCCCAGCACGTAGCTCTCCTCCCTCCTCTGTCCCCTCACACAAGCCAGCCTCTTCCAGTTCCGTCAGGGGAGTACGGCCTCTGCACAGACTGCTCTCTCTGTGGAAAGCTCTCCTCCCACGGGGACACCTCCTTCAGCTGGTCTCAATCATCACTTCCTCAGGGAAGGCTGCCCCGAGCTCGCTCGGGGCCTAACCCACTGGCAGCCTCTACCAGCACGGAGCGGGAGCGCAGCTTTCATCACAGTGCGACATCGACATTTACATGCGATTATTCCATTCACAGCTGCTCCGCTACACTCGAGATGGTGAGATGGCGAGATGGCTGAGATGGCCGATGAGGCAGGGACAGGTCCTGATTCTGAGGAGAACTGAACCCCCAGTTCCTAACACAACGCCTGCTATACAGTTGGTGCTCAATTTATATATTTTTGGAGGAAAGCAGCACTGGTGCAAAGGGAAATACAGATGATGTATCAGTCAGAGTTCTCATATATGAAGAAATTTATTTTAAGGAATTGGCTCATACAATTGTGAGGACTAGAAAATCCCAAGTCTGTAGAGCAGGCCGGAGACTCAAGCAGAATTTCTGGGACAGTGTTGAGGCACAGTTCCCTCTTCCCTGGAAAGCCTTTGTTTTCTATCCTTAAGGCCTTCAAATGACTGTATGAAGCCCACCCACATGACTGAGGGTCATCTCCTTTACTTAAAGTCAACCTTCAGAGCAATGGCTTGGCTAGTGTTTGACCAAACACCTGGGCTCACAGCCCAGCCCAGCTGACACGTACAATCTGACCATCACAGATGGCAAACAGGGCATCCACCCAAGGAGAGGCCGGTGGTGGGAGAAGCCTAGCTGGTGGACGAGCACTGGGAGGGCATGGTGAGCCGACTCTCACACGCTGCAGGAAAACCCAGCAGACATGTTCTACTAAAAGCAGAGGGTGTGGAGAGGGGGTCTACTCCACCAGAGAAACCTCAGCCCTGGTCCCCAGGGCCAAAGGGATTCAGCCAGGATTACAGTCTGGGATGTCGGAGAAGGGTGGGGGCAGGCCCCCCATTGTAAGGTCCAGGTAGAATGTTCAACTCAGGCTGACCCCAGCCCCAGCTGATCTTCACCTCTGTCCTCACCCCCACACTCCTGCTGGGAGTGTGCTACGCCTTATCTCAGGACTTCACCATCCTCTCCTGGTCAAGAGCAGATGCCCAGGAGCCAGTGGAGGTCAGGAGGACGTGGCCTTACTCAGCTCCTAAGTTCAAGCCTGCACATCTCTCTGCGTAGATCACTCTAAAAAAGGACAATGCAATAAGGACTCAGAGATCTGAGTTCTTGGGACCTGATGAGGAATGCAGTCTTGGGTTCTTGAAGGACAATAGTCAGGAAAATTCAAGAAGCCAGAGAAAAGTGGGTACAGAGGGGGCCCTGCTGGGGAATTAGGAATAGGGGGATCTGAGTCATCAGAAATGCAAACTTCAAGCTACAGGGAGCCAAGTGCTTGGACAAAGGAGCCCCTGGGCAGCAATCAGAGAAAGGCTCTGGGCACCCGGGGTCAGAAGAAAACATAGCCCAGCATCCAGGCATCGAAGTAGAATGTCCCCAGAAGAAGGCTAGCAGGCTAAAGCCAGTTGTGCCAAGACCCCAAGGAAAGGGCACCCTCTCCAGGAAGAACAGTGGTGAATGTTCATTCAACAGAGATTCGCTGGTTACCCACCTACACCGCATCAAGCCCTTTGCTGGATGCTGTCGAGTTGCACAACCTTGCCCTGGATGTGGAGTGAGTGGAACAGCATTAAAGAGCTCACCGCACAGAACCAGGTAAACACTAGGACAGAGGACATGCCTGCAGGGGAGGCATGGAGGGCTGTGACGGGGAAGCTTCACAGGGTCGGGGGCACTTGAGAGAAAAGCTGGCTGGATAGAGAAGGGGCGGTAAGTTGCAGGCTGAAGCAGGGCCTGTGCCCAGGCCTGGAGGCACAGAGAGCTGAGCCTGTTAGAGCAGAGAGGGCAAGGAGGAGGGCGCAGCCTCTGACCTCACAATACCCAGGGCCCACTGGGCCAGCCTTACAACCTGCAAACTCTGGTGCCCTCCTCCAGCCCGGGCAAGGCCCGGGGCCCTGGGCAGCCTCCAGGTGCAGTGCCCTCCTGTGGACTTCACCCTTCCCGCTGCCCCGGGGCATGTCTCTACTCACCAATTATGAGGGGCTTCGGCATCAGATCGAGAGGCTGGTGCGGGAAAATGAGGAACTGAAGAAGCTGGTGCGGCTCATTCGGGAGAATCATGAGCTCAAGTCAGCGATCAAGACGCAGGCGGGTGGCCTGAGCATCAGCGGGTTCAGCAGCGGGCTCGGGGAGCTGGCAGCTGGCCCTTCTCCACACCAGGGTAAGTGCAAAAGGTCTGAGTGCAAGAACAGAGGGAAGGGTGAGTCTGCACCAGAGAGAGGAGACTGTGTGCATGGTTTCTCAGGAAACCATGGAGGGAGAGAAGGGCTTAGATGGCAACAAACTCGTGGGCCAGAGTCTCTACCAGCTGAGGGGAGGGTGAGGACACAGGACAATCAGGATAAAAGGGCAAAACTAAGCACGAATCCCATTCCCCTGATGGTAGGAACCCCTGCCGACACCCCTCCCCTCAGGTGAACTTCCAAGCAGCTCCACAGACTGAATTTCCCAGCTCTAGAATCCAAACGTGCTTACCCCCAGCTTCCCCACCCTCTCCTCCACCCCTCACCCTCAGCGCCCCCATCGCCTTCCCCATTACTCTCCACTTAGACACGACCAGAAGGCAACTGACAACCCAAATCTAGAAACCAGGGAGAGAACCAGGACTGAAGCTTGAGGTTTGAAATCGTTGGTGTGTGACAGCCCTGGGGCCAGAGAAGAGCTACAGAGCAGGGTGAGACAAGAACAGGCAAAGAAGTCATACGTGTTTGCAGAAAAGCAGTTGAAGTAACGATCTTTGGGGTTAGGCCTGGAGCAGAGGGACAGGGCCAGGAGGGCATTCAGAGGCCAGGAGGACAGGGAGGCTGCGGTGTGGTGACAGGAACAAGGGATGTGCCAGAAGAACTGAAAGCTGCCAGCATTGAAGATATCAGAGGGAGAATTTCCGGGGGTGGCAAGTCCCAGGGAGTGGCAGTAGGAGCCAGTGGCTGTCGCAGTGTACTGGTGAAGGTTAATGGGGGGAGGAGGTGACAAAATGCCTCCACTTTTGTTCTATCCACATTCCTCCCCATCTCTACCATGTCCTTCCTGTCTTGATGAAGGCTGTGTCCCCCTCTCCAGGGTGACTTCTCGGAACCGACACCTCCCCGCCCCACCGTGGCAACCCGCCCTGTCACTTCTGATTAAGAAGTTGACCTTTCCGCTTGGACTCTAAACCCCCTCAGGTCTGTGCTCCTTCCCCCACAGACTTAATGTCTTTCCTTTACTACGGAAAGCTGCCTCCCTGCTCCCTGGGTTTCCTGTCACCCTACCTGGCTGTGGCCTGGGGCTGGTCTTCACAGTCCTCATTACTGATCACAAGCACAAAGGCCCCTCTCCTTTGAAAGTTTATACCATTACTGACTCTGAGACAACAGACAGGGTGGCAAAAACAATACACTCGAGGAGGTACAGCATTTAAGAACTGTTACAGTTTAAGAAGCTAAACTGTGGTTTCCTACTCCCAAGCTGATCATGCAAGCCTTCTCCTTTTAGATTTGATTCTTTTTTTTTAAATAACTTCACATTTTAATATTTTTTGCAGTGGGAGGTATTTAGGTTTTTATTTATTTTTCATGCAGTTGTTGGGGATCGAACCCAGGACCTTGGCATGCTAGGCACACATTCTGTCACTGAGCTATACCTTCCCCACCAGGTTTTATTCTTAAGAGAGTCCTTGGACCACTTCTGCTCTTCCAACCCTGACAGGTCAAGCTTAGGGGGTTAGGAAAGGTTTTCTGGAGGTGAGCCCAGCCAGCTGGCTGTGAGGGGATGGGGCATTGCAGGAGGAGGAAGAGCTTGAGCAAAGGCCTGGATCTGGGGGTTGCAGGAATGAGAAATAGATCAGTGTGTTTAAAGCCTAGGGTGTATGTGTATAGTTAGTGTGTGGTGTGTGTGTGAGTGTGTGGGTGTGGAGTGGGCTGTGGGTGAGCATGTGAGTGTGGTGTGAGTGTATAGTGTGATGTGTGAGTGGATTGTGTGACACATGTATGGAGTGTGTGGTACAGATGGGTGACTAGGATGTGTAGTATGTGTGACTTGAAAGTGTTTGTTGTATGAGTGTGAGAAAAGATGTGTGTGTGGCTGTGTGTGTGAAATGTGTGGTATGTGTGTGAGTGCGTATGTGTGGTGTCTGTGTCTTGTGGGTGGCTATGTGTGACAGTGTGTGTTTCAGGATGTACATGAATGTGTGTTTTGTGTGATACGCGTGCGTGTGTGGTACGTGGGTATTTGAGTGTGTTCGTGCTGTGTGTGCTGGTATGTGTGGTGTGTGTGTGTGTGTGTGTGATGTTTGTACTTGTGACTGTGTGGGGAGGCTAGGGGAGGTTTGGAGGGGGCAGCCAGTGAGAGGGGAATAACACAGCTGGAGGTCAGCAGAGGTCAGATTGCCAAGGACTGCGAATGACCCACTTAGGAGCTCAGACTTGCTCCTAAAGGCAATAAGCAGACACTGGTTGTTTCCAACAGGGAATAACCATGTTTGTGCTTCAGAAAGACCATTCCAGATGCTGTGGGGAAAATGGAGTCAAGGGAAACCAGAGTAAGGCAGGGAGATAGATTAGACGAGGCTCTTGAGTTATCCAGGTTGAAGAGGATGGTCTGAACTAGTGGTGGAGAAAGACTGATTCCAGTCTCTTAGGAAGAAAATGAACTGCTTGGATGTGAGGGATGAAAGAGAGTCCAGAATGTGTCTGTCGCTGTGGCAGAGGTGACCGGGGTGCCACTTCCTACAACTGCAGACCCTCTGTTCCCATGCCCGGCAGAGGCAGATCCCTGGAACAGCCCAGGAGATCTTTATCCAGTCTCTTCCTCACCCTGCCTGTCCCCCCACCCGTTCCTTGTAACTCGCCTTCCTCATGAAGTCAGGCTCTTATTTTCAATTTGCTCCCAGAGACTCAACCTTCGGTTCCTCTTTTGGGCCCACCCTCCTCTTCCCTTGTACAAATTTGTGCACAGCACTACCTCCCAAACCCACCAGTGTAGAGCTCTGGCCCTTCCCCAGTTAGGAGGAACACAGGATATGCAGCTCAGACCTGTGGGTATCACAAGCATGTGTGCCAGACCCCTCACAGTGCAGGACAGAGCCCAGGTAGGGAGAGAAGGGGTGCAGGATGAGGGGCAGGGGCAGGGGGGCAGCTCTTCTGGCATGGAACTCCAGGGAGTCCAAGAATCCGAAAATCAAACCTGACCTTCCAGGTTGTTACAAAGGTTTATTTGTTAGGTAAGAAGATAGAACATAATTTAACAGTTTGTTAGACTGATAACTTTTAACTGTTTCGACATGTCATACATAGGCTTCCATTTGCACTCTTGCCCAGGGTAAGCCTAGGAGAAGGAAATTCAGTCTTGGAGGAAGAGAATAAGTTGTATTCTAGACAAACTGACTCTAACAAGACATTCACACAACATCCACATGGAGCATCCAGGGGGCAGTGGTGATATGAGCCTGAAGCCCAAAGGAGAGGTCAGGGATGGAGGGAAAAGATCAAGAGTCGTTGATAATTGAAGCCGTCAGAGGGAGTAGATTGTCTGGGAAGAGACAGTACAGTAGGAAGAGACTGAGGGACAAGTCCTGAGTCAGGACAGGGAGAGAAGCTGGCAAAGGAACAATCAGAGAGACAAGGGAAACCTCGAAAGTGTAATGTCACAGAAGCCAAAAGATAGCTTCAAAGGGGACAGAGTGTCAACAGAATAAAGGCTGCCTGAGAAGTCAAGCAAGAAAAGTGGTAAGAACTTAGTTCTATTACCTTGGTTGGAGCGATTTCAACCCCACTGTAAGTGGGAAGGGCCCACGGAGTAAGGTGAAGAGTGAGAAAATGGAGGGAATAGACAGTTGATGCTTAGTTCATGAAATATGGCAGGGGGTAGGGGGCAGTAGCTGGAGAGGGGCATGGAGCCCAGAGCTTCTTTTCTTGGTGTCCGAGGCCTGAGTTTATTTACATGTAAAGGGAAGGAGCCAGGAGAGACTGCTAGAAGATGTGAAAGTGAAAAGGGGTACTTTATAGAGCAGAGGCTGCCTTGACTAAAGGTAGAACATCTCTTCCACCATCTGGGAAAGAAAGGAGGAAGGGAAGGATGAGGGAGAATGCCAGGCAGGAACCTAAAAAATCTCCAGAACCATGGCTTCAATCTTCTCTGTAAAAATGTCATTCTCTGAGAGACATGGTGGAGAGAGAAAGAAGGGGAAGGTCTGAAATAGAGCGAAAATGTCAGAAGGAACTGAGAGGGGACCTGGGAGGTACGTAATGGCCCCAGATGATGCTGGCGTGTATGGATTGTAAAGGCAGCAGCCACCAACCTTCTCCAGTGGCATCTGGTGGGTGGGGTGGACATGGGGAGTCAGGCAGGCAGAGCTCAGGACCCTCAGCCAGAGTCTGGGCACATCACAGGGAGAAGTGGAGACCAGCTTGTGTCAGATGAGAAGAAAACGAAGAGGCCGGGGTCCTAGAGATCTAGACAGGCTCCAAGACCAGGTGGCTGGCAGTGGTCCTCCAAGCAAGGCAGAGCACAGCTTTGTGGTCAGAGTGGGTAATCTGAGAGCCAAGAAGGAGGTTGGCTGAAGTGACTTCACAGGGAAGAAAGGGCCTGTGAACGTGGCAGGCGGGAGGTGGGGCCAGGACGGGACTGGGCCTGCAGGGCCTCCCGCTCCTGAGGGCTCAGGGGCTCGCTGCGCCGCGCGCTGTGCGCGGTGTCTCCGCAGACGGTGGGGGGGAGGGGGCGGGGGGGGAGTCAGGGCTGCTGGAGTAAAGAGGAGACGAAGGCTGTGCGCGCTAAGCGCGGCCTGCCCGTCAGGCCTGGCTCCTCCACGCACACGTGGCCGGGACAGGCGGCCGGGCTGCGGAAGGCTGGCAGGCAGGCGGGCTGGGGGCTTCTGCCGCTCCTCTTGCCTGACAGCCTCCCGCGCCCGCCCCTCCCTCCCCGCAGGCCCCCCCCCCCCCCGCCTTCCCTGGGGCTGCAGGCTGGTCGGAGGCCCTCAGGCAGGGAGCAGCCTTCTCCCCGCTTCCAGAGGCCTTTCCCACCCTCGCGCCCCGCAGCTTCCCTTCCTCCCCAGTCCCGGGGCCTTCCTTACCCACCCCCACCCCGGCCTGCTGCCCGGAGACCGCCCACCCTGGGCCCCCACCCCTGACCCTGCACCCCACGCCAGGGGCTGACCTGACGCCCCCGGCTCCATCCTTCCGAGGGCCCCATCCCCCCTCAGACCCCACCTCTCCCTCAGGGCCCGCCATTCTCCTGGGACCCCTGTCCCCGTCAGAGCGCGCCTGCCTCTCAGAGCCTCACCCGACCTCAGGGCCCCATCTCACTTTTGGGACGTCTGTCTCCTCTCAGGACCCGCCCCCTCAGGTCCTGTCAACATCCCCTCTCAGTTTCCCCCTTCCCACCGCCCAACCCTCTTGGAACCCTGGGCTCTAGGCGCTTTCGCTCACCGGTCTCCGGGTCTCGCCTCAGCAACAGCTTCCCGCCCAAATCACCTGGCTCCGCCCCTACGGGCCCCGCCCTTGAGAGCAGGCCCCGCCCCTCCCCGGGGCCCCGCCCTTGAGGGCAGGCCCAGCACTCTGGGCCCGCCCCTCGGGGCCCGCCCAGTTGTCCCGTCCCCTCTGGCCACAGCCTGGACTCTTACCACCTTGACTTGTCCTCACCTCCCTCCTCGCGTGGATCGGTGTTCGGGCTGCCTTTGCCCTCGGTGTGGGCCCGGCCTCGTCCTCGAGGGGCCGACGTCCTTATTCCGGAGGGAGGGAGCTGAGGCCGCGGGCGGTGGGCAGACTCGCGAGGGACCGCTGCTGAGGCCGCTGCAGCCCAGAGCTGGAGCCCGGGCCAGGGAGATGTTCAGGACTGCGTGAAGGCCACGCCCCGACCCAGGCGATGAGGGCCCCCCCACCAAAGTCCCGGCCTCCGCGGCGGGAAGGATGGCGCTGCCCCTGCGAGGAGCAGGTTTGGGGAAGAAGTTCAGTTAAACGGGTTAAAACATTGTATACTGCATTTGTAAACCTAAGACATTTACTTTTCTTTCTAACTTCAATTGTCCAATGTAACAAACCTTCCTGGATCCTAAATACTTCTTATATAATATATACATATTTCTTATACTGTCCGTAGTAAAGTACCTAGGAACATTTCTACTCACAAATCTAAATCAGTTACATATACATTATAATAAGGTGAAAACAACGTCACTTGTACATTTCGCATTGGGACTGAGATGTTTTAAACAGAGGCTTCACCCTGGGCTCCTGCTGGCTCAGAACACTCCTGTTCACACCTGATGTCTAGTAGCACCATTAGTATTCCTAGTGTCCCCCATGGCCCAGACAGAGATTTCAACAAGGCTACTCCTGAGATTCTCATTGGTGAGCCTGATGGGTCAAAAACCCTTGGACACTGTATCCATGACTGAGGTCACCACAGCCTTGGCCCTGAGCAGTGGACACACACTCCCCCATGCTCTGCACTTGCAGGGCCTGCATGCCACCCTGGGATGCACAGCAACCCTAAATGCCTGTGACCCCAAAGAATCTTTCTTTTGTTTTCTCTTCTTGTTTCTTTTTTTCCCTCTTTTTGGCTATTAGGAATAATGATGCTATAATCATTCATGCACAAGTTTTTGTGTGGATGTGTGTTTCCACTTCTCTTGACTATATATCTAGGAGTAGAATTGCTGGGTCACATGGTAACTGTGTTTGTTTGAGGATCTGCCAGACTGTTTTTCAGTGTAGCTGCACTATTTCACATTGCCACCAGCAACATACGAGTGTTCCAGTTTCTCTATATCCTTGCCAGTGCTTCTTATCTGACTTCCTGATTATAGCCGTCTACTGGGTGTGCAGTGGTGTATCACTTCACTGTGGGTTTTTTTAATCTTTAAAAATTTGTTTATTTATTTGTGTTACTTTTTGGGGAAGTCATTGTGGTTTTGATTTGCATTTTCCTGATGGCTAATGATGTTGAACAACTTTTCATGTGTTCATTGGCAGTTTGTGTATAATCTTTGAGAAATGCCTTTTCAGATCTTTGCCATTTTTAACCTGAGCTATTTGTATTTTTATTATTGAGTTGTAAGGATTCTTTATACATTCTGGATATAAGTCCCTTAGCCAATACGTGATTTGTAAATATTTTCTCCCAGTTTATCTTTTTGCTTTCTTGATAGTGTCCTTTGAAACATACACGCTTTTAATTTTGATGAAACCCAGCATATCTATTGTTTCTTTTATTTCTTGTGCTTTTGATGTTGTATCGAAGAATCTATTGCTAAATCCAGGGTCGTGGAGATTTAGCCCTGTTTTCTTCTAAGAATTGTATAGTTTTAGCTGTTACATTTTGGCCTCTGAGCTGTTTGAGTTAACTTTTGTGTATGGTGTGAGGTAAGAATCCAACTTCATTTTGTTGCACATGGATACCCAGCAGTCCTAGCACCATTTTTTCAAAAGATTATTCTTCCTCAATTGAATTTTCTTGGTATCCTTGTCAAAAATCTGTTGACCAAAGATACATGGTTTATTTCTGGACTCCCTATTCTAGTCCATTGATCTATCTGTCTGTCCTTATACCAGTGTCACACAGTCTTGATTACTATAGCTTTGTAGTAAGTGTTGAAATCTGAAAGTTAGTTCTCCAACTTTCTTCTTTTTATTTTATTTTTTAAACTGAAGTATAGTTGATTTACAATGTTGCATTAGTTTCTGGTGTACAGCAAAGCAATTCAGATATAGATATAGATATAAATATAGATATAGATATAGATATAGATTCATTTTCAGATTTTTTCGATTATAGGTTATTATAAGATATTGAATATAGTTCCCTGTGCTATACTGTAGGACCTTGCTATTTATCTATTTTATATACAGTGGTTAGTATATGCAAATCCTGAACTCCAAGTTTATCCCTTCCCACCCTCCTTCCCTCCAGTAACCATAAGTTTGTTTACTATGTCTGTGAGTCTGTTTCTGTTTTGTGGAGAAGTTCATTAGTGTCTTCTTTTTTCTTTTATTTTTTTTAGATTCCACATATGAGTGATATCATATGATATTTGTCTTTTTCTGTCTGACTTACTTCACTTAGTATGATAATCTCTAGGTTCATCCATGTTGCTGCAGATGGCATTATTCCATTCTTTTTATGGCTGAGTAGTATTCCATTGTGTAAATATACTACAACTTCTTTATCCAGTCATCTGTCAGTGGACATTTAGGTTGCTTGCATGTCTTGGCTATTGTATATAGTGCTGCTGTGAACACTGGGGTGCAGGTGTCTTTTTTATTTAGTTTTCTCCTGATATATGCCCAGAAGTGGGATTGCTGGATCATATAGTAAGTCTATTTTTAGTTTTTTAAGGAATCTTCATACTTTTCTCCATAGTGGCTGCACCAAATTACATTCCCACCAGCAGTGTAGGAGGGTTTCCTTTTCTCCACACCCTCTCTGGCATTATTACTTGTAGATTTTTTGATGGTGGCTACTCTGACTGGTGTGAGGTGATACCTCATTGTAGTTTTAAGTCAAATTTCCTTGATAATTAGAGATGTTGAGCATCTTTTCATGTGCCTTTTGTTCACTTCTTTGGACTAATGTCTATTTAGGTCTTCTGCTCTTTTTTGAGTGGGTTATTTGTTTTTTTGTTATTGAGCTGTATGAGCTATTTGTATAGTCTGGAAATTAAGCCCTCGTCAGTCATATCATTTGCAAATATTTTCTCCTGTTCTGTAGGTTGTCTTTTCATGTTGTTTATGGTTTCCTTTGCTGTGTAAAAGCTTGTAAGTTTGATTTAGGTCCCATTTGTTTATTCTTGTGTTTATTTGTTTTGCTTTGGGAGACTGATCCAAGACAACATTGCTATGATTTATGTCAGAGAATGTTTTGCCTATGTTTTCTTCTAGAAGTCTTAAGGTGCTATGTCTTATATTTAAGTCTGTAAGCCATTGTGAGTTTATTTTTGTGTGTGGTGTGAGGGAGTGTTCTAAATTTATTGATTTACATGCAGCTGTCCAGCTTTCCCAACACCACTTGCTGAAGAGACTGTCTTTTCTCCATTATATATTTTTGCCTCCTTTGTTGAAGATTAATTGACCGTATGTGTGTGGGTTTATGTCTGGGCTCTCTATTCTGATCTATTGATCCATGTATCTGTTTTGGTGCCAAAACCATGCTGTTTTGATTACTGTAGCTCTGTAGTATTGTCTGAAGTCTGGGAGGGTTATTCCTCCAGCTTTCTTCTTTTTCTGCAGGATTTCTTTGGCAATTCTGGGTCTTTTGTGATTCCATATAAATTTTAGGTTTATTTGTTCTAGTTCTGTGAAAAATATCCTAGGTAATTTGATACGGATCACATTAAATCTGTAGATTGCTTTGGGTATTACGGCCATTTTAACCATATTGGTTCTTCCAGTCCAAGAGCATGGGATATCTTTCTATTTCTTTAAATCATTATTGATTTCCTTGATCAATATTTTATAGTTCTTAGAATATAAGTCTTTCACCTCCATAATCAGGTTTATTCCTAAGTATTTTTTTAAATTTGATTTTAAAGGGGATTTTTTTTAACTTTCTCTTTCTGATATTTCACTGTTAGTGTAAAGAAACAGATTTCTGTATGTTAAAATTTTATCCTGCTACCTTGCTGAATTCATTTATCAGCTCTGGTAGTTTTTGTGTGGAGTCATTAGGGTTTTTTATGTATAGTACCATGTCATCTCCATATAATGACAAATTTACCTCTTCCCTTCCAATCTGGATACCTTTTATTTCTCTTTTTTTTTTTTTTGTCTGATTGCTGTGGCTATGTCTTCCAATACTATTTTCAATAGAAGTGTGAGAGTGGGCATCCTTGCCTTGTTTCAGAATTTAGTGGGAAGGCTTTCAGCTTTTCACCGTTGAGTATTATGTTGGCTTTGGGTTTGTCATAAATAACTTTTATTATGTTGGGATATGTTCCTTCTATACCAAATTTGCTAAGAGTTTTCTCTCTTCTTTTTCAATATTGCTTTGGCAATTCTAGGTCCCTCCCTTGCAATCCTATATGAATTTTAGGATTAACTTTGTCAAATTCTACAAAGAAGCCAGCTTAGTTTCTGACAGGGAGTTTATGAAATCTGTAGATCAACTCGGGGAGTATTGCTCTCTTCACAATCGCTAACTTCACAAAAGTTCAAATCCATAAACATGGGATGTTTTTTCATTTATTTAGATCTTCTTTAATTTCTTTCAACTATGTTTATAGTTTTCAGAGTATAAGTTTTGTGTTTCTTTTGTTAAATTTATTCCTAAATATTTTACTTTTTGCCGTTATTTTCTTAATTTCATTTTTGGATTGCTCATTGCAAGTATATGGAAATACAACTAATTTTTGTAGACCCGGATGAATCTTGCATGCTTTGTATTCTAAGGACCACACAGCTCCTTCAGACAGTAATATTATCTGATTGAGTTTTGGACCTCACATGGTCGTCTCGTGGTCACAGTCTATAAGCTGATTCTGTGGACACTTCCTTCTCCCAGATTAGCTCCCAGTACTTAGGGGCACAAACTTGAGTCAAACAGACCTCAACTCCTATCCTCACCTCTTTTTTTTTTTAATCATTTAGCTTCATCTCTGCTCATATAAACATCATATTCTTCTCATTTACTAACATTTTCTGTGGCCCAAGCACTATTCTAGGCACTACGAAACAGCAGCAAACAAACAAATCCCTGCCCCCGTGGCGTGTCCATTCTAATCAAGGGAAGGAGGACAAACCAGTAAGTCAGTGTAGACTGTCCTAGAGAGAGACAAGTGCTAAGGAGAAAATGGTCCAGGAGAAGCAGAGGAATAGGTCGGGTGAAGAAAACTGGTGATTTTGGCTGGAAGACCGCATTGAGGAGGTCACAAATGAAGGGGTGGGTGGAAGTATGGGGCCAGCTGTGCACACTGGAAGAGTGTTCCAGGCAGAGGGAACAGGCAATGCAAAGACGGAACAAGAGTGTGCCTGGAGCACTTGAGGAAGAGCAAGGAGGCCTGAGGGGCTGGAGCAGAAGGTGCTGGAGGAGACCGGGGGAAGATAAGGGCAGGCAGATGGCAGGCCAGATCATGGGGGGCCTGAAACAGCCTGGCACTCAGAACGAGACAGTGAGCTAGGTAGTGGAATCTTAACCAGAGGTGAGCATTTTAACTGGAATACACTGGCTGACGTTTGAGGGAAAAGGCCATATTCAGGAGGCACCAGGAGGCTCCTGCAATAATCCAGGCAGAGTAATGGTGGTATGGACAAGAGAGGGGTGCTGGTGGCACATGTGCTTAATTCTGGAGATATCTGAAGGTACAGATGGGATGCGGTGTGTGAGTGAAAGAGAAGTGTTGGTGCTGACCGCACCCTTTGGGGCCTGAGCCACTGGAAGGGCCAAGACATCTGCTGAGAGCGTGTGCAGGCTGGGAGGGAGCTGGAGTCCCCAGCAGAACCCTGGGACGGAGTGGGTCAAGCCACTGGGGGTATGAGTCTGGAGTCCAGTCTTAGTGGTAAGCAGGGCCCGAGCTGTATCAGCTCCTGAGTAAAAGCAGACTCAAGGGGGCTTGGGGCTGCCCCACTAGAGGACAGAAGAGGTGGGCCCAGCAGCACCTGGAGGAAGCCAGGTGACCAAGAACCTGGACACCAAACCAAGACAAGACTACAACCACGAGGAGTGCTCTGCTGCATGGATGTGCCCACCACCTGTGAGGAGGGCACCAAACTCAGCACTGGGGTGGCCGGCCCTCCACTGGCATCTGGAGGGTGAATGCCTGGATGGTGAAGGTCGGGAGGGAAGAGGAGAAAATGGACAAGGTGGTGAGTGGGACAAAACCCAGAGACGTCTTGGAGGGACACAGAGACTACAAAGGACCTGGCCGTGTGGGGACAGAGGACTCACAGCTGTCTTTTCTCTCGTCGTCTGAAGATGCTGCCAAAGTGGCCCTTTCCATGTTGTCCAGATCCCAGGCTCCCCTCAGAGGAGGCACGCCAAGAAGGACAAAGGTCCGACTCTGATCTCCACCCCCATCACCGCGCCCTGCCCTACCAGCTGCTCCTCTCTGTGGGTGACCTCCCTATTGCCCACAAGCTTTAGTGTCTCTTAATCCTAAAACAAAAATTCCTAAAAGCCAAAACAAGAAATCATAAAATACTGGTTGATTTGATTATGAAATTTAAATCCATTTGTTTTGGAAAAAAATAACAAAACTTAAAACGAAAATAAAGTGGCAGGACGTCTTGGCATACACTGTGCCATGTAGCACTGGAGTCACAGGCCCAGGGATTTCCGAGGGGTCTTAAAGATGATAGATTTGGCAATGTGCGTTAAGAACCTCTAAAATGTCTGTTTTCAGGGAGGAAAACTCAATAATAAAATGTGTGCAGTAGAATTACTTGTCATTTTGAAAGCTGTAATCAGTGTAATCCCAACAACGGATGGAACTGCTGCGGCAGCAGCAGTGCTGCTTCCCAGATCGGAGCTGCGAAGCCGTGGTGCGGGTCCAGTAAGAAGAGGCGGGGCGCACGAGGACTCGGTGACCATACAGGCACCGACGTCACCGTGTGGCCTGCGGGCTGTGAATGGACTTTACATTTTTAAGTGGCTGAGAGAAAATCAAAAGGAGAATACATTTCACGACACTCAAAAGTACGTGAGATTCCAATACCAGAGCTCGTAAATAGCGTCCCCACACATCCTCACGCGCTGGCTTCCATGGGTCCATGACTGACTTCGCGTGACAACGGCAGAGCGGAGTCGCTGCGACAGAGACCAGATGGCCAGGGAAGCTGGAGATATTTGCTACCAGCTCTTTACAGAGAGGGACAAAGTCTTCAAAGCAACATGGAGCTTTCAGCATGACTGACCGTGGGGTAACTGGACCGCCAGTGGTTTTTCATCTTTTTTACTTTTCCGTATTTCCATTCTTTCCCTATAATAAGTGTGTACTGCTCTTACGTTTAAAAACGGGGAAGTTTGCAATCAAATTGTGCATTCACAACAGCCTTTCCTGCGCCTTCCCCAGGGGCCTTCTCCCCCAAACGGGGATCACAGGAGGGCAGTCCCCTCAGGGACCCCGGGGAAAAGCGGGCTCCCAGTCCCCACGCAGGGGTCTGCATCCTGGCGACCTGGCAGACACCGTGGCTCCGAGTGAGGCTCCAGGCCTGTTCTAGCTCTGGCCCCTCTGAAGGGCCTCTGTTTGCTGAGGCCCAGCTTTCCCCAAAAGGACAGGAGTCAAGCAGCCCTCACCACCAGGGAACAGAGGGATCAACTTGGCGACCTGTGTGTTCAGACCCTCCCCTCCTCAGCGAGAGGCCAGCGATCAGTACAGCGGCCCATATGAGGGGCAGGCAAGGTGGAAGGTCCTTGTGGCTGGGGGCAGGTGTTTAGAGAAGGGGCCCTGGGAGGGACAAGATGTCCTCAGGATAGAGAGAAGAGAGGCCAGACCCTCATATGGTGTCCACTGAGCAGCCCCACAGATCCCCTCGGAGGCAGAGAAGTCACTGTGCAGCCACCTAAGAGGTGAGACTCAGAGAGAGCTGGGCATCTCATCTGAGGCAGATGGGCATACCAGTCCAGGCCCTGCCACAGTGGTGAGAGAGCCCCCTTCCCCGACGGGCTGCTTGGGGTCTCAGTGCTTTCTCTGTGTCCCCCAGGTGTCTTCCTGCCCCCGTCCCCGGCGGCAGCAAATGAACCTGTCCTGGAAGAAGTGGGGATTGTGACTCTGGCACCCCTGGCCGACATGCTAAGCAGCCCACAGCCCAGCTCTGCTGCAGGCCCCATCGTGAACCCATTGCCGGGCCCTCTCCACACGCTTCTACCTGCCCCAGGGCCCATCTCACAGAGCAGCCCGCTCACCAGCCTCCTGACTGGCCCCCTGAGCAGCCACCTGGCCAGCCCCATGGCTGTGTCCCCGGTGGGCACACTGGCCAGCTCTCTGGGCCTGCCCTCCACTGGCCCCCTGACTCCAAGCAGCCACCTGGCCAGCTCCCTGGGCCTGCCCCCCACCGGCCCCCTGATGGCCCCTATGACAGGCTCGGTGGGCGTCTCTCTGAGCAGCCCCCTGCTCACCTCCACAGCTGTCCCTCTAGGTGTCTCTCAGAACCTTCTGGCCAACCCCATGAGCAATCTGGTGCTATCAGAGCCCCCGAGGGTGCGGCTGGCAGAGCCACTCCGAGGATGCCCCTCTGGACCCCATCCCTCAGCTGGCAGGGGACCTGCTGCCACCTGCAAAGGTAACCAGTGTGGGGGAGGGGCGGCAGGGGGCCCTGGGGGAGGGGTCTGCCCTGCTCTAATCCTCCTCTCCTTTCTGCCTCTCCCCCACGCCACTAGTCCCAGTCTCCATTGAGCACCCCCAGCCAACCCAGGAGCCGGACCCCCTCAGCATGACATTTGTGGGTGCGCCCATCCAGACCTCCACCCCCGCTGGTACCACAGCCACACCTGGCCCCATGGCAGCCTTCTCCTATGGCACCTCAGATGTCGGGACCCAGCCTGGTGGCCCCCAGGGGCAAGCAGTTCCTGCCTCTGTCCCTGCCTCCTCCACAGCCTCGCCCCCCATCACAGTCCTCCCCTCTGCTCCTACTCCTGCCCCTCAAGCTGCTACGAACTATGCCCCCTCAAACACCCCCCACCCCTCCACCCAGATGCACCACTCCCCAGCCTTGCCCTCACCCACCACCCACTCCCCTCCACGCAACCCCCACTCCCCCCCTCGAACCTCGTCCTCCCCGGCTTCAGTCAACGACACCCGAGGTCCACGTGTCGCAGAGCCAGCTCGGAAAAGCATCCTGGAGCTGGAGCGGAAGCTTGCCCACCGAAAGAGCGGCAAATTCCCTGACAGCTCCCGAGGTCAGCACTGCCTGGGGTATCCTCTGCCGCCCTTGGAGGCCTCCCTGGCACCTATGGGCTGCAGACCACGGCCCCTGACCACTGCCTCCACCCCTGGTTGTCCCCAGAGTCGAAGCAGCTGGCCTGGGAGAGGCTGGTGGGGGAGATTGCCTTCCAGCTGGACCGCAGGATCCTATCCAGCATTTTCCCCGAGCGTGTGCGGCTGTACGGCTTCACCGTCTCCAACATTCCTGAGAAGATCATCCAGGTGTGTTGTGCCCGTCTCCCACCCTCTGCTGGAGGGCCAGCCTGCAGGGCACGGAGAGGGAGCAGGCTGGCCCCTGAGGGCTGCTGGGCCCTGCACTCCAGGCAGGCCGAGCGCATCAGAACCCGGGGGCACCCTGGGATAGGAGAGCACGGGGCTCAGTCCAAGTGGCCAGCAGCTGTCCGGGACATCCGGGGCATCCGGGGCATCCGGGGCATCCGGCAGCAGGAGCCTGTGCTCCCAGGCACACGCATGGCCTCCCCAGGGGGCAGAGCAGGGGAGGGTCCCCAGCAAGGTCAGGCCTGTGCTCCCCACCTTTGCCACTGCGATGGCCTCTGGTCTGCCAGGCCTCGCTCCCAGGGGCCCTCCTCAGACTGGCAGCGCTCACGCCTTCTCCCCGGCCCTGTCCGAGTCCTCAAAGGAAGTCCTCACGGGTCATACGGGGCACAGGGGAGGCAAGTCTCAGAGTGTCTGAGCGGCTGGCGGCCTGGTGGCCGGTCGGGGTCTTCAGGCAGGCTCACCGCAGTGTATTCCCAGCACTCTCGTCCACCGAGCTGCTCCCACTGAGCTGCTCCCGCTGACGGGTACGGAGGACGGCACTCCCCAAACGTGCTTGGCGCGTGTCCTCGCCACCCGCCACCCGGTGCGGGAGGCCCGCGTACAGAAGCGCTCCGGGTCTGGGGCGCGGGCTGCGCTTGGCGAGGAAGGCCCAGGAGCCTCTTCCCAGAAAGAGCCCTTGCGCAGCCTCCCCCCATCCCACCCCGCCCCTCCCCGCCCACGGAGGGTGGGGCCGCCGCGTGGGGCAGGGGTGGGAGGCGGCCCCCACAGCCTTTCAGCCTTCTGGTCTCCCAGTGGGAAGTAGCTGTGTGTCCCCAGGCCACTCTCTCTCCAGCCGTCCTGAGATGAGTGGAGGGGCTGTAGGCCTGGGTCTGTGCGTGGGCAGGAATGGCCTTGGTTTCAGTGGGCTCACCTGTGTCCCGGTTTGAGTTTTGTTAAGGTGTCCTTTGGTTAGGTTTTAATTTGAATGTGGTCAGAATTATCCACCTTTTCCTTTGTCATTTGTACTTTTCACATCGTACTGAAGGCTGGAGCTGCCCAGCCCCTCCCTGTCCCCACTCTCAGTCCCACGTGTGTGGGCTCATGGTCTGCAGTCTGGCCCTGCCCAGGGGACAGTGTCCCAATCATGGGAGCAGGGGGAGCCTGGGCATCTCTTCTTCCAGATGTCCTAGCTCCTCTTGTCCCTTTGCTCTTCGACATGAATTTTAGGAAAACTTAGTTCAAGAATTTTGAGGTTCTCGTTGGTTTATAGGTGAAACTGGGGAAGTTTCACACGTTTGCATGTTGGCTACCCATCTGTTGCTCCTGTCAGTGGAACCCCCTTTGGTCATGTCTGGTTTGACGATTCTTCACTCGTGTCCTGGACTGCCCACACCACTGCTGTCATGAGTGCAGACTGGTAGTGGTTGTTTAAAAATGGTAAATATTTATGTCTTTCAAATGCTGCATCTGATATCTAGTTGGCAGAAACGTTTAATTATAAGCACAACTGACCACGTAGAAATTAGATATTAAACAGTGAAAAGAAGTTTCCCATTGCTTGAAAATGCCCGCTTAAATGGAAGGTGGTAAGAACGCAGAGACCCAAATGGCACCCCAACGGGCTCCTGACAGTTTCAGGGACAGTGTAAGGTAAAAGTGGGCCGTGGCCCAGTTCCTGGGAATCCCTGCCCTTTCCCCAAAGTCGTTGGAATCATCCTCCTCATCACGTGAAACAACCAAGCCCATGAAAGCTGGCAACACCACCCCTCACGGCCTCTGGCTCCCTTGCCTTCTGGGACGGCCCTCGCTGTCTGTACAGTGTGTCTGCTTCTACTTTAAACACACATACCGGCCTCATGTCTTCTCTGGCCTTCTGAGACAGCCTACACTCAGTCTGCGGAGTGTGCGTCTCTCTGAATAAACCTGCTTTTACTCAACAACAACAGCAACTAAACGCAGAGACCTCTGAGGGGAGCATGAGCTGTGCGTGCCCTCCCCTCCCCCGCTTCCCCTTCACCGGGAGTGGCCGCTTATGCCATAGCACTTGAGAGTCACCGCACTACATGGCAGCCCTTCAGAGAAGACGCAGGGAGCAGAAGCAGGCCATATGCAAGGAGTCAAGGAGACTGGTGCCCTGAGCGATGCTTCAGCCTCCATCTTGGCGGCCGGCCTCTGGGGAGCCAGCAGTTCTTACCACAACACTCTTCTGGTCGTTCTGCCCAGCGGCCACCATTCCCCTTCCATCCAGCGATGGCCGGAGCTGCCCACGCTCCCGAGAAGCTGCTCCACTCAAGCCCACCTGCACAGAAGCTGCCTTCAGGAGAACCCTGGCTGGCCCTCTGTAGGGCCCACTGCGGGCTGACTGATGTCTAGTCACACCTGATGATCACAAAGGTGCTTCTTGGCTCAAGGCCGCCCTGCCTGCTTGGCTGGGTCGTTCGTTGATTCTATTTGCACTTAAGTCCACTTTGCCCAGGTTTTATTTCCCTACATCAAGACATCCTGTTTGTTTCTCTGCATGTTGAACTCCAGTGTTGGTGGCTGCTAGAACCTCTTCATTCTACCTGGACTCTCCACACCAGGCGAGACCTGAAAGCTGTGGTGGAGCCCCATTATCGCTAAGGACTCGCTGACTCTGTTCACAGAGCATGGCTATCTTTTTCATGAGCTCGCAGTTATGCCATCTTTTAGGCCCAACTAGAAGTTGTCCCAGCACTCATGCCTGTCACTTCTACTCAGTTGCGAAGATCTTCTGTCTGTGGGAGGTGCTCTGGCTCCCTCCCCTTCCATGTCTTGTCCTGGGAGAGCCCGAGTCCAGCAGCATCAGTGTGTGGGTCACTGTGTCCGGCCCATGGTCCCCCAGATGCTCTCCTGCTCACTAGCATGCTGAGAATATTTTTGATTTTTGTGTATCGGTTTGTTATCTAGCTACCTTGCCAAACCTTCTTACTATTTCTAATAGCCACGTTGTATGTGGTATTTGGCAAAAGCAGATCCCACAACCTCATCCTGTTGCTGGCTGACTGGGAACACACTTCGAGTCTTCCGGTTAAGTACGGTGTGTGTCCAAGGCTTTCTGCCAGCTCTTCTTCAGGCAAACCAATCAGAGCCCTTGGCTGCACATAACAGAACCCACACTAGCTGATATAAACAGGGCTATTATAAATGTGAGGTGTTCTGAGAAGCTCCAGTGAAACTCTAGGGAGGAGACAGCTCTGGGCTCATCTGCTACACAGCCAGGAAAGTTGCCAGCACACCACGGAGTCCCCTCATGGGCACACTACTGCCATCGCTGCCCCAGGAGCAACACACAGACCCTTGGCTGGATGCCTTGGTGCAGCCACCCCTGAAGAACCAGTGCCAGAGCCCCTGGCTCGCCTAAAACCTACTCCCCTGCCTGCACTGCCCCCTCCAGGAGCCCCACCTGCAAGTCCCACCCACCTGCACTTGCTGGGCAGAAACCCAGGTCGGAGGGGTCCCAGAGCCCCAGGGGATTTTTCAGCTTCCAGCCTCTCAGAGTTCAGGAAGGCACTAGTACAGGAGCCAGGTGAGCCAGCGTCAGTATTTGGTTAAGAAGTTGCCTCTTCCTCCTTTGTTGAGGGTTCTTTCTTACTCATGAACAAATATTGAACATTTTAGAATGTCTTTCTGCCTCTCATTGAGATGATCCCATGGTTTTCCCCTTCCGTTGCTCCTAACATACGGATACACGTGAGAAGATATTCTGATCCTAAGCCACACAGCATCCCGGCGTTTTTCATGCACCGGGAGCTCAGTCAGCTGTTTATGACTTCTGCAGCTTCGCTACTTTTTTAAAGACAGTGCCAAGCTTCTGTGACAGAAGGGTGGTTGGGCCCTTCTGCCCCCGCCCTCCCCCCACACCTCATGCCCCCCTCCCCTGCACAGGCCCAGGGGACAGAGGCACAGTCCTAGCCTCACCCCCTTGGCTCAGACTTAGCGACTTTAGGCCTCACTGCAAGATGGCGGGGCAGGTGGCCTCCGCAGGGACTTTCATTACCTAGAAGAAGGTGGAAGCACCTGCCCTCTTCAGTGGAGGATGTGGCCTCTGCCCTGTTTTGTCTTGCTTGTCCTTTCTGTCCATCCTTTGGACTCTGTTTTCTCATTTCTTCTCTTTGTTTCCTTCCTTCTGCCTCAAGATTTGCTGTATTTTCCCTTTTTGGGGTGGGCACTTTAGCCATTTTGCTTTATGTCTCTTATTTTTAAATAAGTACTTTTAGGGCAAGGAAGCTTCTTCTAGTCAGGGAGACAGTCAAGCAATTATCAGGTGGGGGTAGCTCAGCGACAGAGTGCGTGCATAGCCTGCATGATGTACTGGATTCAAAGCCCATTTTTTAAAAAAAAGAAGCAAAATATTTAACAACAGGCCCAACAGGTCAGCAGCCAGAGTGGGTCCTAGAACAGGACGCAGGGCTGGAGGGTGGGGAGTTCTATTGCTAAGAGCTGGTTGTGGGGGGAGGGTATAGCTAGCTCAAGCGCTAGAGCGCATGCTTAGCATGACAAGGTCCTGGGTTCAATCCCCAGTGCCTCCTCTAAAAATAAATAAACCTAATAAAAAAAAGGGGGGGGCTGGTTGGGAAAAGCAGCAGGCTCCTGGCAGCCACAGCTGTGTCCGTCCGCAGCCCGGCAGGCAAAACAGGTGAGCGTGGGGCTGTTCGGGTCTAAACATTTCACAGGCGGCCCTGGATTTCCTCTCCAACCCATGAGTCAGTCAGGACACGCTCTCCGGTCTCCCCACCTAAGGGGCGTTTGACTGTCTTCTGATGTTTGGTCTCCAGCACACTTGCCCTGTGCTCGGAGAACGAGGGCTGGGCCACGCTGGTCTGCCGTCTGCCGCCCTCTCCCTCCTCCCTGAGCATGTGCTCAGTCTGCCGGTGCTCTGGGCTGGAAGGGCTCCGTGCGCTCAGTCTCTCGGGGGCCTGTGTCTCTGGTCTCGCCTGTTGTCCCCACTACATCCCTGCACCACCAGGTCCTGCTCCGTCTCCCCATAAAGATCCTTCCCGTCCACACAGACAGCCCCATGCACACATCTGCATCTCCACTCCTACCCCATGTCGCCTGAACCCGCCCACACCGACCCCACCCCTCGGCTGGTACTGAGCACTCAGTGTGTGCCGTGTTCATGCCAGATGCGGTCTCTGCCCCCAGGGAGCTCACTGGCGCCTGCGGAGGCCACAGCAAATAAGAAAAGCCCTGACTGTGCTCGCAGTGCGGGGGCGCCATGTGCTGTGACTGGGGAGAGGGTTTGCACGTGGAAGCTGGGTGCTGAGGGCGTGGATCTGCCCTGCACCCCCTCCCCACCCAGATCCTGGCTTCTCCCTGGCAAACTTCACCATCCCAGCTGTCCCTCCCTCCTCTGTGCCTTTGTTCAATGCGAGCCCGAAGACGTGTCCTGCGGCGTTGGGATTCCCCAGCCAGAGCTGCCCAGCACGCAGGCTGTGCTCAGTGCCCCTGCAGACGTTGCCTTTAATCCTCAAACAGCTTGTGGGCAGTGCTGTTTCCTCCATGTCACAGCACGGAAACTGAGGCTCAGACCCAGTGGGGTGGCAGCCATTGAACCTGACTCTCCCCTGGGCCCTTTGCTCTGCACTCGGCCTCCTGGCACCTTCCATGCCAGGCATGCAGCTTGTTGGCCGGGAACTCTCTTTCCTCCTTTTGTCCTGGTCCTCCAGATCTCAGCTCAGCATCCTCCCCCTCCAGGGCGCCCTCCCTGAGCTGGCCTGCACCACCCCTCTCCTTGGCCTGTGGTCACATAAACTCTGAGGGCCTTTTGCTCACATGTGAACCCCATCAGCTGGTACAGGGAGGGCTAGGGGAATCTGCAGGGTGGATGAACAGAGCCCCTCACGCTCTCTTGAAGCTTCTGTCTGCCCCCTTCTCATGGTCAGCATGATCTTTTAAAACCACAAAGCCCACCAGGAGTCTCTGACCCTTTAGGGCAGGGCACTTCCCCCTCATCCCTGAGCTCCACTCACCCTCAGTGCCTGAGGGGAGGCGTGGGGACTCACGCCCACTGCTCCCTGCAGCTGGGGTGCCTGTCCTGCTCTGCCCCACTCACTCCCCCTTGTCACCCTCCACTCTCAAGAGGTCACTTCCTTGGGGTAGCCCTGGAGCCCTGGCCTCATCTCTCAGTGGATATTTGCGCCCACCGGACTTCTGCTCATGTCTTAAGTTCCAGGTGCCCAGCCTGGAGCCCAGCAAGAGCTCACCCACAGCCTGGGGTGAGCCAGGGATGGGTCTCATGCCCACACAGGGGCCAAGGCTTAAAGCTGTCCACCCACTGTGCTCCATGGGTCACCCTGGTAGGACCAGCTGCAGGTTCACTTGCTCACCCACAGATGTTGGCTGAGCTCTCACAGTCTGTCCGACACCAAGCCTGGGAACAGGCAAAGGAAGAAGATTCAGGAGCCAAAAGGAGCCTAGAATCAGGAAGACAGGCCTGTCCTTGGGCTCACCAGGCTGCAAAGGTGCTGAGCATTGAGCTCTGGGTGCACCTGCCTGAGGTCAGGGGTCACTTCAGCTGAGCCCGGCCATGAGCCTGGGACTCACTCACATGATCACCTGGGGAGGGGAGAACGGGGAGGTCTTCCCGGAGAAGGTGATGCCTGACCAGATGGTCCAGGCATTGCTAGTGGGTTAGGAAACAGCCTGGTGGGCATCTAGGGACCTGCTGGAAATGGGTGAGCGGAGCCAGATCAAGGACCTTGCAGGGCAGCCCTGGCGTCAGCAGTTGGGGCCTCCCTGAAGGAGGGCTCAACCCCACACAACCTTGTACACATCAGACCCGTTGTTTTGCAGGCCTCGGGGTGGCTGGGCTTGAAATAGGTACATAATTTGCAAGACCCCATGCTCCCCCTACCTTAGAGCTTCTTGCTCGAAAGTTAGGAAGAACTTCCAGACGGCTGCGGCAGAGCATTAAGCTGAGGTCAGGGCTCTTCTGAGCTTGGGGCCTGTGTGAGCCCAGGTCACCTGTCCAGAAGGCAATGGTGGGAGGAACTGAGAGGAGGGGTTAGCTTCAGACTGAGATGCTTCAAGACGCAATCACGCCTGGCTGGGGGTCACAGGCGATAAAGAAGTAGGTAAAGACTGACCTTGTTGCCAGACCCCTGATCCAGGCATTGAGGGGGCCTCATGAGTGGCAGCAGACCCCCCTACCCCTTGCGCTGAAGACTCAGGGCCTTGGCTCTGGGCCTGGGGTCGTCAGTTCAGCGTGAGGGTAGGAGAAGGACTCCCACAGGAGGTGTGCAGGCCACTAGGTGCTGATGATGCAGCCTGGGGTGTTGGAGGAGGGCCCGGGGGAGGACCCTGAGTAGTGGCTTCCGGGTTGGGCAAGCCCAGGGGCTTTAGGAGGCCCCCTTACCTTTCTGTCACCTCCAGACTCCTGTCGGTGCTCTTGGTCCTCAGTTCCTTGTGGCCCCAGCTCAGTCCTGAATCCCTGGTGGTGGATGAAGCATGTGATGGGGCCTCTGGAACCTCTCTGCTCAGGCCCAGCCCACAGGGCTCCCCCTACCCTAGATCCTTCACGGCATCTCTCTCTGGACCTCCAGGACACCTCCCTTGAGTACACTCTCTCGGACTGTGATTCTCCCTCAACCATACCCCCTCACCTGCCTGCTGGCTCGTGTGCCCAGTGGGGCAGGAGGCTCCCTGATGGCTGCTCTCCCCTCAGGCCTCCCTGAACCCCAGCGACCACAAGCTGGATGAAGAGCTGTGCCAGACGCTCACACAGCGCTATGTGAGCGTCATGAACCGGCTGCAGAGCCTGGGCTACAACGGGCGGGTGCACCCGGCACTGACCGAGCAGCTGGTGAACGCCTACGGCATTCTGCGGGAGCGGCCAGAGCTAGCCGCCTCGGAGGGCGGCTCCTACACGGTGGACTTCCTGCAGCGTGTGCTGGTGGAGACCGTGCACCCCAGCATGCTCACCGACGCACTGCTGCTGCTCTCCTGCCTCAGCCAGCTGGCGCACGACGACGGCAAGCCCATGTTCATCTGGTGATGCTGGCACCCACCGGCCACCCATGGGCCCGTACCTCGGTGCAGCCATTAAAGCTTCCCACGGACACCGGCCCTGGGCCCTTGCTGGACTTCTGGGTGGTGCTGCTGCCTGTGGGGCAGCTCACCAGCGCCAGCCTCCCCTGTGCCCCTTCCATCCTGCCTGCCCGGGGGATCTGTGCCCATTCTGGGGCCATGGGAGCGAGCCCCAGGACCGAAGCTCAGCAGCTGCCTGACCAAGGGGGCTGTTCCACAGGCCCCAGGACTCCTCTTGCCTGGCCTGGTGGTTGGAGCACGGGAGCCCCCGGGAGCAAGCAGGAGCAGAGCAGGCAGAGAAGGGTCGTGGCTGTGCCAGCAGCACCGGTGGCATGCAAGGAGCGAGGCCTGGCTACAAACAGAAGGCAGAGGTGGGATCAAGAGGAGGATATGGGCATAGGAGTCCCCACCTCTGTACTAGGCAGGGACAAGGAGGCTGGGGACAAGTGCTTCTGGACACTGAGAGCAGGAGGACATCAGCAGGAGAGAAGCCAGGAGAGAGTAGGCTTACTCAGACCTGGGCACAGGGCAGCCCAGGGAGATGGGGTCCCTTCCAAATGCACCCACAGGAAGGGACCAGCTCCAAAGCTTCCTGAGACCCAGAGTGGGAGACTCAGAACTGGCAAGGGCAGACCCACCCCCTGAGGGCCCAGCTGAGGAGCACAGGCAGGATGGGAAGCAGAACAGAGCAGGGGAGAGGCGGAATAGGGGAAGGGTGGGACACTGGGAGGTAACCTATAGACTCAGATGGAGAGACATGCTTGTGGATGGTGCAGGAAGCTAAGGGGTGTGGAAGGATGGCCAGCTTTGAGGATGTGCTTGTGGAGAGAAAAACAGGGTGGGGGAGCCCAAAGAGTGGCCTCTGGCCCACAAAGGGGAGAAGAGAGGCCCACCTGAAGAAGGGTAGGAGGCTGGCAGGGTGGGTTTGAGGACCCCAGGCAAGGAGCCTCCTGAAGCACCTCTACCACCAGCAAGAGGATCCCAAGAGAACAGAGGAGCCCCAGGGTCTGGGTTCAAACAAGGGAATCATGTCAACAACCAGAGAGGGGTGCAGAGAAGGAGAGGGGTGTAGGGCATGCTGGGGCATTCTGGCCCCAGAGCTCCCTGCCTCCTGGCCTCCTTGCTCTCCCAGCTTCCAGGCCTGCGACTTCAGGACATGAAGCCAGACCCCTGGGGAAAGCCGGGAAGGGCTCCTCTACCCATAGGTACTAGTTACGTGATCTACAGACACAGATCTAGCGCTGTCTGCTGAGAAGGCTTAGCAGCGAGACAGACCAGTGCAGTGAGCAGACCCAGCATCGGATCTTGACTTCTAAAAGGGATCAGGGATTTCTGGAAAACTGGGGGCTGTGGGGAAAGCAGAAGCCCCTCCTCCTCCATGTCAGTAGGCGTGAAAGGCAGCCCTGACCCAAACCACAGGGCAATTTAAGAGGCAACTTTCAGAGCTGTAGAGAGTGGTTCACAGCTTGGGTTAGAATGGGGCGGGAGGGGAGAGCAGCGCCCGAGGGAGTCGGAGGTAGATTGGTCCAACAGAGTGGGTGCACGAGGGCTCCGCGGACAGGGAGCTGGCTTCCATCCCGCTCACGTGCCCCAGTGGCCCCGGCGACGGGCTGCGCAGGGCCCAACCAACGGTCCCTTCCCCCTAGATTGTAAACCACTCCTTTCGGAGTGGTCTAACTGGCCACTGGCTCAGCACCGCTGAGAGCCGCCTCCACTGTGGGCTCTGAGCGGTGCTGAGCCAGTGGCCAGTTAGACCACTCCGAATCCGCCCCGCATCTGGGGGCGTGTCTTCGTACTCCGGCGCTGGACCTCGCGGTTCCCCGGGGAAACGGGTCGAGTTGGGGCAGATCCCGTACTCTGGGCAGCAGGCGAGCCCGGTCAATTCCACGCTGACTTGTGGGAGGAGTAAGAAAGCAGGACGCAGCGGGTACCACACTCCCATCCCCATCGCTGCGCCTGCCTGCACTAAAAACTGAGGTCCTTCACCTGGTGAGGGGTGCACCCCTGTAGCGGCTCTCGTCTGGCGGGTCTGCGGGTTCTCTCCGCGGCCTTTGTGGGGGGGCAGGGTGAGGAGGATTTGGGGCGGGACTGCGAGGCCAGGGTCCCTTTCGCTTCCTCTCTTCTCTCCAACCGCCGCCGCCGAGATTCCACGCGGGCGAGGAGAGGGCGGCTTCGCCGACGCGCCGGCTACGCCTGCGCCCGCATCCCCAAGGTCGCGGGGCACAGCGCCTTCCTGGCCCCGCGCACAGGTTGTGCCACCTGGCCTTGAACCCTGTGACCCCCCCTGCAGCTCCCGCGAACGCACGAACGAGTCGACTTGCACGCCGGAAACGAATGAGTTGTCAGTGCAGCTGCCAACGAGCCCCGTGCGCCGTGCAATCCCCGCGCGACTGGCCCCCAGTGCCCTGCGCCCTACGGCCCTCGCCCTTCCCGCGCCCTGTGCTGCAGGCTCTCCACCGCCTGGCCCGCGCGCTACTTTTCCCGGCCTATTGGGCCCTGGACCAGCTGCTGGGCTACTGGGCGCCGGCCGCGCGCCCGAGCGGCCCGTGGCTGAGCATAGCGGCAGGCATTGGAGCGGTGCTGCTGCTGCTGCTGCTTCTCATCAGCCTGCCTCTGGCCCTGCCAGGCCTGCTGCTCTGGCTGCTGCTGCAAGCCTGGCGCCGCCCCTTCTGCTACCAGCCCCTTCCCCAGAGCTGGGCGCCCCCCGCGCCCTGGCGCCCCTCAGCTGAGCCCTCGCGCTGCTTCAGCTTCCTCAGCGCCAACGTGTGCCTGCTTCCCGACGGTTTGGCGTGCTTCAGCAACTTGCAGCACAGCCAGCAGCGGGCCGAGGCCATGGGCGCCGCGCTGCTCGCCGGCCTGCGGCGTTCTCGCCATGGGGTTGCAGGCTGTGGTCCGCCAGTGCAGGGTATGCCGTGAGGGGTGCTGATAGGTGTCATGCCAGCGCGTCTGGACTTCGTGTGCCTGCAGGAGGTGTTCGATCTGCGCGCAGAGCAACGCCTGGTGAGACGCCTGGCACCCAGTCTGGGCCGGGTGTTGTACGACGTGGGCACATTCGGCCTGCAGCCTGAGCTGCTGGGCAGCGGGCTGCTGCTGGCCTCACGCTATCCTCTGCTGCGCGCCGCCTTCCGGATCTTACCCCAAGCGCGTCGCGAGGACGTGCTGGCCTCCGAAGGACTACTTTCCGCACAGGTACCCGCCCACCGGCCGCCACGCTCCCGGCCAGGGAGTGGGCGGGGCATGGGGTCGAAAGTGCGAAGGTTGCTCCCGCTGTCCGTGGTGTTGCAGGCGCAGCTAGGCATCCTGGATGGGTGCAGCATCGTGGGCTTCCTGCACTGCACACACCTTCATGCGCGGAGTGGTGAGCCTGGTTAGCTGGCTCGTAGGCTCCTGGGCAGGCTGCCCCCAAATCCCCTTCCCCCGCGTGGCAGCGGCAGGTCCTAATTCTTGGCTACACTTCCGCTCCCCCTACGTTTGTTCACTGCCCAGACACCGCGAGTCCCTTCAAGTGCCTGGGTGGGCTCACAGATCAGAACCAGGAGGGGCAAGGGAAGGCGGGGGTGGGGGTTAAACTGGGTGTTCAGGATACAGAATGGCACCTAGGACTGAGCCTTCCTTCCCTCCTGGTGCCCCTTCCCCGCTCCCCAACAGAGGACGGGCTCTTGCGCTGCAAGCAGCTGATGCTGTTGCTGGACTGGGCCGAACAGTTCGAGGCTGAGAGCCGCCAGAGTGACGAGGCCGTGGCCTTCAGCGTGCTCCTGGGTGACCTGAACTTTGACAACTGTTCGCTGGGTGACAGGAGGCTGCAGCGGGGTGGGCCGGGTGTCCTGGCCCTGACCACTGAGTGCTGGCCTGTCTGCAGACCACGCACAAGAGCAACAGCACCATCTTTTCAGCCGCTTCCAGGATCCCTGCAGGCTGGGCACGCGTCAGGAGCAGCCCTGGGCCCTGGGTACCATGCCTGGGTGGGGGCAGGTGGACCTTGAGAGGGCTTGCCGAGACTCCCACTGATACCACCCTTCCTCGCCCTCCCAAGGAACGTTGCTGAGAACCTCCAAGCTGCACCACTCAGTGGCCTGCTCCCCAGAGATGCTGCGGAGGTGAGTGGCGACCTGGAGCACTTCCCGGAAGGAGGACTGCCCTGGCATTGGTGACACTGCCTCTCCTTAGGGCCCTGGAGCAGGAGGAAGGGCGCCGCCGCTACCTGGCAGGCCCTCCCAGGGGATGCCGCAGAGCTAAGCCCTGGCGTGGCCGGCGTCTGGACTACATCACCTACAGAGGAGTGCCCGGAGGCCTGAGCCCAGTAAGTGCCAGAGCTTAGAGTGCTGGGCTCCTGGCACTGGGGCGACTCCTCAACTGACTCCCGCCCCTAGGAGGTGGAACAGGTGACATTCAGCACCGCCCTAGCAGGGCTCATGGACCACCTGGCGGTGGGACTTCGGCTCCGCATTTCCATGCCCTCCTAAGGCAGGCACGCAGGAGACAGGTGCCAGGACAGATGGAAAGACAAACAGGGACACAGAATGTGAGCCTGGCTGGTTGCCGTGGGAACTGGGCACCTTAAGGGGTCTTTATTGTGTGGGCCCTTCCTCACACAGCCTCCTGGGCCCTGCGGTACTCATAGATGCTGCCCCGCTTGGGGAAGGCTCGAGGCTGCGAGGGCGATCCTGGTGGTGGGGCGGGGTCCTCTGGGTCCCCAAAGCCCCCGCCGCCCGGTGTTTGGAGGCAGAACACGTCCTGTTGGGGAGAGGGCCGGTTCAGCGACAGTATGGGCTCCACCCCGCCTCCCACCTTGGTCCCATCCCTACTGGGGTAGCACATCCATAGCAGCAGCTTAGACCGCAGAGACCTGGCCCATGGCCCCCTATTCTTCAGGAATCAAATTAAACTCGGTCTCTGGTTATTTTTGTAACTTGTTCAGTCTCTGGGATGAGGGCCGCTGGGGTGGAGGGAGTCAAGCCAGGCCGCAATCTTACCCCTGGGTACACAGGCACAGAGGTCTTTCCTCCCAGATTCACGGTCCGGCCATCCTTTCGGATCAGCAAGTTAAGGCCACGGGAGCCTGGCTCACCCCCTTTGGGAAGAGGTGGGGGGGTCGCCCAGGAGGCAAGAAAGTGAAAGACATGGGGGATGGGGGTTGGTGGAGAGATGGGGGAGGGGGGAAGATGGGACAGGGGGTGGGTGGGGAACAGACCAGACCCAGCCGGGCTGAGGGAGGGGAAGAGAGCCACTCACCCAGGAGGCCATAAGGCTGGAACGCACGGCGCTCGGTCAGCACTGACAACAGCATCTCCTCACGAAAGAGCAGCTCTCGGACAACACCATCGCCACCCCGGAAGCGGCCACGGCCCCCGGACCCCAGTCTCAGCTCGAAGCGGCGCAGGATGACCGGGTACCTGCGCAGGCCTGGGGCTCAGTGCCGCCTGACCAGCCCAGGCTTCACCCCAGGCCCGGTCCTCAGCGCCACCCCTCCCCCACCACTCGCCTGCTCTCTAGGATCTCGGGGTCGGTGATGCGTGTGTTGGTCATGTGGCTGTGCACACCGCTGCGCCCGTGCCAGCCAGGGCCTGCGCCCGCGCCTCCCGCCACTGTCTCGTAGTAGCCCATGTGGGCATTGCCCAAGGTCACGTTGTTCATGCAGCCCTGGTAGAGGCGAGTGGCTGCTGCACTCCCCTGCCTGCCGGCCAGCCCACAGCCCTCCCGGCCCCCAGCAGCTCCAGAGCTGCGCCCATCCGCCCGCCCCGCCACACCTGGGAGGCTGCACAGGCTCCAAAGGCCCCCAAGATGACGTCTACCACGCGCTGCGACGTGAGCACGTTGCCGCCCACCACGGCTGCCTCTGGGGACGGGTCCAGGATGGAGCCTCTAGGAATGACAACACTCACCGGCGCCAGGCAGCCCTGTGGGGAGAGGCGCCAACTCTCCAGAACGACTAGGAGGAACATGGTGCCCCACCACTTGCATCAGCAGAATTAGTTGGTTTGGGGGTCAACTTGGCCCTCAGACTCACTCAGGGTGACCCGGTTCTTGGGGCGGACCTCTGTCCTGGCACACTGCACACCCCTGCGCACCTGGTTGAGTGGGATGTCGCGGCCCACCAGGCAGCGGAGGCAGTAGATGAGGGCAGACAGCGTGATGGCCCGCGGCGCGTTGAGGTTGCCAAACACCTCAGGCCCAGTGCCGCTGAAGTCAAACACTGCACTGCCCTGCCAGCCCAGGGAGAGGGGAGAGGTGGTCAGCAGCCAGGTGGCCATGGCCCTGAGGCCTCAGGAGGTGCCGCTTCCAAGACTGACCTTACTCAAGTTGATCTGCACACGGAGTCGGATGGGGGAACCATCGTCCATGTGGTCCTCGGCACACACCTCCAGGGGCAGGCCCCGGGCCTGGCGCGAGGTTCCAAAGGCCCGCAGCATGTCTCGCACAGCTAGCTCAGCATTTGCCTGGCAGACAGTACATTCAGCAACAGCCACACCACCTTCCGGTAGGTCAGGTGGTCCCTCCCCGCCCACCAGCCTGGGGTAGGCACACCACTGCCCCCAGGCCCACCTGAATGTGGCCCATGTAGGCCTGCACCACATCCAGGCCGTACTGCCCGATGAGCTCGCCCACCAGCTGGATGCCCTTCTGGTTGGCAGCCACCTGGGCACGGAGATCTGACAGGTTGTCATGCAGGTTCCGTGCGCCGCTGCAGCCTGGAATCTTGCCTGGTGCCCGCAGGGCTTCGATCACCGCTGAATGGAGGGGTCACCACTGAGCCATCCTCCCAGCCCCAGGGCCACCTGGTGCCCTGCTTCATGCCTGCTGTACCTCAGCTGGGCACCACATGTGGGCCCATCACTGGCTCCTCACAACCCTGCTGACTCCTCCAGGGCCCCCTGAGCCCCCAGCTTCTCCCTCATCTGCTGTACCTTCTCCTTCCCACACCCCAGTCCCCCAGGGGACCCTGGGCCTGGACGAGCAGCTTTGCATCTGACCTCACAGGGGCTAGAGGTGCCTAGAGCAGGGCCAGGGGCAGGGGGCAGATTCCCTCAAGCAAACTCTCCCCCTTCCTCCACTCCTCCTGCCCTCCCCTCCCCATCACTCCCTCCTGCCTTTTCTGGGCATCCCCTCCTCTCCCAGGAGAAAAGCCGCTTCCCTTGGCCCTCCCCACTCTCACTGTCCCCAGCAGCAGACTGACTTGAAAGAGCATCAGTGTGGCCGCCTGTGCCTGGACGAGGCCTCCACCCCACCCTCCGGCAAGCAGCCCAGGTCCTGGCCCGAAGACCACGCTCCCTGCTCCGGGAGCTCTGCCCCCTCTGAGGCTCCCTGGCCGCTTGCCTGCACCTGTTCCTCGGGGATCCCTGCCCACACCCAACACTGAGCGAGGAAGCAGCCAGGCCTGGGTGCCTCTGTTTGCGCCCTCAGCACCCGCAGCAACGCATGGCCCTGTTACCCCGCCACCCACCCACCTGCATTGCCCGTCCCCACTCTGGCTGCCCCCTGGGCTCCCAACCCCTGTGGCCTCAGAGCAGCTCTGCACTTCCCACTTCCCGCTGCCAGAAGCTGCAGCTTTCCAAACTTGATGCCCCACCCCGCACCCAAATCCCACCAGATACCAACCATGACCCCAGATCAGCAGTCCCCACCCTGATGCCTGCTTCCCACCTGAGACTCGGCTGCAGCTGCCCCCAGCCCGCTCCGGGGCCTGGCCTGCAGGCACGTAGGCAGAGGGTGCTCAGGGCACACAGGCTACCAAGTCAGGCCCCGCTGTGGCCTTCCACTGCTGCTCCACTGCGCCCTGCCCAGTGATGGACCCAAGCTCAGGAAAGCTCTCCAAGGGCCTGCAGCCCCTGGGCCCTGGCGCCACCAGCTCTCTGACATCCCCAGACCCAATGCAAACCCAGTGTACGTTACCAATACCACAAGCAGCTGCCCACCTTAAGACAGGCTCCTCCCGCCTGCACCCAGTGCCTGAGATATCCTGGCCACCCCGCCCCACCTCCAGAACCGCTGAGGCCTTCCTGGGCACAGGCAGAACTCATCTCAGCTCCTCTGATTATCTCTGAGAGACAGTCTGCAGCCATGCTGTGCGGTCACCACCTGGCTCCCCAAGCCCGCAGGCAGGCCTCAGCCAGTGGGCTGCATCCCAGTAGCTGTCCAGCCTGGCTGCAGGAAGCAGCCACGTGTGCTATCCCACTGAATTCCACCCTGCCCCACCCCAGCCCCACTCCCGCTCACCCTCCTCCTGGAAGACACCCCCCTGGACGAGTTTGAAGGACAGAAAGACGGCGCCCTCCTGCTGCAGGGTGGTGGAGTGGGGGGGCATGGAGCCTGGTGTGATGCCCCCGATGTCCGCATGGTGCCCACGGCTGGCCACGTAGAACACAGGCCGAGTCTGACCCGGCCAGAACACCTAGGAGTTGAGAACGGTCAGCTGTGGTGGCAGCCCCCCCACCAAAGATACCTGGGCAGCGACACTCACTGGCGTGATGACAGTCAGGTCCGGCAGGTGGCTGCCCCCAGCGCTGGGGTGGTTGCTCAGCAGCACGTCACCGGGGTGGAGACTGGCCCCCAGGTGCTGGATCTGAAGCCAGGAGACAGGTGCAGAGTGGGGAGGGAGTGGGGCACAGGGCTCAGGAGGGCAGGGAGAGGGACCCGCCAAACCTGGAACTGCACTGTCTCCTGCATGGCACCCAGGTGCACAGGGATGTGAGGGGCGTTGGAGACCAGCCCCCCGTCCGGCCCGAAGAGGGCGCAGGAGAAGTCCAGGCGCTCCTTGATGTTGGTGGAGATGGCTGTGCGCTGCAGGATTCGGCCCATCTGCTCTGGGGGCACAGAGTGACCAGGTGCCCACTGGTCCCACCACACCCACAGCATAGCTCTGGGATATGGAGAGGCAGGACCACCGCCTTCAAGGCCTCTGAGTCCCAGACCCAGAAGCAAAGGCAGTGATGGCCCACCTTGACACAGCAGGGCCGTGACCAGGTCGTGTTCTGCTTATGTCAACTGCACCCCCCCCACCCCTGCCTGGAGCCCCAGCAAGAACCGAGCGCCCCACATCAACCCTCTGCTGGGCCTAGTTCTTCAAGGACCTGGTGCCAAGGCACAGGCTTCGGGGTCCCAGACGGCACGCGGCCTGACCCTGGCCCCGAGGTCACTGTGCAGTGCCTGTTTCAGTCCACAGAGTGGCAATCCCAGACCACACGGTGCTGGTAGAGAAAAGCACCCACGCTGCCCACGGCCAGCAGGTGCAGTGGGGCTGTGCTGTCCAGGGCCAGGGCCACACTGCCTGCCCTGTCCCAGCAGGGATTCTGCTTCTGCCCCTTCCCCAGGTCACACCTTCTCTCTGGAACCCCCTGCCAGGCACCTCTGCCCGAGATTACAGGGAGCCGGGCGGTGGGGTGCAACAGGGGCAGCCACTCACCGGCGATGCTCATGAAGCGGTGGGAGAAGATGGACAGATGGATAGGGTCAAGCTGGGCACCCACCACACTGGGGGCCTCAGCCCCCACGGAGATGCGGATGTCCCCCGTCTCAGTCACCTCTGCCTGGCAGCCTGGCTCCACCAGGATGGTGCTGGGGGCAGGGGAGCAGAGGGGCTGGAGGGGCCAGGTCATACCCCCACAACCAGAGGCCCACATCCCCAGGCAAAGGAACACCCCAAGCATGAAGGGATCCCAGGGTCTTTCAGACTCTCGCAGCCTAGGACCAGAGAACTCCGCCGGGGCCGCAGCCCGCCCGGGCCCGCAGCTCTGGCCCAGCCCTCACGCACCTGTTGCTGTCAATGATGAGGCAGGGCCCCTGAAGCTTGTGCCCACAGCCCAGCTCTCCCAGCAGGTACACGGGGGTCTCCTGGTAGCCCCCCTCAAAGAAGCACTGGGTCATCTGAGGAGGATGTGAGAGGTGAGCAAGGTTCCCAGGTCCAGCACTCTCCCAGGGTCTCCCCATCCACACCTGTCCCCATATCCCAGTGGGAGTGGGTAGGCGGGCACAGGCAGGACCACCAACCTTGTCTACCCGGGGGGGCCCACTCTGGGCTTTCGGGACGTTCTCGAGGCAAAGGCCACTGTGACCGGTGCCCCTCACCCGCACATCGTCCACGACCACCGGCCGCTCAGGGATGATGAAGCCAAACTCCCTCATGTACCTGCGCAGCCATCAGCCCCGAGGGAGCCATCAGAACCAGGAGGCCAGGCCAGCAGGCCACCCGCCAGGGCTCCCAGGATGCAGAGCTCACATACCTCTCCATGAAGGCTGCCCCAAAGTCGCCAGCTCTGGGTGAGTGGGCAGTGGCTGGGTGCTGGTGGGCCGACACCATCAGGGCACAGTCAGTGCCCTGGTAGCGCAGGTGCAGGAAGCCCTCAGTGCTAATCTGGGACCTGCAGCAGTGGGCGAGCCAGGCACTCACACAGGGTGCCCCTCAAGGATGCCTGCCCTGCTTCCTCCAGCACTCGGAGTCCAGCCCTCCCTGACTGCTGCCCGAGGGGCCTAGGCACCAAGTGAGGTGGCTAGGGTGCTGCAGGCCCCCAGAACCCCACCTGGGGAAGCCCTGGGCCCGCAGGGCATCCACACACTGCTCCTCCAGGCGGCTCAGCCTCTGGTCCAGCTGCACGAAGGTCTCAGGAGCGTAGGACAGGGAGCAGGGCTCCTGTGCCTCGTGTACCACGTCTGCCAGGGCCAGCCCCAGTGCAGACAGCAGCCCGCTATGCCTGCAGGGACAGGGGCCACCCAGCGATAGGGTAGGGGTGCCTCCCAAAGGTGGTCCCCCATGCCAGGACACGTGCACCACACCCAGACACACCTGTGAATGTGCACAGTGTCCATGCCCAGGGCCCGGGCAATGGCACATGCATGCTGCCCACCAGCTCCCCCAAAGCAAGCCAGCACATGCGCCGACGGGTCATGGCCTCGTGCCTGGGGAACCAGAAGAGGGTCAGTGGCCTGCCCTACCCTGCCCGGCTCCCACCCCCTTGGAGTGAGGGCATACTTGCGTGAGCGCACGGATGGGCCGGCACATGGCCTCGTTGGCCACACGCACAAACCCCATGGCCACCTCCTCCAGGCTCAGCAGGGAGGCCGGACAAGGCCCATTGGTCAGGAAGCTGTTGACCTCAGTGGCCACAACCTCCAGGGCCTTTCGGGAGGCCTCCGGGGACAGTGGTTGGTCCTCTCCAGGCCCAAAGATGCAGGGGAAGGAAGCAGGCAGCAGGCGACCCAGGATCAAATTAGCATCCGTCACTGTTACAGGGCCTCCTGGGAGGTGCGCACAGTGTGGGCGCTGCGGACTGTGGGTGGACACTGGGAGTGGGCAGTAGGGGTGGGGCTAAAGGGGCAGGTGGGCTGGGGCAGCACAGGAAAGGGCTTGGCAGCGCATATGCCACCTCTTACCTTTGCGGTAGCAGGCGGGGCCAGGGTGGGCTCCTGCAGACTCAGGCCCCACCACGAAGAGGCCCGACCTTTGGAGAGGGGGAACTGGAATTGGAGGCAGGGTGGCAGGCAAGGCCGGGGGTCCCACCCAGGTTGGGGTGGAGCTGACCTGAAGAAGAGGCGGGAGCCCCCACCGGCTGCCACTGTGTTGATGTCCAGCTGGGGGGCCTGGAGGGTGACACCAGCAGTGCTGGCCTCGAAGACGTGCTCGAATTCCCCAGCATAGCGGCTCACGTCGGTGGACGTGCCTGGTGGGGGGCGGGTAAGGAGTCATCCCACAGACCTGGACACCCGACGATGCCCAGCCTGGCAACGGGGGCTCCCCCAGATCCACCCTTGGGCCCTCATACCTCCCATGTCAAAGCCAATGACAGGCTGGCCGCCCTCCACCCGATAGGTGGTGGCTGAGTAACCAACCACCCCACCAGCGGGGCCTGAAAGCACAGCGCGGGAGCCACTGAAGGAGTCCAGGGGTGCCAGACCACCATCTGAGCGCATGAACAGCACCTGCACGTCCTGCGGACAGGCAGGGGCAGTGAGGGACAGGGCAGGCACTGGGCGCGGTGGTGGGGAGCGGACAGGCAGGGGGCCTCACCTTGAGCTGACCCTGAAAGCCACAGCGGAAGCCCTGCACGTAGCGCTGGATGGTGGGAGTGAGGTAGGCATCGGCGCAGGCTGTGTGCCCCCGGGGCACAATGCGCACCATGGGCATGGCCTCCGAGGACAGTGACACGTGTGTGAAGCCCAGCTCCCGGGCCAGTGTGCCCACTTGCTGTTCGTGCTGGGCCCACCTGTGATGATGCCCGAGTGTCTGTTGCTGAGCCTTCCGCCCACAGTCCCCCGCCCGTGCCTGCACCCTGGCCGGCCCACGCTCACGTGTAAGAGTGCATGAGCACCACGGCCAGGCTGCGGATGCCTCGGGACAGAAGCCCTTCCAGCTTTCTGCGCAGAGCTCCCAGGTCCACAGGCTGCTGCACCTCCAGCAGATCCCCTGTGCGGCCTGCCAGGAGGGAAGCCCACCGCTGCCAGTCAAATGCCCATCAGGGCCTGCCACCCCATCCCCCAACACCCGATGCACCGTACCTTTCACAGGTGTACCAGCACCCGGCTCCCCTCGATACAGCACCACGCGCTCGTCCACTTCCAGTACCTCTTCATACAGCATCTCGGGCATGGGCACAGCCTAGGGGTGGGCAGAGGCTCAGAGGAGGCCCAGGCCTGAGGGTCCTTGCTGGGTTCCTGCGTGGGTGGGGTAATGCAGCCGGTGGGATGTGTCCCCACAGGCCAGTCCACAGGCCCAGGAGATACAGTCAGGTGGGGTGCCCCCAGACAGCTGAGTGCAGCCAACTGCCCCCTACAAGGGCTGCTCCTTCCCAGAACCCAGCAGCGGGGGTGAGGGGTCAGGGTCCAGGACAGGGCACAGCGGCAGATAGGCACAGGACAACACGTGATCAGTCAGGGCTGGGAGGACGCAGTGTCCCACTACGAGTGCCCGGAACCTCCTCTTTGTCAACTGGTGGTCTTGGGCTGGCACAACCCTTCCAAGGACTGCACACCCCAAGGGGCCACAGCACCCGGGGAAAGCAGGAGCTGCACAGTCGGCTGCCTGATGGCGTGGGCGAGCTCACCAGGTCAAAGAGGTCCTCTCGGGCCTGGGTGCCCACATGCAGCAGGTCCCGGAAGCCGCGGGTCACCAGCAGGGCCACCCGCTCCCCTCGCCGTTCCAGCAGTGCGTTGGTGGCCACCGTGGTGCCCATGCGGATGCTGGCGATACGACTGGTGTCCAGCGGCCGGTCCCGCGGCAACAACATGCCTCCCTCCTGGGGACCCCAGCAGGTCATCGGATGGTCAGTCAACAGGCCTCTGGCCCAGAGGCCCCTCCCTGCCCCACCGCTCTGCCCGGGCCACCTGTTCCAGGATGCGGCGGATGCCCTCTGTGGGTGCATCTGCGTAGTTGGCAGGGTCTTCTGAGAGCAGCTTCAAGACCCTCACATGCCCCCCTGGGCACTGAGCAAAGACATCTGTGAAGGTGCCTCCACGGTCGATGGCAAAATGGAAGCGTCCTTCCGGGCCGCCCATGGTGACAGGGCTGGAGTCCAGCAGCGACTCTTCAGCCGGTAGTCCTGGGAGAACTGGACAGAGATAGGGGGTCAGCAGGGAGGCCTGGTCATACACAGGTGGGCAGCCCTGGGCAGAGCTGGGAGGGGGAGAGGACGGGGGATTCCAGGCCCAGGAGGGGCCCTGGGTGGAGCTAGACCTGGGCAAGCCAGGGTGCTGGGCCTAATGCCCCCAATTCCCCAGTGCTCGTGCCCAGAGTTGGGGGGAAACCCAGGGCCTAGAGCAGATCTTTGGGAAGTGGACACTCAGCAGGAGCCCTGGCGCTGCGGTTTCCTGGCCCTTTAAGCGCCAAGAAGCACGTGGGTTGGGGGGCCGGTGACAGAAGGCCCACTTCCCAATTGCTCGACCTTGGAGCAGAGGCCTTAAGGGACACGGGGACGGGGCGGAGCCTGCGCAGATGACCGGGCGCGGCCGCGGCCGGGAGGCAGGAAGGAGCGGTTGGTGGGGGCGAGTCGGGGCCGGGAGTGCCGAGAGGGGATCGGGGAGGGTCCCGGGGCAGGGCCCACCTGGCCTGTCTGCTCCGGGTCGCGCGCCGTCTGTTCGGGTTGCACTCGCTCCGGGCCCTGCCCGCGCCCGCCCCCAGCCCGGAAGCGGGACCCGCCCCCCCCGCACGACCGATCCCGGCTCGCCGGGCTCTCCCGGTTGCGTCAGGCTCGGGCTGCCCGGAGCCGCCCCCTCCCTCGGCCGCGAGACGCCCCAGGGGCGGCGGGGCGGGGCCGGAGGGGGACCGGGGGTCGGCGGGCGTTCCCAGCTCGCTCCCAGCGGCGCGCCCCGCCCCCCACCTTGGCTCCGCGGGCCGCCCAGCCCTGCGCTGGCCCGGAGCTCGCTGAGCGTGGGCGCCCTGGGGACCCTCCTCAGGTGTCCCGGGGCGGGAGGAGCAGGCGGCCCAGACGAACTCGGACTGCTCCCCACCGTCAGGCGGCTGTGGGGGATAGGGCGGGGGCGACCGGGGAGGGCGGAATTGATGGGCCGGGCAAGGCGAGGGTAAGGGGGGCGGTTGGCGCGCGCCCTGGAGTACCCCCCCAACTCCCGGCCTGCGCGTGGGCGCCGTGGGCAGGGGCTCCTCCACACCACCCTCCCGGGTGGCCAGGGGCCGCGGTCAGTCCCGCGACTTAGCGGCGGTTGGCTGCCCCTCCCCAGCCTGTTTCCCTGTGGTCAGAAAGCTGCCCGTGTGCCTGCCCAGGCCTGAGGCGGGCGCGAGCTGTGAGGGGTTCTGGAAAAGGAACAGTGGGGAGTAGGGGGCTTCCCAAGCAGAGGAACAGCAGGTGAAGGAGACTGCTTCACCTAACGGATGGCGCCGACAGATGGCCAGACAGGCAGGGGCACAGCACCATCTATGCCCTGGCCCCCATCCCACCCCAGGCTTCCTTGCTTCCTTGACCCTTGCTGGCCATTGAAGCCTGCTTGGTCCTAGGAGGAGAGGGTGCTGCCCCCCAGGCTGCAACAGGGCTCCCCACTGACAGGCAGCACCCTCTGTGCCCTGGGGGGTTGAAGGGCAGCCTCAGGGCTCCGCCACATTTTCAGCGATATCCCCTTCTCCCTGCTGCACCCCTTCAGGGACCCCCCACCCCGCCTCTCCCCCTTCCTCCATACACCTGTCAGCACTGGACAGGACACGGGCCAGGACAGCAGGGGATTTCCCCTGCTCTTCACGGCCTTGGCTGGATGAGTGGAGCTTGTGGGCCTCTGAGAGGAGCCCTGGTGGGCCTGGCACGCTCACCTCTTTCAGCATCCTTGAACTTGATGGTCATGCGCCGGGGCAACCGGGGGCTAGTGGCCATCTCAGCCAGGAGCCCAGAGCTGCAGAAGCCCAGGCTGCTGCCCCGGTTCCTGAGCACCAGCTTCAGTTCCTGGTTCTCCTGGATGAGCTGCACCAGCCTCCGCAGCTCTTCGTTCTCCTGAGCCAGCCGCTGGATCTCCTGCCGCAGGCCCTCATAGCTGCTGAGGAGGGACATGCCCGGCAGTGGGGGGCGGCAGCTGCCGACAGCCAGTGGGCTGGCCAGGGACAGTAGACCCCGCCATTGTGAGGTCAGCGGCTGCCCCTACCCCCACGCCTCAGCCACATTCCGGGGCTTCAGAGCCAGGGCCCAGCAGAGCCTAGCCCAGAGCATGAGTGCCTCACCTCTGATCCCTGGCCCCCTGAGGGCCGAAGGACGAGGGGATCCCAGACCTGCCCCAGGCTCGGAGTCCCTCCAGGAAGCCACTCTTAAAGGACAGAAGCTTCTTCACCCCAGCCGAGCACAGCACACTTGCAGGGAGAGGCAGCACGAGATTCAGGCATCCCCACCCACCCACCTGGCCACCCACTGGCCACCCACCGCAGCAACCCCACCTACTCCTGCCAGGTTATGGGGCTGGGTGACGAGGCACAGCACATCATCTGAAGGGGTCAGGAGAGGGCATGTCTGGGCTGCCCTGCAGGAGGGGTGCTTCTGGCCCAGTAGCTGCAGGAGCTGGACTGCAGAGACCGAGGTGGGTCAGAGCCTGGGGGCGTGCGGTAAGCCAGCCAGCACGTTGGGGTGAGCCTGGAGCCAAAAGTGGCCCTGCTGTGGGGGTGGCAGGGAGTGTCATTGTCACGTGGGGGACAGGCGCCCTGGACAAGGCACCACATTCAGGGCCCCAACCTCAGGGAACAGGATAGGGCAGGCAGCAGGGAGACCTCAGGAGGCCTGGGGATAGGGGAGCCACCTCAAGGGCCACAGCTAGGTTTATACTTCAGAACATGTAAAGGGCTTCCTTGTTTCATGCAGTCTGTCTTCCAATGGGACGGCTCTGTGCAGTTGCTGTAAGCTGTGTCATTTCTTCCCTTATGATTATTTACTTCACATTATGTTTGCTTTCTGCGGGTCAGTTCACTGCAGTTTCCACTTGGTAACCAGCAGGTTCTCCTGGGGTTTGCATGTCCCTTCCCCGACTGCTTCCATGTGGCACGGTGACCTCTGGTGGGGAGTTCTCACCAGTGCTGTGTGCGTGTCGGAGGGCCCCTCTGAAAGCAGTGTTCCAGGGGACTGGGGAGCAACCGCACTTAATTTAATGGAAATAATGAAAATTTTAACAGTTCCTGTCCGCAGGAAATAATTCTCATTCTAAGGATTAGGAGTAGAGCATTGGTGACAGAGCTAGAGATCTTACCCCAAACAATGACAGGCTCAGGGCAGCTAGCTTCCAACTCAGACGCTCCCGGGAGGGCAGAGGGGGACTGTGGCAGGCAGAGTTCTATCCCGCCCCGGTATCCCTGCCCTGCGTAACTGCAGGACTGTGAATAGAATGGCTTGTACACCCATGGTTGTGTTATGTTACACAGCACAGCTGATGTGCAAGAGAGACCATCCTGGGCAAGCCTGGCTGAATCCGGTGATCCCACAGAAGGACAGGCCTCTTCCTGGAGGAGGGGTTGCAAAGCTCAAAAGAGATCCACTCAAGGAAGATTCTCCATTGCTGGGGGGCCGTGAGGCAGGGCACGTGAGGAGCCCCAGGACCAGACACATCATAGCCAAAATACTGAAAGACGATGAGAAAACCTCAAAGTCACAAGATTGAAATAACCCATCACATATAAGAGAATCTCATAAAATCAACACCTAACGTCTCATCAGAAACAAGGGAGGCCTGGAGAAAATGGAATGACAGACTCAAGTCATTTAAAAACTCAAGATTCCAACAGCCTGGAAAATGATCTTCTGGAAATCAAGGTGAAATAAAGACAATCCAGGGTAAACAGTGAGAGCACCTGTTGCCAGCAGACCCACCTTACAAAAAATACCAAAGAAAGCTCTTCAGCTGAAAGGAGGTCACATCCAACGTCGTTCAAGTCCCGCGTCCCCATGCCACGCCCACACTCATCACCTGTAGGGCTCTGAGTTAATAAGCAGATGTAGCGTTAAGCCACTATGTTTGTGGCAACCTACTACACAGCAGTAGAAAACTGGCACAGCCTCCTGTGTTGAAGGGAATGCCGGAGCGGATCATGAAAGAAGCTGGGATACGAAGGAGATGGCAAGTGCACTGTCCCAGGGTGGAGCCGGCCCTGGGACCTGGGGTGGGAACTGCGGACAGATCCACTTGTATCTTGGGTTCCCAAACTCCCATGAGCCCCCTTCCAGGCAGAAGCAGCTCCTTTCTCCTCGCTGGAGGAACCTGGCAGTGGCCTCCCCTGGGGCACAGATGGCTGCCAACAGTTGCCCACCCCCAACAGGTGGGTCCAGGTCTCAGTCTGTGGACTCTGAACTGACCCTGTGCCTTATTTTGGCCAGAAAAATAGTGGAAGTGGCAGAGTTCCTGCACCAGCCTTGGACTTGAGACGCCAGGCAGCAGCAGGACTTCCGGAAATGACCCTCTCACACTGGGGACTGGCCAAAGTGCATGTACCATTGACTCATGAGGTCTAATAAGTCTTGGTAAGAAGAGCGGGAACCTGCTCCCTCCTACCCTGAGTTCTGCATTGTGACAGTTCTGCTCCAAGAGGGTACGGCCAAGAGCACTGGGCACCCTTTACCCTGGCTCCAGCCACAGGACAGAGGGGGCCTGGGAAGGATGAGCTCAGAAGACAAAGCCTCCCTCCCACCCCCTGGCACCCACCCGTGGGTCAGGGGCATCACTCTGGGAGGAGCAGGCTCCCACCTGCCTCCAGCTCCCCCAGACCCTGCCCAGGGTGAGACCCTGCCCAGGGTGCATGGCTGAGCAGGCTGCCTCTCTCTGGACACTGAGTGTGGTGTTGCAGACGACAGTGGAGACCTCAGTGGTGAAAAATTATGGAAAAGATCAAACACATGACCACAAACGTGAAGGCTTAAAACAGCAGACATTTATTCTCTTCCAGTTCCAAAGGCCAGAAATCCACAGAGTCTCATGGGCTAAAACTAAGGTGTTAGCCAGAATAGTTCCTTCCGGAGGTTCCAGGGGAGAATTCATTCCTTGCCGCGTCCAGCGTCCAGCATTCCTTGGCTTGAGGCTGCATGCCTCCAAGGTCACCTCTCCTTCCCTTTTTTTGTAACCAAGCATCCCTCCGCTTCCACCTTAAAAGGATACTCATGATTACAGTTAGGACCCACCTGGATACTCCAGCACACTCTCTCCTTCTCAAGATCCTCAGCTTAATCATTTCTGCAAAGTTCCTTTTGCTGTATGAGGTAACATCCACAGCCATTAGGAATCAGGACCTGGACACCTTTTGGGGCATACTCCAGCCTACTACACTGGCTGGACATGGGACAGACTTGGAGGTGTCCCCCCACTGCACACTAATTCATCAGCAAAGGATGGCACCTCACTGGCTCAGTTGGTGGCTAAACCCTAAGCTATGTTGACTCCAATGCCACTTTGAGGAATCCAGGCTTAAACGTAAGCACTAGGAGGGAGGGGGGACCGAGTAGTGACAGCAGAAGCTGCACACTGTGGAGGAACGGACCTCACCAAATGGGCCCCGACAAGCCACTGGACTAATAAAGTAACAAAACAGCAAGATCAAGAAGCCCAAGAAGGACAGGCTAATCACGATCCAGAGTTGCTGTAATAAAGCATCTAAAATGTTGTTTTCAACAGAGACGTGCAAAGAAACAGGAGAGTGTGACAGCTGCATGGGAGGGTTAGGCAGTAGTAACTGCCTTTGAAGGGGCCCCAGTTTCGGCCTTTGTAGGCAAAGACATCAAAGCTTTGCTCATGCGAAGACCCGTGAAAAGAGTGGCTGCAGTGGCAGGTGGTGGTCTGTAGGGGTCCTCCCACTGCCACTGCAAATACCCAACCTGCAGCAGCAGAGACCCAACCCCGGACCCCCTCCCACCTGCCAAGGACAGTTATTTTTCTTCCCTGAACTGACCCCTATTCTAGACATGGCTTTGCCCTCCCTGCCTGCAGTTCCTCTGCCGGCACCTGAATCTCAGACTCACTGAATGCCTGATCTCCCATTGGACAGGGCTGCACACCAAGGACGCATCTTAGAGCTGATGGCCTGCGGCAATGAGCTCGTGACCCTGGGACTCACTGAGCAAGTTCCCATCAGCCTAATGGAATGGTGACAGTCTGTTGAAGGCCCTGCTACTCTGCCAACTGGCAGCTCGCTCCTCTCAGGATAGGACACTGCTGAGATGCATCTGTGCTGCTCTAGGGGCCGCAGGGTCCAGGGACATATTCACTGTGAAGCCATGAGTCTTAGCTCAGGACCCTTCCAGGCCAGGGCCCCAGCAAAGTGTTCCCCAGGTTGCACATTTTGTACGATTTGCAAAAGTAAATCATTTAATCACAGTCAATTAAGGCTGTCACTTCCCACTGCAACCCGCTTTCAGGCATTTCCTCCCCTCCCACGTGGAATGGGAGAGGGCGTCCTGAGACCCACTTAGGGAAGCCGAGTTGGGAGTATATTTAGTTCAGGTTCCGTGGGAACAGGCACTTCCTGGTGTGGTTAAGCTATTGCTTGCATTCTGGTGTAGAAATGGCTTCCAGGAACAACCCCCACCCCCACGCTGATTTTCACCACATATTGGGTGGATGGAATTGGCTAATGAGTGTCGTCAATTCAAAAAACATCTAAGATTAGTTAGTCACAGACAAGAAGCCCCCAAAGGCCCTGAAATCTTAGGACTCGCATGTAAAAGAAATTTGATAGAGGTTTTCTCAAATTTAACAACTCTAAAAATGTACACGATATTAGCTAAAGAAATTGTGACCTGAAAAAAAATGAAAAAGAAATTGTGACCTGAAAACAACTTCCAAAGCTATAAATAATAAAGTTTGATTGAACGTTAGAGGAGAAACTAAATTATCTTCCCTCTTTATATAGATGACATCATAAAAGTGTCGTCATCTTAAGAGGCCATCAGATTTTGCATCCAAAAAGCATAGGGGAAACGTTAGAGAAACGTTCAGGAAGTTAATTCATGACATTGCATTGGTTTCCTGTGTTTTGTGATCTCTGTGATACTTGTCAACTTTAAACACCTGTGTTGCATGTTAGGATTCTTTTCCTACTCTGTTAACTTAATTTTGGGAATATGATTTTAGCTTGTTTCCTAAAGAGGGCCCTGCAACGTCTCTCCTTCAGATGTTTGCAGAGCTGCTGGTGTCTGGGAACCCAGGTTGCAGGAGGGCTCCTCCCATCCCGCATTAAGAGGGGCTCATTGAATCGAAACTCTTTGTACAGACAAACATGGTTTATGCTGAACTCCTGCTCTGCTTCTGGGAGTCTGGGTACATCATGAGCAGAGGGTGCCTGCACGACCAGCCCCAATGAAAGCCTGGGCACCGAGTCTCTGGTGAGCTGCCCTGGTGGCCGGCACTTCACACACATTGTTGCAACTTGTTGCTGGGGGTGGAGTGTGTCTTCTCAGGGAGAGGACTCGAAGTTGGCGCCTGCTTTCCTCTGATTTTGCCCCAAAACTTCCCTTTGCTGATTTTGATTAATATCCTTCCCCTTGAATCTTGGTTATGAGCATTAATTACATGTGCTGAATTCTGAGTCCTAGTATATCACTGAATCCAGGGATGGTCTTGGGAATCCTCAACACAGCTCCCAAATTTCTACAAGCTTTGGGCCCCCAAAGCCTGAATCCACTCATGTGTGGGCCCTATGGCTAGAACACAAGGGCCAGAGAACCTAGGGGTTCTCCCTCCTGAATGGTCCATACCCTAAACCAGAGATGCTCACAGCAGACACAGTAAGGTTGCCACTGATCTGGAAGGAACAGCCACCACCCAGTCACATGGCGGGGGGGGGTGCTCCTTAGGCCCAGGACCAGCATTATCTTATTATCCTGAGCTTCTAGGGCCAACTATGCATCAGGGCTGGGCACTGGTGGGGCATCCACCTGTGTCCGGGGACTACAGCAGTCTTGACCTAGTAAGAATAGGAACAGTAGAAGTTCAAACTGCTGAGTGAAGAAGGCCTGGGTCACTCAACCAGTAACCTGCTCAGTCCAGCTGAAGAGCTGAGGGTGAGGGGATTGAGGGTGGCCATGATGGCCTTGGACTAGGTAGCAGCAGCATGGTGGCTGGCTCGCCAGCCCTCCTGCCCAGTATTCTAGGAGCCTACCACCTGGGAGGGGACGCTGTGCCTGGGAGACTTAGGCCCTAACCCACTGCAGCATGTCCGTCCCATCTGTTCTCCTTATGGCTGACCTTGAACCACTCCTATTGAAGGGCTGGGCCATGTCCCCTCCCCTTGAGCCTAGCAGACCTCTGTGACTGCCCTGACCCATGGAAGCTGGCAGGAGTGACACTACATGACTTCTGAGGCTAGATCTTAAAACACCATGCACACTCACCTCCTCTTGGGAGGTCACCTTGGTGCCATGCTTCAAGGAAGCCCAGCTGGATGGAGAGGTCACTTGCAGGTGTGCTGTCACAGCCCCAAATGTGGTCCTGGCCAAGAGTCAGCACCAACCACCAAAGATGCTGAGGGAGGAAGCCTTTAAGACAATGCCAGTCACCATCTGCAGTGACCACAAGCAGGAAAGTCCTAAGTGCAAACTGCCTAGCTGAAACCAGGCAACCCCCAGAAATGTGAGACATAATATTCCTTTTTTGTTATTTGAAGGCACTAAGGCTATGCATCAAGAGAAACAGACACACAATGCTATGCAATACCTTTCTGAAAAGGGTGACAGTATTTTCATTCTTAAATGGAAAAAGGGGACCCAC